>NC_140998.1:108801310-109182609 GCF_052327205.1 Somniosus microcephalus | reverse complement strand
CACACACACATGAAACGCCCCCTGTGACGCAGCGCGTTCCCCCCGTAGGGTTGGTCAACCTTCACATCACTCAATGCTAATGAGCGGATTTCCCCCGTATGATTGGCCAACCGCTAATGAGCGGAATTTGAAAGTTTTTTGTCTACTGTCCGAACAATATTTGTCTGACCAAAAAGTAAATAGGCCTAGGACACCCTCCTATTCATAAACTTTCTTCTGATATAACATATGTGTAGGTATGCTCTATAACTTTTAAGTGATGCACAGACAGACAGACACCACTATCCTTTTTATATATATACTACCTGGAGTGCCTGGCAGTGCCGAGGCTTTTTCGAGGGCATGTTGTTGGAAGAGAGAGGGCGACTGGGGGGAAGAGAGAGAGCGACTGGGGGGCGAAGAGAGAGCGCGACAGGGGGGAAGAGAGAGAGCGACTGGGGGGAAGAGAGAGCGTGACTGGGGGGAAGAGAGAGCGCGACTGGGGGGAGGGGGGTAAGGGGGGTGAAGGGGGGGATATGGGGGGAAGAAGGGGGGAAAGGGGGGGAAGGGGGGAAGGGGAAGGGGGGAGGAGGGGGGTAGAGAGAGCGCAACTGGGAGGAGGAGGGGGAGGGGATGGGAGGGGAAGGGGAGGGGAAGGGGAGAGGAAGGGGGGAGGAAGGGGAGAGGGAGGGGGGAGGAAGGGGAGGGGGAGGAAGGGGAGGGGGAGGAATGGGAGGGGGGAGGAAGAGGAGGAGGGGAGGGGGGAGGGAGGGGGAGGAAGGGGAGGGGGGAGGGAGGGGAGGCAGGGAGAAAGGGAGGGGAGGGGGGAGGAAGGGGAGGGGAGGGGGGAAAGGGGAGGGGGAGGGGGGTAGGATGGGGAGGAAGGGGAGGGGAAGGGGAGGGGGGGAGGAAGAGGGGGAGGGGGAGGGAAGGGGACGGGGGAGGGAAGGGGACGGGGGAGGGGGAGAGGAAAGGGAGGGGGAGAGGGGAGTGGCAGAGGAGGGGAGGGGGAGAGGGGAGGGGTGGGGAGGTGGGGGAAGGAGGGGGGTGAAAGTGAGTCGGGGAGCCAGCAGACCCTCTCCCCTCTGCCGGCGATGGCTCCGCTGAGCTCCGTGCCGCACCACGCACTGACATGCCGAACGCAGCACCCCAGTGAGCCCGAGCGCCGCCCTCCCGAGGCCGGGCCTGAGACGGCCGATTGCGGCTGGGCCCGGCCCATTTGCCTTGGTAACCCTCCTCCCCTCTCCACCTCCCAATCTCCGGGACCGGGCCTGAGTGGCTTGAGACGGCCGATTGCGGCTGGCGAGCCCGGTTGCCGGGGGTAACCCTCTCCGCTCCCCGTCCCCTCCCAAGCACCCCCGCTTAACCTGCTTGCTTCCCTCTGGCTGCGCTCCTGGTGGAGGTGCGCATGCGCCGTGCAGCGCGAGCGCGAATGAAGCGCGAGGAGCTTGCAGTGAGCCCAGCCAGCCTTTACCAAGATGGCTGGCCACTGGTTCGGAATCGGGCCCAGCAGGATGGCCGGTGCGTAGCTCGGGCGTGGCTGGGCAACAGACGCCCAGGCTTCGAGGCCTGCCTGGAAAAACGGTGAAAGGTAGGAAAATTATAGAGGTTAGAAAAAAGATTTACAAATGAATTAACTTTTTTAAAACAATTTGTGTTTTAAAAGCAACTTTTTTTTTGGTGGAAATGTAGATTTGCAAGAAACACGCAGAAAGCTGGAAAAAGAAATGAAAAGTTTGGAATCAAGATGGCGGCGACTCACCTCGGTTCAGAACGATAAGTCCCGCCCACACACGTACCGATTGGTCAACCGTCAGGTCACCAAAGCGTAGGATTGGTCAATTGTCCCGTCACTCGACTCTAGGAGGGCCCGCCCGCATGCGCCAGGAACCCGCCCCTGCCACACAGCGATTGGTCGACCGTCGGGTCGCTCGACCGTACGATTGGTCAACCTCGACATCACTCAATGCTAATGAGCAGATAATGAGAGGAATTTTGAATGTTTTTTGGATACCGCGGGCGCAATTTTTGTCTCACCGAAACGTAAATACGCTTACGACCGTTCTGGAATCGTAAGCTTTCTTTTGATGTAACACACGTGTAGGTACGCTTTATAACTTGAGAGTGTATAGCCGGACAGACACACCGAAGGACAGACAGACAGATAGACAGACAGACAGACAGACAGATGAATCCTTTTATATATATTGAAGCTGAAGTGCCGGCGGTGCCGAGGGATTTTTGAGGGCATGTTGTTGTTGGAAAAGAGAGAGAGAGCAACTGGGGGGAAGAGAGAGAGTGACTGGGGGGAAGAGAGAGAGCGACTGGGGGGAAGAGAGAGAGCGACTGGGGGGAGGAGAGAGCGACTGGGGGAAGAGAGGGCGACGGGGGGAAGAGAGAGCAACTGGGGGAACAGAGAGAGCGACTGGGGGAAGAGAGAGAGCGACGGGGGGAAGGGGTGAAGGGGGGGAAAGGGGGGAGGGGAGGGGGGAAAGGGGAGGGGAGGAAAGGGGAGGGGAGGGTGGAAAGGGGAGGGGGTGAAAGGGGAGGGGGGAAAAGGGGGGAAAGGGGAGGGGGGAGGGGAGGGGAGGGGGGAAGGGGAGGGGAAAGGGGAGGGGAGGGGGAAAGGGGGAGGGGAGGGGGGAAGGGGAGGGGGAGGGGGAGAGCGGGGGAGGGGAGGGGGAGAGGGGAGGGAGAGTGGTGGAGGGGGGAGGGGGAGAGGGGGAGTGGAGAGGGGGGAGGGGAGGGGAGGGAGAGAGGGGAGGGGAGGGAGAGGGGGGGAGGGGGCGAGAAGGGGAGGGGAGGGGGGAAGGGGGGAAGGGGAGGGGAGTGGGGTAAGGGGGGAAAGGGGATGGGAGGGGGGAAAGGGGAGGGGAGGGGTGGAAAGGGGAGGGGGCTAAGGGGAGGGGAAGGGGAGGGGGGAAAGGGGAGGGGGGAAGGGGAGGGGAGGGGGTGTAAGGGGAGGGGGGAAAGGGGAGGGGAAAGGGAGGGGGGAGGGGGGAAAGGGGAGGGGGGAAGGGGAGGGGAGAGGGGGAAAGGGGAGGGGAGAGGGGGAAAGGGGGGAGGGGGAGGGGGGAAAGGGGGGAGGGGGAGGAAGGGGGAGAGGGGAGGGGGAGAGGGGAGGGGGAGGAAGGGGGAGAGGGGGAGGGGGAGAGGGGGAGGGGGGAGAAGGAAGGGGGAGGGGAAGAGGGAGGGGGAGAGTGAGGGTGCGGGAGAGGGGGAGAGGGCGGGAGCGGAGGGGAGGGGGAGCGGGGGCAGGGGAGGGGGAGGGGAGGGGGAGAGGGGGGGGGAGAGGAGGGGAGGGATGGGGGAGGTGGGGAAAGGAGGGGGGGAGAAAGGGAGGGGGAGCCAGCAGACCCTCTCCCCTCTGCCGGCGATGGCTCCGCTGAGCTCCATGCCGCCCCACGCACTGACATGCCGAGCGCAGCGCCCCTGTCAGCCCGAGCCCCGCCCTCCCAAGGCTGGGCCTGAGGCGGCTTGAGACGGCCGATTGCGGCTGGCCGGGCCCGGTTGCCTTGGTAACCCTCCTCCCCTCTCCGCCTCCCGATCTCCGGGGCCGGGCCTGGGCCTGAGCGGCTTGAGGCGGCCGATTGCGGCTGGCGAGCCCGGTTGCCAGGGTAACCCTCTCCGCTCCCCCTCCCCTCCCGAGCCCCGCCACCCCCCCCGAATGAAGTGCGAGGAGCTTGCAGTGAGCCCAGCCAGCCTTTACCAAGATGACTGGCCGCTGGTTTGGAATCGGGCCCAGCGGGGGGGGCGGGGGGTGAAGGGTGGGAGGAGCTTGCCACAAAACAATTGCCTAGGGTCCAGCATGGCTGGCAACAGACGCCCAGGCTTCGAGGCCTACCTGCAAAAACGGAGAAAAGGAGGAAAATTAATGAAATTAGATAAAAGATTTAGAAAGTAATTAACTTTTTTTTAAAAACAATATGTGTTTTAAAAGCAACTTTTTTTTAAAGACGCAGAAGGCGGGAAAAAGAAATGAAAAGTTTGGAATCAAGATGGCGGCGACTCACCTCGGTTCAGAGCGATAAGGCCCGCCCGCACACGCACCGATTGGTCGACCGTCAGGTCACTGAAGCGTAGGATTGGTCAATCGTCCCGTCACTCGACTCTCGGAGGGCCCGCCCGCACGCGCCAGGAACCCGCCACGCAGCGATTGGTCGACCGTCGGGTCGCTCGACCGTACGATTGGTCGACCTCGACATCACTCAATGCTAATGAGCAGATAATGAGTTTAATTTTGAAGGTTTTTTGGATATCGCGGGCGCAATTTTTGTCTCACCGAAACGTAAATACGCTTATGACCGTTCCGGAATCGTAAGCTTTCTTTTGATGTAACGCACGTGTAGGTACGCTCTATAACTTGAGAGAGTATAGCCGGACAGACGCACACCCGAGGACAGACAGACAGACAGATAGACAGACAGACAGAACGATTCGTTTATATATATAGACTAGCTGGGGGAGCCCGGCTTTGCCAGGGCTGTTTTGGGCCGGGCAGTTTAAATCGAGTGCCAGGCTTTGGGGCCTCTCTGTGTCCCTCTGTGAATCTGCTGCCGGGCAACATTTTAAATCGAGTCCCAGGCTTTTGGGCCCTGTCTGTGTCCCTCTCTCAATCTGCTGCCGGGCAACATTTCTACCTTTTTAATACCTTGAAAGATGAAAGTGAAAGTACTTATAAAACGTTTTTGGTAAATCTTATGTTATTTTTAAAAAAGATACTAACTTTTTCAAAGCTGGATGATCAAAGTAGTTTGAGCTGGAAGCAGTGAAACAATGGCTGCCACATCCCTGAGATGAAAACGATTAGTCCCGCCCACACACACACACCGATTGGCCAACCATCAGGGGACCGTACTGTAGGATTGGTCAATCGTGACGGCCAGGATTGGTCGAACCTTGACGTCAGTCAATCAATGCTAAGTAGCAGATAATGAGTTTAATTTTGAAGGTTTTTTGCATAAGACGCGAACAATTTTCATCCGACCGAAAAGTAAATACACTTACGACCGTCCCAGAACCGTAAGCTTTCTTTAGAGGTAACGCGCGCTTAGGTAGGCTCTATAACTTTCGAGCGCATAGCCGGACAGACGCACACCCGAGGACAGACAGACAGAAGGACAGACAGATAGACAGACAGACAGAACGACTCGTTTATTATATATATAGACTAGCTGAAGTGCCCGGCGGTGCCGAGGGTCTTTTGAGGGCATGTTGTTGTTGGAAGAGAGAGAGAGAGCGACTGGGGGGAAGAGAGAGAGCGACTGGGGGGAAGAGAGAGAGAGCGACTGGGGGGAAGAGAGAGAGCGACTGGGGGGGAAGAGAGAGAGCGACTGGGGGGGAAGAGAGAGAGCGACTGGGGGGGAAGAGAGAGAGTGACTGGGGGGGAAGAGAGCGAGCGACTGGGGGGGAAGAGAGTGAGCGAAGGGGGGAAGAGAGCGAGCGACTGGGGGGAAGAGAGCGAGCGACTGGGGGAAGAGAGAGAGCGACTGGGGGGGAAGAGAGAGAGCGACTGGGGGGAAGAGAGAGAGGGACTGGGGGAAGAGAGAGAGCGACTGAGGGGGAAGAGAGAGAGCGACTGGGGGGGGAAGAGAGAGAGCGCGACTGGGGGGAAAGAGAGAGAGAGAGCGACTGGGGGGGAAGAGAGAGAGAGAGCGACTGCGGTGGAAGAGAGAGAGCGACTGGGGGGGAAGAGAGAGCGCGACTGGGGGGGAAGAGAGAGCGTGACTGGGGGGAAGAGAGAGCGCGACTGGGGGGGAAGAGAGAGCGCGACTGGGGGGGAAGAGAGAGCGTGACTGGGGGGAAGAGAGAGAGCGACTGGGGGGAAGAGAGAGAACGACTGGGGGGAAGAGAGGGAGCGACTGGGGGAGAAGAGAGAGAGCGACTGGGGGGGAAGAGAGAGAGCGACTGGGGGGGAAGAGAGAGAGTGACGGGGGAAGAGAGAGAGCGACGGGGGGAAGAGAGAGAGCGACGGGGGGGAAGAGAGAGAGCGACGGGGGAAGAGGGAGAGCGACAGGGGGGGAAGAGGGAGAGCGACGGGGGGGAAGAGGGAGAGCGATGGGGGGGAAGAGTGAGAGCGACGGGGGGGAAGAGAGAGAGTGACTGGGGGGATGAGAGAGAGCGACTGGGAGGGAAGAGAGAGAGTGACTGGGGGGGAAGAGAGATAGCGACTGGGGGGGAAGAGAGAGCGCGACTGGGGGGGAAGAGAGAGAGCGACTGGGGGGAAGAGAGAGAGCGACTGGGGGGAAGAGAGAGCGCGACTGGGGGGGAAGAGAGAGAGGGACTGGGGGGGAAGAGAGAGAGCGACTGAGGGGGAAGAGAGAGAGTGACTGAGGGGGAAGAGAGAGAGCGACTGGGGGGAAGAGAGAGAGCGACTGGGGGGGAAGAGAGAGAGCGACTGGGGGGGAAGAGAGAGAGCGACTAGGGGGGAAGAGAGAGAGCGACAGGGGGGGAAGAGAGAGAGCGACTGGGGGGAAGAGAGAGAGCGACTGGGGGGAAGAGAGAGAGCGACTGGGGGGAAGAGAGAGAGAGAGGATGGGAAGAGGAGGGGGGGAGGGGGAAGGGGGGAGGGGAAGGGGTGGAGGGTGTGGAGGGGAAGGGGGTGTGTGGGGCGGGTGGGGGGAGGGGGGGAGGGGGGAAGGGGAGGTGGGGGTGTGGGGGGGAGGGGGGAAGGGGGTGTGGGGGAAGGGGTGGGTGGGGGTGTGGTGGGGGAAGGGGGGTGGGGTGTGGGGGGGAAGGGGGTGTGGGGGGAAGGGGTGTGGGGGGGAGTGGGGGTGGAAAGGGAGGGGGGAGATATACTTAAAGTACAGGAAACTTTGTGCTAGCCGGCGAGCTGCTGCCTTGCCTTAAAACTGCCCTACTCTCCAGAGTTAATGTTGAGAGAAAGGGAGATTCTTATCTCCGTTTTTGACAACAAACAGCTTCTAAACACTGGGTGTGGCCCTAAAGCACTGCAGCTAAAGCTGTTGCTATAGCTACAGACCTTGCACAGCTTGACTGTTCAAACAAAGGAAAATAAACAAACAAAGAATAAAAAACGGCTGCTGATTTTTGTAGTGGCTCCAGATTGCCGGATAGCTCACCTCTGGATAGCACTAAGTTTCCTGTACTTATAAAACATTTTTGGTAAATCTTTCTATAACATACACTTTACAACCTCACCAATCTTTTTATTAAAAAAGGGTTCCTCACCTCTCAGTGTTGTACCACAAACAATGGCCGCCGCTTGCTTTTCAGTTGGAAAGATTAGGCCCCGCCCACACAGCCGATTGTCTGTCTCGGTTACCAGGACCCGATTTGGAGCACAGAAGCCCCACTCACTCTATGTTCCTGTACTAAGATGGCCGCGCAGGCACTCTGTTACACACTGAATCAAAATGGCGTCGCACTGAAACTTTTTGCCCTCCTTGACAAAGATGGCTGCCGTTAACCTGGGGCTGTCTGCAGAAGAAATTTCCTCAGCTGCAAACACAGGATCTTCAGATTATTATTCGGGGCTTGCGACCTACCCCAGTTGCTTATGAAGCCTCCCCACCTACTGACCCTGGGAATGGAGCTGAGGCAGCACACCCTCTCTCCTCTGCCAGTGTTTGTCTCTGCCTAGGCCGGGAGCCTGGGTCTAGAGTTGCACTGCTGGCAGTTGGAGAAGCCTAGGCCCCGGGCCTGGAAAAATGGTGAAAGGTAGGAGAATTATAGAGGTTAGCGAAAAGATTTACAAATTAATTAACTTTTTTTTTTTTAAATGTGTTTTAAAAGCAACTTTTTTTTTGCTGGAAATGTAGATTTGAAAAGAAACACGCAGAAAGCGGGAAAAAGAAATGAAAAGTTTAGAATCAAGATGGCGGCGACTCACCTCGGTTCAGAACGATAAGGCCCGCCCACACACGCACCGATTGGTCGACCGTCAGGTCACCAAAGCGTAGGATTGGTCAATCGTCCCGTCACTCGACCGTAGGAGGGCCCGGCCGCACACGCCAGCAACCCGGCATATGATTGGTCGACCTCGAGGTCACTCTGTCGCTAATGAGCGGATAATGAGATGCTAATGAGTGGAATGTTGAATGTTTTTCGGATACCGCGGGCGCGATTTTCGCCCGGCCGAAACGTAAATACGCTTACGACCGTTTCGGAACGGTAAGCTTTCTTTCGACGTAACGCACGCGTAGGTACGCCCTATAACTTTTGAGCGCATAGCCGGACAGACGCACACGTGAGGACAGACAGACAGACAGATAGGCAGACAGATAGACAGACAGACAGATCGATCCGTTTATATATATAAGATAAGATATATGATGATGATCTCAGCTGTTCTTGGAGCTGTATATTAGGATACATTAGGGCCAATCCACTTAAATTAACTAGTACAGTTACACAAAGAAAGCTAAACAAACTCCTAAACCATGCATTGGCGTGTGATTCATGTCTAGTGGGGAAAACCCAGAGCTAAAGGCATCACATCAAGTTAAGCAATAATATTGTTTGATTTATTGAAATACATTTAAAAGGTGAACACTCCCACAAAGTACATTACATGCTAATGTCTTATTGTCCCCTGAAGAGCATCAATAAAAAATGAACTGAAATATGAATTAGTTAGATGAAGCTAACTGAGGCCCATAAACAGATATTAGCACGATAATATTCCATGCATCAAAATCTGATTGTTTTATTGTACATAAGTAAGAAAAAACATCACACAAGTATAAAATCATTAGGCAAAACATGTTTTTCAAACTATTGATTTTAATTCTGTGAAACTGTCAACACCTCAAAGTATTGTAAAAAGAATTAACCATTATTGTGCTGAAGTAAATAGGATCCTCACAAGTTTAGACAACAAATGTCATGATGAGAATTTAAAGGATTGATAAATCAATGTTTGTGTGGTTTTTAATGCCAATACTTATGTTCATGATAACAATTTAACAATTGATAGGGTGCAATTTAAGTGGCAGAGAAATGACCCGCTCGGCTTTGAAGTCTGAAGCACTGATGTAGTAATCGTATTATTTAAACCTCTGTAGCATGACAGGATGAGGCAATGAAATTCTTCCACTTGGTTGAGTTATCTTCAATTAAAGAAGACATCTGAATGCTTCACACTGCTGTGAGGTGGTTTTGACTGAAGTCTTAGCCTAACAACCATCATTTATTTAATGATTTCATTGTATTAAAGGTTTTTTAAGCTTCTTTAACTCAGTAGATAGAAATGTAAAAACAACAAGTGAAAAGCTGTTATATTCATATAGTGCATGGAATGAATAGTTACAGGGATTTAGTACAAAGGTATTTTCACATCTTTTTATTGTTTATACTGCCACATTGACATGGTCTTCTCTGAACCGCAGTCATTAATAAGTCTCAGTCTACATGTGACTCACACCCTCCTATAATCATCTTCTTTCTACTTTAATTATTTTTGTGTACGAATGTTTGTACTGGAGACACTGTACCAGTACAGATCGGACAGCAATTTTCAAGACTCCAAATACTCCTAATTATATCAATCCAAAACCCAGTTAAAAGAAGTCTTGCATCCATGGACTGTGGTTTTATATAATTTAGTGCCATGTTTCAGGATTTTTTATCGATTGTTTTCTGCACAAAAAGGATTTTTGAATTGAGTTATTTCAAAGTGTTGTGTTTTAATACAAGTGAATTTGCACAGGTTTAAAAAGAAAGACCACAGGCTGCAGATATTGAACATGTGTATTAAAGCCAGACAAGCCAGTTTGTGGTATGTCATAACTCATAGTCTATTACAAACTGATGAAGGCCAATTTACTCATCCCAAGCTCATTAACCAGGATGTTCCCCACCAGGATGTTCCCCATTCATTGTGAGAATACGTAGAAGGTGTTCTCTTTAAACCTATTGCCCAGTGGGGAGGAAAAGTAGCTTGTTTTATTCATCGGCCTACTCTTCTTCTTAGGCAGTCCCTCGGAACCGAGGATGACTTGCTTCCATATTAAAAATGAGTTCGCAGGTGACTGATGAGTCCAATACGGGACCTACAGTCTCTGTCACAGGTGAGGCAGACGGTGGTTGAAGGGGCGGGCGGGTGGGTGGGGTGCTTGGGTTGACGTGCGCTCCTTGCGCTTGGCTTCTGCTTGCTCCTGGCGAAGAGACTCGAGGTGTTCGGCGCCTTCCCGGATGCTTCTCCTCCACTTTGTGTGGTCTTGGGCCAGGGATTCCCAGGTGTCGGTGGGGATGTTACACTTTTTCAAGGAGGCTTTGAGGGTGTCCTTGAAGCTTTTCCTCTGCCCACCTGGGGCTCTCTTGCCGTGCCAGAGCTCTGAGTAGAGCGCTTGTTTTGGGAGTCTCGTATCGGGCATGCGGACAATGTGACCCATCCATCGGAGCTGATTGAGCATGGTCAAAGCTTCGATGCTGGGGATGCTGGCCTGAGCAAGAACACTGACGTTGGTGCACCTATCCTGCCAATGGATTTGCAGGATCTTGCGGAGGCAGCGTTGGTGGTACCTCTCCAGTGGTTTGAGGTGCCTGCTGTACATGGTCCATGTCTCTGAGGCATACAGCAGGGCAGGTATCACTGCTGCTCTGTAGACCATGAGCTTAGTGCCAGGTTTGAGGTCCTGGTCTTCAAACACTCTCTTCCTCAGGCGGCCGAGGGCTGCACTGGCACACTGAAGGCGGTGTTGGACTTCGGCGTCGACGTCTGCCCTTGTTGACAGTAGGCTCCCGAGGTATGGAAAGTGGTCCACGTTGTCCAAGGCCTTGTCGTGGATTTTGATAATCGGGGGGCAGTACTGTGTGGCGGGGGCAGGTTGGTAGAGGACCTTTGTCTTACGGATGTTTAGTGTAAGGGCCATGCTCTCGTACGCTTCGGTGAAGGTGTTGACGATGGTTTGGAGTTCGACCTCCGAGTGAGCGCAGACTCAAGCATCATCTGCATATTGTAATTCGATGACAGAGGATGGGACGACCTTGGATCTGGACTGGAGGCGACAGAGGTTGAACAGTTTCTCGTTTGTTCTGTAAATTAGCTCCACTCCAGTGGGGAGCTTACTGAGGGTGAGATGGAGCATTGCAGCAAGGAAGATCGAGACGAGCGTTGGTGCGATGACACAGCCTTGCTTGACCCCGGTTCATACGTGAATTGGGTCTGTGGTGGAACCGTTGATCAGGATCACGGCTTGCATGTCGTTGTGAAGCAGGCGGAGGATAGTGACAAACTTTTGAGGGCTACTACTGAATCATTAATGGATAGAAAGTCAGTGTCACAGTTGCCCCTGCTGGGACTCAAAGAGTAAAAGGACAAAGAGACGCATAGGCAGAGAGAGAAGTTTTTTAAAACAAGAGACTTGGGGGGTGATCTTCTGTGCCCCGAGGAGGAGGGTATGGAGGTGGGACTGTTGGGAAAATGGCAGAATTGGGGGGCGGGTGGCAGGTAGTTAACAGGCAGAAAATAGGATTATCCCATTTTTGCCCTCACAAGTGCAGGCTTCCCGACGGCACCAAAACCCACCAGAGTCACCGAGGTGAGTACTGGGTCTGCAGAGATCGGTGGGGGGGTGGGTGCAAAAGTATGGTGTGAAGGTAAGTGATAGGTGCAAGAGTGTAGCGGTGAGTATCTGAGGTAAGTCCTAAGTGTTTTTAAAAGTGTACATACCTTTGTTTCTCCCTGCAGGCTTCAGTCGGTTTCTATACGGAGAGTCTCGCACCTCCGTGCTGAAGATGAGCAATGTCCATTGTATGCAAGACCTCATCAAACTGCAGAGATTGTCACTGTTTGACAGCTTTACAGAGCTGTCAAATGATGACAATTCATCTGTCAAAATGTTTTGACCGATGACACGTCATACGTTGACATACTCTGCAACTGACTTTCCTTTAATTAGCCTGCTAAACCCACTGGGTGGGCTTAACAAGGTCAATCAAGGGAAAATAGCGTGTGTTGGCCACAACTCGATGGAGGCGACACTGCAACCCGACAAGCAACAGTCCCACCTACAACCCGCCTCCATTCATAAAATCGCCCCCTTGATCTTCCCATTAACCTGAAAGCTAAAATGCAGAAGGTTCAATTTCGCAATCGAAAGATGGCTAAAAATTGAGGTTACAACAACAACTTACATGTATATAGCATTTTTAACGTAGTAAAATGCCCCAAGACACTGCACTGCACTGCGTTATTAGACAAAACTTGAAAACGGTTAACCAAAAACAAGTCAGTCAATCCACAAAAAGGAACGCATGCTTCATTTTTTTCTCAATTTTTATGCGGAGAGAAGTGAGATTGAGCTAAGCAAGTGGAATTTACTTTGACTGTTACTCTGTATGTTCATTTACTGTCTGTGAAATAAAGCAGCCTAACGATTCATTTCTGACCTCGTCTCACCAATTGTTGCTCAGTCCACCTTTGAAAAGATCGAGCAAGTGCACTTGAGGGCACATGCAAAAGACATGACATCCAGTTCAGGTCACAACCCTGGGTTGCACTATTGTACAGGTAGGTATTGGGAGGTACAAACACAGCCCTGAATGTAAGACACTCAGATTCCTGGGAGTGACCAGCACTGCTATACCCGAGAGAATATTTAAAGCAGACATGAAACTCATAGCAGTTAGTATAAATTAGAAATATAAACCGGAAATGCTGAAAATACTCAGTAAGCCAGGCAGCATCTGTGGAGAGAGAAACAGAGTTAATGTTTCAGGTCTGTTAGAACATGGTTTGTGCTACCAGTTTTTTTAACGTTGATTATTCTGTTTTAACTTCCAATATAGTCCTCTCTGTGCTCCACCTAGCTTATATTTTATGCCCAGGCAGTAAAGACAAAAATCTACACCCAAGTTTCAGCATCCAAGGGTTCAGTTTGAGTTCCGCTGGAACCACTCGGCTCCCGACCTCATTACAGCCTTGGTCCAAACATGGACAAAAGTGCTGAATTCAAGAGGTCAGGTGAGAGTGAATGCCATTGACATCAAGGCAGCATTTGACCAAGTGTGGCATCAAGGAGCCCCAGTAAAACTGAAGTCAATGGGAATCAGAGGAAAACTCACCACTGGCTGGAGTCATACCTAGCACAAAGGAAGATGGTTGTGGTTGTTGGAGGCCAATCATCACAGCCCCAGGACATCATTGCAGGAGTTCCTCAGGGCAGTAACCTAGGCTCAACCATCTTCAACTGCTTCATCAATGACCTTCCCTCCAACATAAGGTCAGACATGGGTATGTTCGCTGTTGATTGCACAGTGTTCAGTTCCATTCGCAACTCCTCAGATAATGAAGCAGTCCATGCCCGCATGCAGCATGACCTGGACGACATTCAGGCTTAGGCTGATAAGTGGCAAGTAACATTTGCGTCACACAAGTGCCGGGCAATGACTAGCTCCAACAAGCAAGAGCCTAACCACCACCTCATGAC
Source organism: Somniosus microcephalus (assembly GCF_052327205.1). Classification (NCBI taxonomy): domain Eukaryota; kingdom Metazoa; phylum Chordata; class Chondrichthyes; order Squaliformes; family Somniosidae; genus Somniosus; species Somniosus microcephalus. The sequence continues at coordinate 109,169,236 of NC_140998.1, read as the reverse complement.
ATTCAACTGAACTACCATCGCCGAGTCCCCCACCATCAACATCCTGGGGGTCACCATTGACCAGAAACTTAACTGGACCAGCCACATAAATACTGTGGCTACATGAGCAGGTCAGAGGCTGGGTATTCTATGGTGAGTGTCTCATCTCCTGACTCCCCAAAGCCTTTCCACCATCTACAAGGCACAAGTAAGGAGTGTGATGGAATACTCTCCACTTGCCTGGATGAGTGCAGCTCCAACAACACTCAAGAAACTCAACACCATCCAGGACAATGCAGCCCACTTGATTGGCACCCCATCCACCACCTTAAACATTCAATCCCTCCACCACCGGCGCACCATGGCTGCAGTGTGTACCATCTACAAGATGCACAGCAGCAACTCGCCAAGGTTTCTTCGACAACACCTCCCAAACCCGTGACCTCTACCACCTAGAAGGACAAGGGCAGCAGGTGCATGGGAACACCATCACCTCTAGGTTCCTCTCCAAGTCACACACCACCCTGACTTGGAAATATATCGACAATCCTTCATTGTCGCTGGGTCAAAATCCTGGAACTCCCTCCCTAACAGCATTGTGGGAGTACCTTCACCACACAGACTGCATCAGTTCAAGAAGGCGGCTCACCACCACCTTCTCAAGGGCAACTAGGGATGGGCACATCCCAGGAACAAATTTTAAAAAAATCTTTCTAAACTGCTTCAGCTTTAATCTTATGATTTCTGTTATCTAACACCCTGACACACCCTTGTAACATTAAACTATTGTTCTTTTTTGTCTGCTTAATGCAATTCTTTCAACAAAATTGAATTTTGCAAATGTTAACTGTAAATCCACCAGGAAGAGTGCTTGTGATTTATTGTATTATCTGGATGTTATCTGTCAAAGTTTGAAAAGTTGAGCCTAAAATTAGGAATGTTTGGGTATCCATACCATAATCTTCAACAACCCTTGGGACAATGTTATGTGTTAACCTGCACTGTGCGTTTTACACGATGGAAGCCTGGTGGTTTCTGAAGATATATGGCTCTGAGACTAGTTGTGTCTTTTAAAGGGAGATGTCATACTACTTGGCTCATTCAACATTTCAAAAAATATCATCTTACAGGAACATGAGAGGATGGAATGAGGAAAGTCCACTCAGCCCATTGAGCCCACTTCTTCCAATGTTACACACAGAAATGTGCATTACTTATTACACGCAGGGTGAAATATTAGAATGTGTGCATTAACATACTCAGATGTTAATGTCACATAGCAACCCAGAAGGCTATGGATGCTCAATCGATGAGTATATTCAAGACTGAAATTGATAAGCTTTGGGGTAAGGGAATCAAGGGAATGAGGATAGGGCGAGAAAGTGGAATTGATGTACAAGTTCAGCCATGATCTTATTGAATGGAGGAGCAGGCTCAAGGAGCAGTGTGGCCTATTCCTGCTCCTATTTCTTATGTTCTTATGTAAAGTAGCATATTACTCAAACTGAGAATGGTACCTGAGCCTTTTTTCTGTTCAAGTATGAGTTCAGCAAGAGCTGTAGTCAATTTGCGCACAGCAGGCTCCCACAAACAGCAATGTGATAATGACCAAATAATCTGTTTTAGTGATGTTGATTAAGGGATAAATATTGGCCAGGACACCAGGGATAACTCCCCTGCTCTTCTTCGAAATAGTGCCATGGGATCTTTTACGTCCACCTGAGAGAGCAGACGGGGCCTTGGTTTAACGTATCATCGAAAGACGGCACCTCCGACAGTGCAGCACTCCCTCAGCACTGCACTGGAGTGTCAGCCTAGATTTATGTGCTCAAGTCCCTGGCGTGGGACTTGAACCCACTTGTGGATTGTTTCCCCAACAGACAAACAATATTTCACAATCAGTTCCATATACAAATATATGATTGAATACATTCTGAAAGTATGAATTTAAGATAAGATTCGCACAATAACACAAAACATTACACAAACCTGTCTGCAGAGAAACAAGCACAATTTGCCTATTTCCATCAACCAATGGTGCTTTGAACTTTTGACCAAAAAGCGATGTCTGCTCTGTGATTAAATGGTACAAGGATTTCAAATTTTGCAATGCATTGCAGTCTACATTATTCAATCCCAACTGCTTGTAAATCAAATGATCTTTCCATGGACTAGAAGAACTAAGACCAGACTCTATGGTAGACTATTTTATCATCTAAGTCTGTACGCATCCCTAATGCCAAACTTTTGTTTTAAACTATTTAATTAACACAGCATTAACTACTTTTTATCCACATATTCTGAATGAATAAATAAATCAAGTAGGTTTCCATTATATGTGTACTGCTGTTCTCAAAATCCAATTTTGTTTACAAAAAGGACAAATCAAGGTCTCAAAAAATAATCATTTTCACAATGACAATCTGGTAGTGGATTAGATGCAATGATTTAAAATCTGACCTGGATTAACCATTGTGCTGTCAAATAGTTTAAATTGAATTTGGATCCATTATAGATGAGAGATTTCCAAAAAAATAATGAATGACTAACTTGAGCCTTGGATTAACCCGAAAGAAAACTTCTTAGTAACAATCAAAGCACAACACTCAAATTCGTACTAAAGCCCTCTGAGTACAAAGACAGTAGCATGATTAGAATACAATGGCCCTGATCATCCCTCCGAGGCACGTTCCATGCGTGGGCAGGGTGGGGGTGAGGGTGAGGGTGAAGTTAAGAATGGGAAACCTGGATGTACAGGCTTCCCAAATGTCCTGCAGTTTTTAACTCTTTTTCTGTAGGTTTCCCGTCCACAGCCAACCTGATTGACAGACTGGCTACCTGTGGGGTGGGAAAGCCTGTAGCACAAGGCCGCAGCCGAGCTGAGAGCAGGTACGTCTAGTGGGGGGGGGGGGGCGAGATCGTGGAGGGATGCAGGAGTGGGCGTCAAGCGGGTCTGATCACGGGGCGAGGGAAATGGTGGTCGGGGGGTCCAATCACGGGGAGGCAGATGGTGGTCGGGGGGTCCGATTGCAGTGGATGGGGGAAGATGGTGGTTGGGGGTCCGATTGTGGGGGCAGTCTGATCTGGGGGGGGGGAGCAGACAGATCGCAGGGGGGTGGGGTTTACTGGTAAGTTTGTTGGGCCTGGAGGAAACACTCCTGCTCCTCCTGGGCCACAAGCAGTGCTGTAAAGACACTTACCTCATGGATTCAGCCCTTCCTGCCTCCTTCCAACTGTCGGCTTTCCCAATGCCAGGGAAACCCAGCCGACTGTGGTTAACAATAGAATCACTGTTAAAATGAAGGCACGCAGCCTGATTAAAATATTTAAATGACCAACCCACCTCCTGAGAGCTGATTGGTCACCTGCCTCTCGTCCCACCTCCGTTAAAAATGGAAGTGGGCGGGTTGGGTTCCTGTTTCAGATTTTTAGCTTTTTAACCTCCCATCCGAACCAAGCCCACCCATTTTTGGGGGTTAAAATTACCCCCAAGGATTTAGAGGGGTTAGATTGTATAATGGTAGGAATTGTTGTCCTCAGTAATAGCAGAAAACTATTTAACTCATTCAAGTGAAAGTCTGCTGCAGAATATTTCAACAGAAATGCTATCGTAAGAATTAGCACCTTTGTTAAAATAGTGGATTGCCACATGAATACAGTACATTTATCTGCTATTATCATCAATAGGCACATCTAACGTATCAAATCCATGCAGGATTAATTACAGCATGACTTCAGGGACATAAGAATTTGAATTAAATAAAGATAATGGCCTAGAAATTGAGTGGGCTTAGCGCCCATTTTTCGGCGCTAGAGGGCATTGCGCTGGACTTACAGCCGGTTTTGAAATTGACTAGGGCCCAACATTGGCGTTACACCGGTAGCGCTGCGCCGGCACCGATGACGTCATCGGTGTGCGCAGCGTCCCGGTTGCCGTGGTGACGGGCCCCAGCGCCGAAATTCAGTTGCGGCCGCCTCGCCCGTGGCAGCCGCAACTAAGACTCTGGCAACAGAGTCTTGCACGACTTTGCGCCGGCACATAAAGGTGGAGCGGCGGCCGGCCGCTTTCCCGCCGGCCGCCTGCCCGCACCTCCCTTCCCGGACTCCCCCACCCCCCCCCCCCCGCGGAACAGATGCTTCTCGGCTGCGAGCCCGGCACTTCCCCGAGGTGCCGGGCTCATTTTTGTGAAGATTTTACCGGCCAGCGGGCGGGTGCAGGCAGCTCCTCCTTAACTGAAGGAGGAGGCCTGCAGTTCCCGAGCCTGCCGCACCGCATCGGGCGCCGCAGCGCCGGAATAGCGCCGCAATGCGGCGCGTAGCGCCAGTTTTCAGGCGCAAACAGCCTTCAGTAGCGCCGGCAGCCGTTTGGGCGCGGCGCTACTGAATTTTTGGCGCGCACAGCGCGACTTAGCACCGGCGCTAAATTTCCGGCGTTAAGCCCCGGCGCAGCGCAACCTCAATTTCTAGGCCATTATCTATGCAGTGGGAAAGAAAACAAATTGCTACAAATATGTCTTGTGTGAACTCATTCCCAAGCAATTTGCCAAAATTGTGTTGCCAGCACGGTACCTGATGTTAGATGGAAGATGTCATTATTACTTGAAGTATGATTTGACAGTCTGACACTATAACAAGGACGTTGCCCATTACTAAAGACAGTGGTCCTGAAAATGCACGGGACTTCTGAGGCACTTCCACTGTAATTCCAGATAGAGTGCAACAGAAGGCCAGGAAAATAGGCTGGGACCCAGAAACAGTGGGAGCCATTTTCACCTTCACCAACTGGGTGGTAATCTGATGGAGCGGATCGCCCGCCCATTCTAGAGCCCAGCCAATTTTCGTTCCATCGATTTCAATGCAATGAAAATTGGATGGGTTCCACAACAGACCTATGCTGGGAGTTCCTGCTTCCCTAGCCTTAGTGGGACCTGCCGTAAGTGTGAAACCCAGTGACACGCCCAGCTTCACACCAACCTCCTCAATGGAAAAAGTGAGCCCCACTGAGCGGCTCCAGGCCACGTAAGCAGCCTGGACTCCCAAAGAAGTTAAATTTTATTATCGACCCCCTTTTTGATGGACCAAAGGAGACAGGAAATTGCTTCTATGGCGGAAGCAGGGAACCAGACATAACTCCCGGGCAGCAGCAAGCACTGAAGTACACAGACTGTGTGGGTACACCTATAGTGACATCAGTGCCATGCAAGCCCATGCTAATTGGGTGCCCTGCCTCTGACCCCACATACTCTTGTGGAGTGAGCACTGGAGGGCACCAGCAGGCTGAATCGCAACGTAACTGCCGAAGTCGCATCCTTGAGCAATTTTGAGGCCAGTATCTTGAATGCAGGGGGTTTGTATAAGAAAATACAGGTACACAATCTCAGGTATAGCATAATCTCAGGTGTGCAGGTCCAATATGTAAAAATAAGATAAACTAAGAGTTACTACTGTTGCTAGACATGCACATAAGACTACAGTGGCTCATTGATCAGTTGTGTACTGAGTTCATCTTGACAGCAGTCAGTCTAGTAATATCACTGGTAATTGCTGTGAGGTTGAGCAGAGGAGAATGCCAGATGATTTAATAGAGGTGTTTGAAGTTATGAAGGGATGGGACAAAATAAATAGATACAGACTGTTTCAAGTCAGTGAGGGTTCTAAAATAAGGGAGCATTGACAGAAGATTAAATGTAAGAGATATAGGACAAAGAGCAGGAGAAAAGTTTTTACAAAGAAGGTGGTGAGGCTCTGGAATGTACTTTCACAGTTAGTGATTGAAGCAGCAATAATGTCAACATTTAAAAATAGGTTAGAGTGGTAGTTAAAGGAAAGGGAGATTAAAGGGATACGGGAACAGCACAGCCACGTGGGATTAGCACCGTGTTTGTGTGGGTGGGCCGAATGGCCTGTTTCTGTGTTATAATTTCTATGTAATCTAATCATCCACCACCAGTAAATAATTGGCCACGCCAGCAGTTAAATTGGGATTTGTTAAGAAAGGGTATCCATCCTGGCACTGTGTAACCTTTCACCCCACCCCGTCAGCTTTAACCCCACCCACAACCTTTGAGGCTGCCAACTCAAAAGTTACACAAAAGTGGGTATGCACAATAACAACTTTCTGAACAGGATTCCAGTACTATACTAAATACTATCACAGCAATAAAGTGCACAAACAGGACTCAACACAATAAAACAGGCACAATGGAAATCAGGCACCACATGCTTTGCAGAGGGCCACTAAAAACAGATAAAGCACATCTACCTGACCACTCAAAACATTGTGGTCTGCAGTTTAAAGAAGATGAAAAAAAATGATCTGTCACATGAAAATACTTAAAATACATGTCCAATGAAAGTACAAATTACATATAAACTTCTTATGATTAAATCAGAGTGACTAGAACTACTGTAACAAGGACCCACATCAAAGCTGAGTTGTGCAAGGCACTGGTGGGCAAATTTATTTAATGATTCAAAATATATTTGCACTAAATGAGCAAAAGGGGAACTGATTTTTTAACAATATGTATCAATTGAATAACATTAGGGAGAGGACCAGCCAGCAAAAGGGGAGCAGCATGGGCCAGCCTATGGACAGGTAAAGACACTGAACCGCCTCATGTTTTAAGCAATTTTCACAATGATGCTTACCTGCTGATACTTAGGCCGAGATTTTGATTGAGGAGGCAGGTTGACGGCGGGCCCGCTGGTTGGCGTCTTCCCAACCCGTTCCCGGTTGCCGCTGCCCCATAGATGAGATTTTACGTTGATTGGCCTCGTTACGGCCGATGTACGGGTCCCTCAAGGCAATTGCTTGCAGAGTGTCAGATTCTCACCTCTGATGATGTGTCGTTTCAGTAAAGATTTAAAGGGGCCATGTCCCCTTTGCAGAAGCATTAGCTTTTTTCTGTTAAAAGTGCTGGCTGCTGCAGGAATGGCAGCCCCAAAAACTAAGGATGCACCCCGGTTCAATGAGGGCTCCCGCCATTATCTTGTGGAGGGAGTTAGAGGACGTCAGGAGGTCTTCTTCCCTGGAAACGGAAGGAGGAGGCCTCCTCAGCAAACCAAGGCATCTTGGCTGCAAATTGCTGAGGAGGTGAGTTCGAGGTCTGTGTGCAGACGCACATGGGTTCAGTGTCGAAAAAGGTTTAATGCTCTGTTGAGATCAGCTAAAGTGAAAACAACATCACACTTACCTTCAATCTGCCTTCCATCTCTTATCATCCCCCATCAATCTGCATTGGGAACCTTCCCCTGCACACCCCAACTCACTGTAACATCCCTTGCACCCTCACCCATCCCTCTCTTTCTCTGTACTGAATCACATCCCCATCTTGATATGCAACACTCACACCTTTATGCAATGCCTACAACTTAAAATGCACAGGGTGGGAAGATGGTTAGTGCACCTCACTCCTTCACAGTCTGCCTCTAAACATCTATGTCATGCATTCTTAACACTCACTCCATCAGTCTCTCTCAAACTCCACTTGTGTCCCTCACTACAGGAGAAGAGACCCCACAATAAAAGGGAGAGGGGAGGACAGGAGGAGGACCACCATACCTGGCTCATCTTACAACCACTGAGGAGGCAGCCCTGGAGATTACTGGAGATGCAGAGGGGTTGGCAGTGGGGGATGGAGAGACGGGCATAGAACAGCAAGCTGGTGAGAGAATTGATTTCCAACCCTCTGATTTAGCAATCATAAGTGACTAATATGGGTTATGATGTTCATAGAGAATGAGTACTGAGCATCTGCACAATGGCATGTATGTGCAACCTACATTTCACTTCTCTAACTCATGGAATTACTCCCCCATAGAACCATCAACAGCCCCTCTCCCCACTGTACAGGAGCACTCCTCAGAGGAGCCACCAGCCTCTGAGGGAGCAGTGTCACCAGCACTCAGTGCACCCAGCACCAGCGCAGAGACACACACCTCGGTGGGTTTTGTGCAAGATAGAGTAGTGTTGTCACCTGGTGTATCACAGCTCACAGGTGAGCAGGAGCAGATGTTGGAGGCAGGGACAGCAGTGGAGAGTCCTCGTCAGAGGGTGCAGGAAACTCCAGCTCTGCTCAGCTGCATGTAGACGTTGAGCCTCTAGGGCCATGCTGAAGCTTCAGGGACAAGTGCAGGAGGCTCTGAGTGGGTTTTTCCATGGTAACTGCGAGTGTGCAGAGAATGGAAGAGTCCAAACTAAGCATGAGCAATGCCATGGTGAACACTATGGGCAATATATGTGCTGCAATGGAAAGGATGGCAACCTCCATGGGACACATAAATCGACAGACTCAGGAGAACATGGTAACACTTCTAAATAGATGGTCATCCATGGAGGATGGATGGGCATCTATTGAGGAGAGAAACCAGAGGTTCATGGACGGCCTTGTCATGAGGAATGTCAGTACAGAGATGGGTCCACATAGCCTCACCGATGTGCAGCAAGGTGCTCTCCAGCAACTTGTTAGCAGTGAAGTGCAGGTGACCCATGAGAGGGACGGTGATGTATGAGCACAAGGAAATGGGGGCTCCTCTCCAAGTGCTCACAATTCCCTTGCCACTGCCGAACCCTCGGTCAGAGCTCCATCTACCTGAGGCAACAGGTATGGCCGAGTCTGCCCCTGCACAGCCGCAGGAGTAGCAGACTTTGGCGGGGCCCTCGAAGGCTCACAAAATCAGAGGACGGCCGCCAAAGGCGTCTAAGCAGGAGCAGCAGGGAAGTGAGTAGGCTGCTGCCACATCTGCTGAAGCCACAGGGGTGTCACAACGTAGAAGCACACTGTTAGATCCGTGTATCTTGAGGTTGTGTGTCCTTCAATAACTTGACAAGAGACTGCAGGGAACAATCAACAGGTGTTTACTGGATGAGGGTTACTCTAAAACTAACTGTACAGATCCCTACTCAGGGTTATATACAGGTGTGATCACTGCCGGTACTACAGTATACAGGAGCTGTAAAAAGTAGTTCTCCCCTTAAAGGTACATACACTACAATTCCTCCCCTTTTAGATTAACAGTACCATAACATTCATTTAACAATTAAATATCAACTAATTACAATTAACACTTTTAACATGCAACATTAACTGAAAATAGTCTATTTATAAATTCAGTCTTTGGGGAGGCTTCCTGATCCTTTCTGGATAGCGCCTTTCCTGAGTGTCTTGCTCTTGGTGCGGAGGCGATTCTGGCCCCCTGTCGTCGGTTGGTTCATCAGCTTCCGATGCTACTGTTTCTGGGGTAGATGCTACCTGTATGTCGGGTTCATCACGAGGTACGCGAGACATGGGGTTGACTCATTCCTGTGACTCTAGGATCTGGTCAACATGGCGTCTCACAATGTTCTCCCCAACATCCACTGTGTACATTAGTGGCCCCTGCCGTGTGCATACCATTCCTGGTTGCCATTTCTCTGTTCGGTAGTCGCAGGCCAAGACTGGTTGCCCTACATTGAAGCTCCTTGTCGGCTTCTCATTGATGTGCTGGAATTGCTTATTCTCAACATCTCTTCATACATTTGGTCTGAGCAAATCCAGACGAGATCTCAACCTTCGGCTAAGGAACATTATGGCCAGGGTCTGGTTGGTGACTGCATGTGTCGCATTTCTGTAGGCTAACAGGAAATTGTCCACCTTATGCTGCACATGGCCCTTACTGCTTTTTTAAAGGTTTGTACGAACCTCTCAGCCAATCCATTTGTGGCTGGATGATACGGGGCGGATGTGTAATGCCTTACCCCATTCCTTTTCATGAATCTTCGAAACTCTTCGGACACAAACTGTGGTCCGTTATCAGAGCAAATCTGCTCTGGCAAGCCGTTCCTGGCAATTATGGTCCGTAGGACTGCAATAGTTTTCTCCGTGGTGGTGGACGACATTTTGATCACCTCAGGCCATTTCGAGTGCGCATCCACGGCTATTAAAACCATTGAGTCCATGAATGGACCAGCAAAATCAATATGCACCCATTGCCATGGAGATGAGGGCCACTCCCATGGGTGTAGAGGGGCATGTGGTGGTGCATTTTGGACCTTCTGGCATCCTGAGCAGCTCTTTGTCAGGTCCTCGATTTGCTGATCGATCCCCGGCCACCACACATAAGCCCTAGCAAGGCTTTTCATTTTCACCCCTCCCAGATGGCCTTCGTGAAGCTCATTGAGCACTCTCTCCCTTAACTTGGGTGGAATTACCACTCGGGATCCACACACCAAGGTCCCCTGGCATACTGACAGCTGTTCTCTTCTGGATGAGAATGCTGGCAACAGTGAGTCGCCATGTGTTGGCCATCCCTTCACCGTCAAGTCATATACCTGAGACAGTGTCGGGTCATTTCGGGTCTCCTTCTCTATATCAGCGTTAGTTACTGGCAAGCGTTCAATTATCGTCGAATAAAATATTTCGACAGGGTCCACTGTTGGTGCTTCCTCCGCAGTAGGCAGTGGCAGGCGTGATAACCCATCAGCGTTTCCATGCTGTTTCGTGCCCTTATACTCGATTTCATATTGGTTCACCCCTAGAAAAAGGGACCATCTTTGTAGCTGTTGCGCAGTCATCACCGGAACGCCCTTCTTTGGATTAAAGATGGAGACAAGTGGTTCGTGGTCAGTCAGCAAGGTGAACTTCTGCCTGTGCAGATAGTGGTTGAACTTTTTCACTCCCCACACTAGGCTGAGGGCCTCCCTGTCAATCTGGGTGTAGTTACGCTCGGCTGAGGTTAGTGACCGAGACGCAAAGGCTACTGGCCTCTCTGAGCCGTCCGGGAATTTGTGCGACAGCACCGCTCCAATGCCATAGGGTGATGCATCACACGCCAACCGAATTGGTAGTGCTGGGTTGAAATGAGCCAACACCTCTTTTGATGTGATCAATTCTTTGCACTTCTGGAAAGCTCGTTTACATTAGTCATTCCACTTCCATGGTACCCCCATTTGCAGTAGGGTGTTCAGTGGGTGTAGTACTGTAGACAAATTCGGCAAGAACTTATGGTAGTAGTTCACCAGCCCGAGGAACGACCTCAGTTGTGACACATTTTCCGGTGCTGGAGCCTTGACTACTGCCTAAATCTTCTCTGGGGACTTATGTAACCCCTCTTCATCAATAGCGTGGCCACAATACGAGATCTGCTTCTGGAAAAACTCGCATTTGTGGCGATTAGCTCGGAGCCTATATTCCTTCAATCTAGTGAGCACCTGCTCCAGGTTGGCAAGGTGATCACTGTCATTTTCGCCCGTGGCCAGGATGTCGTCCAAATAACACTGGGTCCCTGGAATCCCTTGCAGGACTTGATCCATTGCCCTTTGCCAAATAGACGGAGCTGATGCTACCCCGAACACCAGCCGGTTGTATTGGTAGAGACCTTTATGAGTGTTGATCGTGAGGTACTGTTTCGAGGCTTCTTCTACCTCCATTTGCAGGTACGCCTGGGCCAGATCAATTTTAGTGAAGCGTTTCCCTCCAGATAGCGAGGCGAAAATATCTTCAATCCGCGGAAGCGGATATTGTACCGTGTGAAGGATTGGGTTCACTGTCACCTTAAAGTCCCCACAGATGCGAACCTTCTTTGGTTCCCCAGGCGTATTACTCAAAGACCTCTTCATTACAGGAACGATGGGTGTAGCCCGCTCGCTCCAGTCCACTTTGGACAGTACTCCTGAATGTTCCAAACCTTCCAGCTCTGCTTCGACGGCTGGGCGGATCGCATAAGGTACCGGTCTGGCCTTAAAAAACTTTGGGCTTGCATTTTCCTCTATTTTGATCGTCGCTGTTATGCCTTTTAGTGTTCCGAGTCCCTCCTGGAACACTTCTTGTGCGTCAGTTAGCATTTTTGACAGTCGTCCAGGTGTGACGTCATCATCCTTTTTGGCATCTACAGTCAGTGCTTGTATGGAATGCCAATCTAGCTGTATCTTCCGGATCCATTCACATCCTAGTAGTGGTGGTCCTCCATCTGGCAATACATATAGGTCCATTTTTGGTGTTTCCTTGCCGTTATATATAACGTTCACCCTTATTTTTCCTTTGGGGTAGACTTTTTGCCCCGTGTACTTCTTCAAGACAATCTCTGAATCTCTCAAGGGTATATGTGAGAATAGCCGCTTGTAGTCCCTTCGGTTTATGACTGTTAGGGCTGATCCTGTGTCCAATTCCATTTTCACTTGGACTCCTGCTATCTTGAGCGTGACCCAGATAGTTTGGTGATCCTCCGTTTTGATCACCTTATGTAGTTTCAGACAACCCAGCTCCTTGCTTTCGGAGTCTGTATCACTTTTCTGTTCGTCTGAACTACTCTCCGTCACCTTATGTACCTTCCTGTACTTCTCCTGTGGAGATTTCTTGCTGCTGGTTTTCTTTCCCGACCTGCAGACTCTTGCTATGTGTCCTACTTTTCCACACTGTCTGCACACTTTGTCCTTGAACCAGCAATCATTATGGTCGTGTGTTGTTCTGCCGCAGCGATAGCACTTCACTGTTTCGTATGACATTTCATTTGTGCCATATTCTTGCGGTCTCCGTTGTATCTCTGCAGCGCCCCGTGCAGCTGCTTCGTGTGATACTGCCATGCTGAAAGCCTTGTCCAGCGTAAGATCCTTTTCTGATAGAAGCCATTTCTGGGTTCCTTCACTTTGAAGCCCACACACAAACTTGTCCCTTAAAGTATCTGCTAGTCCCGTTCCAAACTGGCAGTGTTTTGATAGCTTGCGCAGTTCCGTTAAATACTCAGCATTACTTTCATCTTTATGCTGGTTCCTTTTGTGAAACTTAAACCTTTCTGCTATCAGCAGCAGTGTGGGGTTTAAGTGGTCCTGTAGGATTGACACTGTTTTCAAAATCCTTTTCCACTGGCTTCTCTGGGGTTACTAGGTTCTGCAGTAAGCCATATGTTTTTGCACCCATTGAATTCAACAATACCAGCGCTTTCCTCTCATCTGGCACTTCATTCGCCTTGCAGTACACTTCTATGCGTTCGACATATGTCGTCCAATCTTCGACTTCATTGTCGAACGCTGTGACACGGCCACTCTTCGGCATCCCTTGGTGTGGTTAGACTGGCTCAAAATGGCGTTTTCCCACGCTCTCCCTTCTTCTCCGCTGCGGCTCAAAATGGCGTCTCCCGCGCTTTCCTTTCTTCCCGCGCTCTCCCTTCTTCTCCGCTGTGGCTCAAAATGGCGTCTCCCGCGCTCTCCCTTCTTCTCCGCTGCGGCTCAAAATGGCGTCTCCCGCGCTCTCCCTTCTTCTCCGCTGCGGCTCAAATGGCGTCTCCCACGCTTTCCTTTCTTCCCCGCTGACGCTGCTCGGACCTTGAACCCCCGGCTGCGCTCTGTGCATTTTCCTGCATGCCTCTCTCTCTCGTTGACGCCACTCGGTCCTGAACACCGGCTGTGCCCTGTGCGCTTTACCCTCTCTCTTCTCCCGTCGACGCCGCTTGGTCTTGAACACCGGCTGTGCCCTGTGCGCTCCACCCTCACTCTTCTCCCGTCGACGATGTCCGGCCTTTTTCTGTGCCGTCGGTCGGCTCTAGCCGCCGCTGTCCAGGAGGGGTCTGCGCCGTACCTGTTGCCAGCCCGTTTCACTGGACCACCGTGACTGGAGAATCAAGCCCAGCTCTCAACAGCCTCCCCTGCGATGCTCAAGTCTCCGTTGGATGGTCGACGCCCGTACTTCTGGACTCAGCCTTCTTCTTTCACTGTTCTCCAGGAGCGAATCCCTGGGAGGTGATGCAGAGTTGCAGGTAGGTTTGAATCTTCTCGTCGCCAATGTTAGATCCGTGTATCTTGAGGTTGTGTGTCCTTCAATAACTTGACAAGAGACTGCAGGGAACAATCAACATGTGTTTACTGGCTGAGGGTTACTCTAAAACTAAATGTACAGATCCCTACTCAGGGTTATATACAGGTGTGGTCACTGCCGGTACTACAGTATACAGGAGCTGTAAAAAGTAGTTCTCCCCTTAAAGGTACATACACTACACACACGTAAGACAAAGATGTCACGTTAGTTATGACAAATGTTCTCACTTGGGTGGTATGATATAATTATTTGATAAGTTTTTGTTCATAGCGATGTTTGTGATAAATTTATGTTGAACCACGGTTTGGACTCGTTGTGGTGACAACTTGAGGTGGCACAGTTCAGGGTAAGTGCACCTTTAAAATCCAACAATGCTGGTTAGAGTGCATCTATAGTGCCCAACACAGACTCGCAGAATAACAACAGAATCTGCCCCCCAAATGACTCAATCACCAAGCTTAGAGATTTCTAAATGACTAGATTGAAGACTGCAGCTTTTACACTGCACTTGCAGCTCTGAAGTCCGCAGCGGGCTGTTGTTCATGCCACACTTACCTGGCATGTTGTCCGGACATCATAAAACCCGACCCGGAAGCTGGAAAATCAAAAAAGGCCCTGAAAATTGCTCACAAGTATTGCATCTTGACCGAACAGTAATGAATAGAGGAGACGGAATGTACCTTTTACTATTTACTGAGTAAATGGGTGGACATTACAGCACATTGTCTGCATGGCAGAACCCGAAACTGAAAGTGAAAGACAAAATAAAACCGAGCCCCCCAGCACCCCCCTCAGGTAACACCCGGGAACTGGGACAAACTTAATTGAAGCAAAACTCAAAACACAACACTCCTTTCCCCCAGATAAAACCCCTTAGTCCTCCAGGCGTCTGGGACAGAATCTAACCCGACTTGAGCGCCGCTGGACAGGCATAGTCGGGGTGCCACTGCTAGCCGCAGGAAAACCTTCCTCAGTGGCTGATGACTCCATGACACCTTCTGTCGATGTGGCTTCCATCATTGTTGCAGGAAGCAGGCCGTCACTGCCTGGCAGAGGTGGCGGAGACAATGGCCTAGCCTGCGACGTCTCTGTTACTCTCACCAGAGTACGACCCCGTAGCTGGTCTACATGGCATCTGTGTAGCTGGCCATCAGGTGTACGGACGCTGTATGACAGGGGACCCGTGGCCTGCTCCACCACAGCAGGCATCCATTTGTCTCCTCATGCATAGCAATGAGCAAACACAGTCTCTGACGGCTCGAACTGCCTGGCGGTGCCCTGGTGCTTCTTAGCCAGCTCTTCTTGCTTTGTGTGCATCTCATCCCTGTAGTCCGGGTGCAGCCGGTCCAGTGCAGTTGCCAGCCGGCGACCCATCAGCATCTTGGCAGGACTCTTCCCCGTTGCTGAGTTTGGTGTGGTATGCTGTGATAACAGGAACCTGGCCAATCTGGTTTGCCAGTCCCCCACCGATATCCTCACCAGTGCCTCTTTTGTGGTTTGCACCATCCTCTCTGCCTGCCCGTTAGAGGAGGGGTGATAGGGCGCTGTGGTCACGTGGCGGATCCAATTTCTGCTTGCAAAAGCCTTGAACTCCGCTGACGTGAAGGCTGCTCCATTGTCCGAAACCAGCACATCGGGGACCCCATGTGTGGCAAACAGCAAACGCAATGCGTTGATCACTGCACTGGATGTCATGGAGCTCATGATAGCCACCTCCAGCCATTTCAAATGAGAATCCACCACTATCAAAAAGACCTTCCCCTGAAATGGCCCTGCAAAGTCAATGTGGAGTCTTGACCATTTACGAGTGGTCCACTCCCAGGGGTGAAGGGGAGCCTTGGATGGGCTATGGCGAGTCAGCTGACATGTCCCACAGCTCTTTACCACCTCCTCCACGTCTCGGTCCAACCCCGGCCACCAGGCGTAGCTTCTCGCCAACGCCTTCATGTGCACAATCCCAGGGTGTGAGTCATGCAGCATTTTCAGCACCTCCTCTCTTGCGGCGGCAGGAACCACCACACGGCTTCCCCAGGGCATGCAGTTCTTGTGTGCAGACATTTCATGGCGCCTCTGAACGAAGGGCTTGAAATGCTCCTCCTGGACCTCGGAGGGCCGGCCATGCAGCAGCCAGCGTAGCACCCGTTATAAGACTGGATCTTTCTGTGTGAGGCTGCCAATCCGCTGGGCATGGAGTGGGGCCTCCGGAACCTCCTCCAGTAGCAGCACCTCCAGGGGTGGTGGCGTCTCAGCCATCGGCCGGTTCAAAGGCAAGCGACTCAGAGCATCAGCATTAGCCAGCATCTTCCCAGGCCTGTAGCAAAGTTCATAACTGTAGGCCCCCAACATCAGACTCCACCGAAGCATACGCGGTGATATGATCTGGGGCATGGGCTTGGAGTGATGCAGGAGCCCCAAGAGTGGCTTGTGGTCTGTGTAGATGACGAACTGTCTCCCTAACAGGTACTGGCTGAACTTCTTTACCCCAAATATGATGGCTAGGGCCTCCTTGTCAATCTGGGCGTAATTACGTTCTGTTGTTGAGAGTGTTCTTGAGGCAAAACTGATAGGCGCTTCCCGGTCATCTGGCTCTATGTGACCCAACAGAGCTCCCAGCCCGTATGGTGAGGCATCACACACCAACACCAATGGCTTGATTTCATCATAGTGTGCCAGAACCTTATCTGCTTGTAGCAGTTCCTTTGCCTGTCTGTAGGCTGTTTCATGAGCTGAGGTCCAGTTCCACACTGTTGCTTGGTCTAACAGCCTGTGCAGTGGCTCTAAGATTGTGGCTTTGCCCTTGAGAAAACAACTGTAGAAGTTTAACAGTCCGAGGAATGCCTGCAGTTCAGTCTTGTTCTTGAGGGTGGGAGCGCTCCTGATAGCCTCCACCTTCTCCGTAGTCGGATGCACACCGACTTTGTCCACTCGGAATCCCAAGAACTCCACCCCATTGGCAGCGAACACGCATTTCTCCTTCTGAAGGCGTAGTCCTACCTCAGCCAGCCGGCGTAGTATTTCCTGCTGCCGCTCATCATGGGCTTCCTGTGTCTTGCCTGTAATCAGTATGTCATCCAAGTAAGGCTGAACTCCCGGAACACCAGCCAACAGGGTGTCCATGAACCTCTGAAAGATTGCCACAGCCGTAGACACCCCAAACTGCAGCCTTGTGGCTCGGAAAAGTCCTCTGTGGGTGTTGATTGTCAACAGCTCGGCTGACTCTTCATCCAGGACCAGTTGCTGGTATGCTTGCTTGAGATCCAGCTTGGTGAACAGAGTGCCTCCAGCCAGTGTTGAAAACAGCTCTGTAACTGTTGGTAAGGGATACACATCTGGTAACACAGCAGTATTAACCGTACATCTGTAATCTCCACAGATTTGCAGGCCCCCATCCTTCTTTGCAATGGGCACGATAGGGGTGGCCCAACGGGAGTTCTTCACTGGCAAGAGTACCCCTTGGTTCACCAGCTTATCCAGGGCCTCATCCACCTTCTTGCGCAACGCAAAAGGAACTGGTCGCGCCTTGAAGAACTTAGGCGCTACCCCTGGGTCCACTTCGATTGAGACTGGCGGTCCCCGACAGGCCCCGAACTCACCAAAAACCTCTTCATAGTTCTCCAACATAGGCATTATGGGCTGTCACTGTACCGTGTGTACTCCTGTCACTTCAATACCGAGGGGCTCAAACCAATCTCTGCCCAGCAGGCTTGTGCCCTGCCCCGCCACCACATAGAGTGGAAGTGTGTCCTTGACTGCCTGATACTTAACTTCCACATGAATCATACCCAGCACCTGGAGTTGAGCTTGGGACCACTGCCGTAGCACGCCACTGACCTGAGCCATCGCCGGGGGTTCACTTGGCCACAGCCTATTATAAGTCTCTTCACTTATCAACGAACACGCTGAGCCTGAATCCACCTCCATGCAGAGTGGTGCCCCATTCATGATCACATTTGCCGTGTATCCCCACCGTCTGTGGGGTAGCTGCTCAGCTTCCGTGGTATACACTGTGTACTCATCGTTGTCCTCCAGTGTCAGGATGTGTGTCTGCGATGCTTGTGTTGGCTCTGCTGCAGCAGCCTGAGCTTTCTTCATGCAGACACAAGCTATGTGTCCTCTTTTCTTACAGAAATGACATACCGCTGACACAAATTTGCATGTAGTGGAACCATGGAGAGCCCCACAGCGGAAACATTTTCTTCCTGTCTCTTTAGTTGCCTCCATGTCTCTCACAGCAGCTGCGTGTGTGGTCTTGTGCACCTCCTCGGCGGCCTGAGATGGTGCTGCCTCTGTACGGAGCATACGTGTGTTCATCGATGCAGCCTCTGCTGCTAAAGCCTTCTCCTCAGCCAGTCGGAACGTCAGGGCCTTCTCCGCTAACAGCTGTCTCTGCAATGCCGAGTCCAGCACTCCACACACAATCCGACCACGGAGCATATTGTCTAACTGGTCACCAAAATTACAATGTAATGAGCGTTTCCTCAACTCAGCAATGTAACTTGAAATAGATTGTCCAGGCTGTTGTTTACAATTGTGAAAATGGAAACGCTGCACAATCTCTGAGGGTTTTGGGTTAAAATGTTTCTGCAGCTTCTCAATCAAATCAGCATAATCCACCTCACTAGGTTTACGAGGAGCCACCAATGAACGCAGGACGGAGTAAGTAGCAGCTCCGCATACACTTAGCAACACTGAGCGCTTCTTCTCTTCTTTGTCAATATTATTGGCCTCAAAGAAACACCCCAGTCTTTCTGCGTATTCCTCCCATGAACTGTCCTTATCCCCAGAGAACTCTTCAATACGTCCCAAGGTCGTCATAGTTTTAATGTGCACTGTCCCTTTAAGATCCACGGACTTTTTTCTTTTTTTTTTAATTCTTTTTCTCCTCCAGCCAGAGTTATGGTAGCTACACTCACGGTAGTTGCCTGGCCCGCACAATACTCTGTCCGCCGTCTACGTCGCAGCTAGCCAACTATCAAAATGCCGTTGATGTTGCTAGCTGAGTGGCCCGCTCGTCGCAATTTCCAATATCACGGCTGCAGGTTCGCATGTCTATCTCCGTCCTTCTAGAAAGTTCAACAGCCGCCTCATCGCCAGTATTGCATCTTGACCGAACAGTAATGAATAGAGGAGACGGAATGTACCTTTCACTATTTACTGAGTAAATGGGTGGACATTACAGCACATTGTCTGCATGGCAGAACCCGAAACTGAAAGTGAAAGACAAAGTAAAACCGAGCACCCCAGCACCCCCTTCAGGTAACACCCGGGAACTGGGACAAACTTAATTGAAGCAAAACTCAAAACACAACAACAAGTACCTGTTAATAGGCAGTTAATTGCCTTTAATCCATTCCCCGCCACTAGGTGTCGGGTCCATTCGCAAATCGGGGACCCGACACTTGGGAAGGTTGTGTGGAGGCAGGTTGATGGCGGGTTCCGAACCCGCCGTCAATCAAAACGACTTTAACCTCTGACGCGCCTCCAAGCCCACCCTCTGAGCGCCAGCAAATTCGCAGCCTTAATCTTCGACAGCAGCAGCAGGAATCAAGACTCAGTCAACAGCAGAAGAATGAGCCATAGAATCATCAGTGTTTACAGCACAGCAGGAGGTCACTGGACCATGTGTCTGTGCTGGCGCTGGAGCAATCCAAAAGTAATCCCACTGCCCTGTTCTCTCACCATAGCCCTGTAGCTTTCTCTGCTTCAGAATCAGGTTAAAGCAGAAGTATTGTATGCATATGCTTGACTCCAGAAAGCACTGAGATGCACCTTAAGACTCAAGCATGCTCAGATCACATACATGAGGCTTTCAGCAAGTAATGCAAGAATGTGAGTCTTGCATTAAAAAGCAGAGCTCAACCAAGTAAGGTTCAAAAATAGGCAGAACACCGGACTGTGCCAAGCAAACCTAGCATTGCTCTACTTGATCTAACATAGATTTTTAATCCACTAATGCAAAAACAATTTGCACCAATGCAAGCGAATATTAAAACTATTTTTGAATATCCTGTGTCCTGAAGTTATGTTCAAGATTATGCAATTCATAAATAATTGTTTGCATATTGTTATTATCTTTCTCTGTTAATAATAATAATAACAATCAACTTTATTGTCATTGTTAGTGCACAAGTGCAGTACAACGAAATGTAGGCTTGCGGCTCCCGAGAGTGTACATTTTGATTAAGACATTTAACATTCAACATTCATTTGGCTTGTAATACATAAACATAAACATAATAAAGTGCATTGGCAGATGTGCAGGCTTTAGAGTTTATTTGTAGAGTTCAGTAGGATGACAGCCCTGGGAAAGAAGCTGTTCCTAAATCTGGTCGTTCGGGTGTAAATGTATCTGTAGCGTCTCCCAGATGGCAGGGGGGCGAACAAACTGTGGCTAGGGTGGGTAGGGTCTTTGATGGTCAGTGACCTCCGTAAACAATGTTTCTGGTGGATGTTCTCTATGGTCGGTAGCCGGGTGCCGGTAATGCGTTGGGCAGTTTTGACTACCCGCTGCAGGGCTTTCCGGTCATAGGAGCTACAGCTGCCATACCACACTGTGATACAGTTCGTCAGGATGCTCTCTATTGTGCAGCGGTAAAAGTTAGAGAGGATCAGGGGTGACAGGTTACATCCCTTCAGCCTCCTTAGGAAATATAGGCGCTGCTGGGCCTTCTTCACCAAAGAGGAGGTATTGAGGGACCAGGAGAGGTCTTCCGTGATGTGGACTCCGAGGAACTTAAAGCTGTCCACCCTTTCCACCACAGCCCCATGGATGTGGATGGGGGTGTGACTTCCGCCTTTAGACTTCCTGAAGTCCACAATGATTTCCTTGGTTTTCTTGATGTTAAGGGCCAGGTTGTTATCGGCGCACCACTTCACGAGATGCTGGACCTCCTCCCTGTAGGCTGACTCATCGTTGTTGGTGATCTGGCTTACCACTGTGGTATCATCCGCAAACTTGATGATGGTGTTGGAACCATGAACAACCACACAGTCGTGGGTGAAGAGGGAGTAGAGGAGGGGGCTCAGCACACAACCTTGTGGGGCCCCCGTGTTCAGGGTCAGGGGGGGGGAGGTGTGGTTACCTAATTTGACAGACTGGGGTCTGTTAGTTAGGAAGTCCCGGGTCCAGTTGCAAAGGGAAGTGTTCAGGCCAAGAGTGTGGAGTTTGGTGGCCAGCTTGTTGGGGACGATAGTGTTGAATGCTGAGCTGTAGTCTATGAACAGCATTCTGATGTAGGTCTCTTTACCGTCTAAGTGATTCAATGCAGAATGTAGAGCAGTTGTGATTACATCCTCCATTGATCTGTTTGCACGATAGGCAAACTGGTGTTGGTCAAGAGAGGCGGGAACACTGGGTTTGATGTGAGCCAGGACCAGACTCTCGAAACACTTCATTATGATGGGTGTGAGTGCAACAGGTCGATAGTCGTTCAGACACGTCACAGACGTTTGCTTTGGCACAGGAATAATGGTAGCGGTCTTGAAGCATGTAGGGACTACTGCCTGGGCCAATGACAGATTGAAGATGGCGGTGAAGACATCAGCCAGCTGATCAGCACATTCCTTGAGTACCCGTCCAGGGATGCTATCAGGTCCAGCAGCCTTACGTGTGTTCACTCCGCGTAGAACACCCCTTACGTCGGAGGTCGACAGAGTGAGCACCTGGTCTTCCGGGGGTGGCAAGGCTTTGGTAGCCGGCTCCTTGTTGTCCCTGTCAAAGCGAGCATAGAAGTTGTTAAGCTCCTCCGGAAGGGAGGCATCGCTAACCGGGGGGCTGGTGTTTTTACTCTTGTAGTCAGTGATGGACTGGATGCCTTGCCGCATGCGCCGGGGGTCCGAGTTGTTGTGGAAATGATCCTCAATCCGCAGTGTCTGTTTCCTTTTGGAAAGGTACTACATAAATTGCAAGTTGTTTTTATTTTGTAATTTTAGTTTTTTTGGAATAAATGTAGATAAAGTAAAATCACAGGGTAAGTGCGAGGATCTGGATTTGTACCCATTTTGTCATTAGTGCTAAGGAAAGTTGTTACAAATTGGGCCACCATTTCTAAATGTTCCCTTGAAGGAGTGGACTTCTCCACCATCCATTGAATTACACGTAGGTAACCGATAGGAACTATATTAAAATAACGAGCATCACATTCATTGTAGGGAGCAACGTCAATTCACAAAGCAGAAGTCATTTCAAATGTTGCTGTAGGCAGATTCAGCTGTGCTCAGTTCAACTCCAGTTCTAACATCTCAGCATAATACGCTGCATGACTATTAAATCTAGACACTGATTCCCTTGCTAGAAATCATAGCTGCTGCCTGCAACTGAATCAACACGGGTAGAGTTAACCAAGGGGTATTGGTGACAGACCTTATGGCCGTGATTTCCTTACCTCAGCGGATCCATGGCAGGCAACGTCAGTGGCGTTTCGTGTCCTTGCTGTTGGCTCCATCCCAGCCTTCGACATGAATTTCCCCTGATTGGGTTTGTTAAGCTCGCCCAGCGAGTTTCCCAGACAATTGAAGGAAGCGGGTCTGATGACATCATTTGATGAGGCATCATGAGCCAGTTTCCTTAAAGGGACCATGCACAAATTTACTTTGACATTTGTGCTGTCAGTTCTCTACAACATTGAGGTGCTGTAAACACTGACAATCACTGCACAGAGGTGCATGGCTGTACCCGGACTCTCCCATGACACCCTCCATATGCTTATGGAGGGAGTCACAGCACGCAGGGAGGTCTTCTTCCCATCCCATGGGTGGAAGAGACCTCCCCAGGAGACCAACACAGCCTGGTTACACATTGCACAGGAGGGCACAAGCAGGGATGTCATCAGGAGGACCAGGCTGCAGTGGCACAAACCTTTCAATGATCTCAGTAGATCACGAAAGGTTACTGCAAAGCCACACTCAACCTCATCCTGCTGTGCCACTCATCACATCCCCATCACTCTGCCTTCCCTACCCTACTCCTGCACATCCTTACTCACACCAACTTACCTTGCACCTCCACCCATCCCTCTCTCTCTATCTACATTATCACTTCCCCATCTCACGAGCCATCCCTCACACTCACCCTCATCCTAGTCAATCATACCAACTAACAACACACAAGGGTAGGCATTTGTGTGTTTTAGCCACTGTTCATGTGAAGTTTCTGTTAATGTGCTGTTAAACATTTAAATCTTTATTTTCAACACTTTCCATTCTTGGACAGAATTGTGTGCACCTTTGGAAGTGGTGTAGTGAGTTGCAGTGAATGGTGAGACATAACGGTAACCCCGCAATGGTCATAAGTGTGAAAGGAATGGCTTGGGCTTTGTAAGGATGCCTTATGGTGTTGGTATGGGGTGGTGCCAACCCGGCGCACCATGTGGCAGCCAGGGTGTACAGCGTCAAGTGAAGTAAATGTGGCCATGGTGACGCCATCCTTGGCATCCCAGGCAGCAATGTGGTTGGGTGCTGATGCCCTGTGTCCTGTGCAGCATCAGGTGATTGCGGAGAAGGTTGGTGTGGTTGTTGGTGCTGCTGGTGTGACTGGTGATGCTGGTGTTGCGGCTGATCGTAGTCAGATTCTGAGGACCAAGGTGAGAGAGTATAAAGATATGCTGATGGAATAGATGGGCAGGTGATGTAGATGACAGAAGCGATTTCTCAATGGTCAGAGAGGTAGTGAGGTCAGACTGCATGGAGACTTGTGTAAAGACTTGCAGCATTCTGAATATGTAGTGAAAATGCAGTTTAGAGAAGCTAGTGCTTAAGGGAACATTTTGCAATCAGCGAGGAGCATTGACTTGACATTTGAAGCTGTCAACTCATCAGCTGATTCAATAGCCACTGACCTCTCGCCTCTGCTTCACAGAAGCGGTCTAGGCACAGCGGGAAACCTGTGGGAGACCTGTCAAATTCAAAAATCTGGGGAAAAAGCATTGTTAAGTGGCTGTAAACAAGCCACTAATGATTTGAATTGGGTCCCCCACCACTGCCTGTTGGGTCTACTCAGCACTGGCAGACCCAACATCAGGAAATGCAGGTCTGCATGTTTTGACAGCGGGTTCCCGACCCGCTGTCAATCATTTTAAATTTCACAGCTGACCCACCACCCATCTCATCCACTGAGCGCCGGCAAAATCACGGCCTATGTTCTTCCCATTACTATTTTCTTAAACAAAGACCACTCCAACTTTGGAACCTACTATTCCACAGACATTCACAGACTGCAGAGATTTTACAGCTGACTTTTTTGTGCATGAGTTTCAATGATGTTTATAGACATTAGAGCCCCAAAAATGGTGATGTTGGTCGTGTCAGCAGTAGGATAGAGGGTTGGGGAGCTGGCCTTGCCAAAAATTGCAAGGCTACCCATACGCACAGATTGTCATGTGCTCCCAGTGCCTGCAAAAGGAGCACTGGACCTAGGATAGAAATGAAATTGGCTGGGGGTGGGGCATAAGTTTTACTAATTCAGCAGCTTTTAAAGAGCTGCTGTTTATTGTTAAAGTGGAAGGTTCTTTGCCAAAATAAGTGTATACTTTTGCATACTTTATTAATATTGGGAGATGAAACAAAATTGTGAGTCACAGCACCCTCAGGGAGGTATTGTGCCAAGCATCCAAAGAAGTCTTCTCCTTTTCTATACAGTTGCAGAAAAGCTGCAGGACACAAATAGCTTGCATTGTGACATCTAAATCATGCCACAAGCACCATTACAGATCCAAGTACCCAGGGCTATTTAGGTAGTTTGGGCCGATTTTGGTGTCAGAAACATCATGGCCTAGAAATTCAGTTGGGCGCGCCAGCCGTTAGCGCCTTAGGGGGAGTAGATCTCGAGCGCTAGGCGCTTATCACCCGGGCGCAGCGCGATCTGCGCCTCTCCCCAACTTCAGGACACATTTAGCGCCGGCGCAAAGTCTTAGCGCGCGCCCTGCTGCGCGAGCAGATCATGACGTCATTTAATAGTGCAACGCCAAACCGGAACTTCACTCGCGCCGGCCCATTGTGCGCCGGGCGTCCCGAGCGACTGTGAAGTGGAACGGTACACAGGCCAGCCGGGCCGGGGGGGAGCGCTAATTAAAGGGCACTTACCCAGCAGTATAAAGGCCAGCCATTTTGCAGCATTCACTCTTGTGCAATGGTTTTTTGGACAGAGACCAAGGAGGAGAGTTTACTGGTTTGGACCAACACTTGGACAGGTATTTTTGGCTCAGGCCAGAGCTTACCAATTATCTTTGCCTTCATTCAGAGCTCAGTGTTTGCCAGCATATAATGGGGGCTGCATTGGGTGGCAACGCTGAATTCCAGCCTTATGCCAGAAGGGCTTACAGACGCCGTGAGAGAGTGGCAGCCCTGGCTAGACGCAGAGGGGGCAACAGGCGTCGCCAACTGAGGCCTTACCCACGCAGGGTATACCGCCCGCAGACCTCCTATCTGACCATGTCTGCCGCGATGTGTGTTAGGAGGCTGCGATTCCGAAGGGAGGTGGTTGCAGACATCTGCCGGCTGCTTCAGAGAGATCTGCAGCCACAGCTGATGCGCAGGACGTCTCTGTCGGTGGCAGTGAAGGTGACGGTGGCTCTCAACTTCTATGCCTCCGGCTCCTTCCAATCCGCTACTGGGGACATCGCTAACATCTCCCAGTTCGCCGTGCATTGCTGCATCCGCCAGGTGACTGAAGCCCTTTTCAGAAGGAGACATCAATTCATCTCCTTCCCCATGACCCTGGACAAGCAGCAGCAGCGTGCAGTGGGGTTTGCAAGAATAGCGGGCTTCCCCATGGTGCAGGGCGCCATTGACTGCACGCATGTGGCTTTGCGGGCACCTCTTGAGCATGCCGAGGAGTACCGCAACCGGAAGGGCTACCATTCCCTCAATGTACAGCTGGTGTGTGACCACAGGCAGCGCATCCTAGCTGTCAATGCCTGCTTTCCAGGCAGCAGCCACGATGCCTTTATCCTGCGACAGACAACTGTGGCTGACATGTTCCAGGCACAGCCTCCCCCAAGAGGATGGCTTATCGGGGACAAAGGCTATCCTTTGTGTACCTGGCTCATGACCCCGCTCTGCACGCCCACAACCCCTGCTGAAGAGGCATACAACGAGAGCCATCAAGCGACGAGGAACCTCATAGAACAAACAATCGGCGTGCTCAAGCAACGGTTCCGCTGTCTCGACCGCTCCGGGGGAGCCCTCCAGTATTCGCAGGATCGAGTCTCCCAATTCGTCGTCGTTTGCTGCATGCTGCACAACCTGGCTATCCGCAGGACTCAGGCACTGCCACCTCACGTTGGACCACCACCTCAGGAGGAGGAGCAGGAGGAGCATGAGGACGACGAGGACGAGGAGTACCAGCCCAGGAGGGACGCACAAGGTCCAAGGGCCGCCCGTCGTCGGCTTATTGAACGTCACTTCTAGGCCCCCTGTCAGGGAATGGCTTGTGCCAATGATAGAACATGATTGCAGCCGCTCCGCAAGCCCTCAGCCGGTTAAGGCAACAAACACTTCAAAGATCAAACATGGACAATGTGAATAAATAAAATGCTTTATTGTACAAACTCTGGGCCCTTCCCACATGAAAACCAAAAACAGATGAAACCCCCAAAAAACACTCAAACACATTACTCGCTCCCACAACCTGGGGAGGATTAACAAAATAGGGCAACTAAAATGGCCGTCATTCTCGGCCTTCGTCCAAAACAAACATCACATCATCGGCCTTCAAAAAACAAACATCCAATTCTCGGCCTCAAGAAACAAACACAAATGGCCACACATTCGACTATTTGGCCCGCTAAGGCGATGCCTTGGCCATCTTTGGGTGGCCCCTGCCCGCCCTGCTGCTCCGCCTCAAAGTAAGGCCATTGGCTGCTGCAAGGCTGGGGGCAGGCTCCTGAGGGGCACATGTCGTGACGGCAGATGCCCTTGGGGGTCGGCCTAGTCGAGGTCTGGCCGTCGAGCGGCCGGCTGTTGATTGCTGCAGCTGTGGCTGGCCAGCATCAGTCGCTGCAGCAGCTCCTGGCAGCTCGACTGGGGGAGTGGCAGTGGCGGCTGGAGGAATGGCGGCAAGCTGGCGGATGGCAGGCGCTCGCTGGTCGCCTGAGACACTGGCACTCACCCGGGCCAGCACTGCAGCATGCGCACCAATCTGCCGAGGGACAGACCGATCTGCTGCTGCAGCGCGCCGGGTGTCCTGGCGATGCCTGGCTGACACAGCGAGTGTGGCAGCAGTGAGTGCTCGTGTTGACCTGTTCACTGACCGCAGCAGAGCAGCCAGTGACTGGACGGCACCACTAATCACCTGGCCAGTCGCTGACAGATCTGCCCGGTATTCCGCCCGACTGGTGGCCTCTAAGGGCCCGAACTCGGCCACACTCCGAGAGAGGGAATCGATGGACTCAGGCAACCGTGCCACTACCGCCATGAGCTCCGTGTGCCGGCGCTCCGAGTCCGCGGACAAGTCTTCGAGGCGTTCCATCTCCTCGGCGAAGAGCATCTCCTGACTGGAGGCCGGACTCTCCCTCTGGGGAGAAGGCCGCCGAGCTGGCCGACCCTTCCTGCGTTGCTGGAGGCCGCTGGGCCCAGCAATTGGACTCCCCTCCGACGCATCCCCCCTCTGGGGAGAAGGCCGCCGAGCTTCCACCCCCCTCCCGCCTTTCTGCAGCACGCAGGTCCCAGGAGCTCCCCTCCCCTTCGACACTTCCGCCACGCTGCCCTCCAGGGAAGACGTGTCCCCTACATTGGCCTGGGTGGCCGCGGCTGAGGGTTCCCCTGATGGGCCGCCTTCCTCTTGCTCCTCCTCCTGCTCCTCCTCGGAGGGTCTGTCACTGGCAAGTTGAGGGACCTCCTCTTGACCATCTGAAAGCAGGAAGGCACAAGAGTAGCTTTAGAGTGAGGAGAGGGCGTCAGTGCGGGATGCATGAGTGGTGGCATTCAGCGCATTGGTCGGACAGTGGCAAAGGATGTAGATCTGATGCGCAAGTGGGACGAGAGAGGCGCAAAAGGTGATGTCCTTACAATTGCTGCCCAGAACAGGGTCGGCATCTCCACATGCAACGGGCCCAATCACCCGGCCACCCATGAGGCACTCCACGCGATGTTGCAGGTCGGTGAGTGGCTGGATATGGGGTCGTCCTCCCCCGGTCGCAGTCCGGCTCTTGCGATTATTCGCCAGCTTGGCCTGCAAGAGAAAGGACGGGCTCTAAGTACAGTGTGTCGCCGTGATCTTGTGTGCACTGCCTCCCATGGTGGAATAGCCTGGCCAGTGTGTCACCATGATCTGGTGTGCACTGCCTCCCATGGTGGAATAGCCTGGCCAGTGTGTCGCCATGATCTGGTGTGCACTGCCTCCCATGGTGGAATAGCCTGGCCAGTGTGTCGCCATGATCTGGTGTGCACTGCCTCCCATGGTGGAATAGCCTGGCCAGTGTGTCGCCATGATCTGGTGTGCAATGCCTCCCATGGTGGAATAGCTTGGCCAGTGTGTTCAGTGCAGAATGTGCAATTGATGCTCTTGCCTATGCCATAGCTGCTAGATGAAGGCTGGCCATTAGAGCTTTCAGGTCCCTTTGCCCATAATGTGAGGCGCACATGCAAGGATGAGGAGGTCATTGGAAAGGGTACTCACCCTGACCATGCGTGTGAGGTCATTTAACTTTTTGCGGCATTGGGCACCGGTCCTGGGGACGTCGCTGTTGGCTGACAGCTTGCTGGCGACATGCCTCCAGGCTCTCCTGTAGACGCGGACCGTCGCCTTCTTGCCATTGTCCGGGTACAAAACATGGCGCCTCTTCTCCACAGCAGCAAGCAGCACACTCAGATCACGCTCTGAGAAGCGCTGCGCACGTTCACGGGCCTTCTCCATGTCTTCAGGCGATATTTGGGTCCAGCAGCAGTGTTCAGGCCTAGCTGGAGGGCTCCACTATCCAGGGCGTGGCAGCAGATACAGTCGACCCTTCCCCCTTAAGAGCTGGCCGGCGCCAGGGTGTCTGCTGTCAACCACGAGATGGCCGCACCTGCGCTGCGCCCGGCCTCGGTGCTATCGATCACCACCTCCGGCTTAGCGCCCAAAGAGAGGCGTCCAGCAGCAGTTTTAGCGCTCGCCCGAACTAGTAGGGCGAAGCTAATGAATATCGGAGAAGTGACCTAGATTTGGCGGCGGCCACAAACTTTAGCGGACGCCCCACTTTAGCGCCCCAAAAGTGGCGTCAATGAATTTCTAGGCCCATATCTGCACCCAAAAATTGGTGCAGAAAGGATATAAAGAACTCTGAAATTAGGGGGAAAACAGTTCTGCTTTATTTCCACCTAATTTTGGACCAAGTCAAATTTCTGATAATCCTGGAATGGGAATTAGAAGTTCCCATCCAAAGCAAGCTGCAGCTTCATTTCAATATTAGATTATGTAAACCACGGCTAGTTGTTTCATCTTGTCCAGAACAGTAGAACCCGAGAACATGACCTACGATTGAAGAGGGGTAAGTTCAAAACTAATCAGCAGAAACATTGGCCTTGATATTAACACCCCACCTCCCCCCCCCAACCCCCAACGACGATGGGCTGGAGAGGGTTGGGGAGGGGGCTAAAAATGAAAAAATGGGGAACGCAACCACAGCCCGCCGTGTAAGTGCCCATTGCCATTTTTGCACTGGAGGGTTTTGTGGCGTCCGAGTGTCCCACTGTAGAGAGGCAGGACACTTCATTAGCATATTTAAATAGGGCTCGCAGTGCAATTGGGAGACCGATTGAAACTTTTCAGATGCTGTGCGGGTTTCCCAGGGCTCGGGAAACCTGGCAGTGAAAGGGTTGAGGGCGCTACTGGCTCCACAAGGTAAGTGCCTTTTACAGCACTAGTTGTGGGCCAGGAGGAGCAGGAGTGCTCCCTCAGGCCCCTCAAGGAATCCTTCAGCCTCCCCTCTGCTGATCGTGGGTTCTCTCTGCCCCCACCCCCCGCTGTGATCACCCACCTCCCCCCTCCAGCCCCGATGGCCTCTTCCCCCTCCAGCCAATCGTTGCCGATCCCACCACCCAACCCACCCCAAGCCCCAATCAGTGATCTTTTCTTCTCCCCAATGGCCTCTCTCCCCCTCCAGCCAATCCCAGCCAATCCCACCCACCCCACCCCCCCCACTCCACCAAACTCCAATCATTGACCTCACCCCATCCCACGATGGCTTCCCTCCTACCCCACCCCCTGCCCAAACCCTGATCTTTTACCTTCTCCCCTACCAATTGCCGAGGACCATCCCCAAGGGTCCCCAGCTGCAGCCTCCTGCCGCTGGTTTGCCCTGCCCAGCAGCCCACCAGGCTGTCAATTTGGTCAACTGCCAAACGGGAAATGGAAGAAAAAAATTACAGAAGCCCTGTTGTTAAATACGGCAGGGCTTCCCCGTCCCCGGACTTGCTGTGTGCTTTGGGAGTTTTCAGCCTTCCCCGCCTCCCTGTAAATATCGGGGCCAGGATTTCAGTGAGCGGGTGGTAAATCTATGGAATAGGCTCCCTAGGGACATGTAGAAGCAGAGAGTATTGATTAATTCAAAGACAAATTAGATCAATTTCTGTCAGAAAATAATATTTGGGATTACAGTATATGAGTAATTTGAGACATGGCATATGGTAAGTGTAGCATTCTTGGGAGGAACGGGTGACTTTGGACCTGTGGTTCCTGAAGCTTTCCACATCGGCGGGGGGGGGGGGGGTTCCTTGCCTCATATCTGGGTCTGTTGTAGACTAATTGATAGAGAAAGATTGCCATGATTAGTCAACAACTCCATTATTGTTGGAAATAAAAGCCATGCAATGCAAAAAATGAGACCTAAATAGCAACTGAAAATAATGCACAATAAAAAGGGAGATAAAGTAATATTGCCAGTCAAAAAAGTATAGCTCTCAAATCAAAAAGTAAAATGTGATCCTCACCTCCTGCAGGCCAGGCCATCCAGAAACTGCTGCCGGTGATCAGGTGGCAAAATAGTCGCAGGATGTTATCAATTTTCATAATTTTGAAGCCTGTGGTGAGACTTTCACTGGCATCAGTGCAGCCTCCAACAACCTCACCTTTCTTCTTCACTGCAAAATACAGTCTACTGAGAAGTGGGCACACCAGGCTGCATACCTGGTGTTGTGACCTGCACTCCCGGTCAGCAAGGCTCCGTGCCACCAACACTTTACTATTTCTTTTTCTATTCCTTGATAATTTAATAAAAGTTCCTCTTTGCATTCCTAATTGTTTTTCTGACTTCTTTCCTAACCTCTTTGTATTCCCTTTAGTCATCCTCTCCTTTATTGTCTATGCACTTAGTTTATGACTTTTTCTTTAGTTTCAATCTAACCTTATCTCTTTAGTTTGTTCTTGTTTTTTAGTGGAATATATTTCTCCTGAACTTTATTGATCACCTTTTAAAATAATTCCCTCTGCTAGTCTGTCTTTGTCCGTCATTTTTTTTTTCAGTTTACCTTTCCTAGTTCCATTTTCATCCCCTCAAAATTAGCTGTTTTCCAATCTATTACTTTGGGCTTTGTCTTACTTATGTCTTTCTCAATCATTATTTTAAACCTTATTATGTAGTGGTCACTATTGCCTTGATGTTCCTCTATGCTTACTTCTCTTATCTAGCTTGGTTCATTCCCTATTACTAGATCCAGCAGTGATTGTTCTCTTGTTGGTCTTCTTATGTACTAGGTAAGAATGAAGTTCTGAACATACTGTAAAAACACCGTTCCCTTTTCTCCTTTACCTTCCTGTTCTTGCCAGGATATTCTGAACATGCTGCCAATTTTTATATCGCAAGACAAAGTGATGGCAGCACAATAACACATCACTTTATGTGGGAGTAAGAGCCAGTGATAACTGCAACTCTGCTCGTGTGATAGTAGAAAATAAAATTAAAATTTTGGTCCGGATCTTGACTGGGGCGGGTTTTGTGAGCGGGGTGGGTGTGGTTAGTTTCGCTCAGGGAAACCGGAAACCTGGTTTCCCCATACAATGTGGCGTTTTGACTTCACAGCGAGCGTTTTTTTTTCAAGCAGGTTCTCCGCCTGGAGGCCAGCGTGATTGACAGGCTTGGCGCCCCGTCGGGTGGGGAACGCTCCAGAGGAGGCCACAGGCCTGGAGCAGGTAGGGAGCCTGCAGGTGGATTAGTGGGAGTGTGGGGGGGATGAGTCTGGATCTTGGGATCTTGGGGGATGGTCACCGATTCCTGGGGGAGGTCGATACAGGATCGGGGGTTTGATCGCGGGGAGGAGGTTGGTCGCTGATACATGGGGTGGTCCGATACCGGGGGCGGGTCTGGTCATGGGGAAGGGGGGTGCTCGCCGATCCCTGTGGGGCTTCCAATACCAGGGGAGGGCATCTGATCCCAGCTCCTGTGACATCTGATCTCCGATCCCATGAGGTCGGATCGTGGGAGATCTTTGGATGGGGGTTCCGATACCAGGGGCAGGGGCTTCTGATCGTGGGAGTGTGATTGCCAATCCTTTGGGTGGGAGTCTGATACTGGGGGTTGTCTGATCTCAGGAAAGGCCTGATCGCCAATCCAGAGGGGTCCAATCCCCGATCCTGGCGGGGGGGGGTGCAATTCCTGATCTTGGGAGGTCCGATCCCCGATCTGGTGCCGGGGAGGGGGGTTCTCCGACCTCCGATCTCCGATACTGGGAGGTCCGATCGCAAGGGTGGGTCTTTGGAGGGGCAGGGGGCAAGGTCCGATGTCTGCCAGGGAAGAAGGTAAGCTGGTGGGCTGGGAGCAAGCACTCCTGCTTCTCCTGGTCTATAAGCAGCGCTGTAAAGGCACTTACCTTTTCCACAAAACTGTGCTCACTTCCCTTAAGCTGTCGCATTTCCCGAGGCCTGGGAAACCCGTGCGGCCAGGCTGAAACCTGTAAGAGAGGTTAAATCTGAGGCACAAAGCCTCATTATAATATTTAAATGACCAACCCGACTCCTGGGAGCAGGACCCGCCCCGTCTCGTCTCTGTTAAAACCGGAAGTAGGCATGTTGGGGTCAGGTTTGACATTTTAAAATTTTAACATCCCACCCAACCCCAACCCACCCGGTTTTTGTGGTTAAGATTGCCCCCTTTATGTAGAACCATATTCGCTGATATATTCCCATTCACTTATATTGGAGGGAATTTTTCAGGGAGGTTAGTGGGCGCGTTTGGTGGCGGGTCGGGTGGGAAAAAAAAATTTTGACAGCAGGTGGGGAACCCGCTTTCAACCCACCACCACGCGACTTTCCCAGATGTCAGGTCTGTCAGGGCTGAACAGACTCAACACACAATGGCGGGGGAGGCAATTCAGGTCATTATGAACTTGTTAACAGCCCATTAAACAGTATTTTGAGCTCACCTTTACATTTTACAAGGTTGCCCACGGGTCCACGCTGCTCGGGGATCACGTCAGGTAAGCAAGTCGGGAGTTGTATGACCCTGGAATTATCTCATTACTTGACAACTGCAAATGTGCTTTAAAAGCTCCCATATCACATCTGTTCACTTTCCAAGCTCAGAAGCTGTTGCTTACTGTATTTGGAAGACAGATTGAGCTTTATGCAGGTTGCAAGTGTTTGGATCAAACGTTCTATCCAGAGTCACCTCATTGGAACAGCCACTTTCACCACTGACAGATTGCTTCTGTCATCTCAAGTTCACCTCCCATCTATTACATCAGTATTGGTGCCCTTGAAACTATCTCACCTTGGTCCTCAGAATCCCACCATGATCAGCCACAACACCAGCAGTACCAGGCGCAACAGCAGCACCAACAACAACACCAACCTTCTCCGTAATCACCTGATGCAGCACAGGACACAGGGCATCAGCACCCGACCACATTGCTGCCCGGTGTAATGATCAATAACATGTCATTCTATAGTGGACACTAGGTGGAGCCGTAGAGTTGTGTAGAGCTGTATAGAAGACTACACTACCCAGCTGTATGTATATTAAGACTACATTACCCATGAGGCACTAGGCTACCCACAAGGCAGCAGTCAAGATGGATGCCTCTATAGATACTGTACCTAGTCCACATGTGCTCAATAAAAGTGTCTAGCAAAAGCTAGCTGTGTTCATAATAAGAATGTCCATTTATTAATGAACATAAGACCCGAGACGCCAGAGATGGCCTCACCATGGCCAGATTTACTTCACTTGACGCTGTACACCCTGGCTGCCACATGATGCACCAGGTTGGCACCACCCCACGCCAACAACATAAAACATCCCTACAATGTCCAAGAATGCAGTGTGTTGAAAATAAAGGTTTCAATGTTTGACACCACATTAACAGAAACTTCACATGAACATTGGCTAAAACACACAAGTGCCTACCCTTGTGTGTTGTTAGTTGGTATGATTGCATTAGGATGAGGGTGAGTGTGAGGGGTGGCTAGTGAGATGGGGAAGTGATAATGTAGATAGCGAGGGATGGGTGGAGATGCAAGGTAAGTTGGTGTGAGTAAGGATGTGCAGGATAGGGTAGGGAAGGCAGAGTCATGGGGATGTGATGAATGGCACAGGAGGATGAGGTTGAGTGTGGCTTTGCAGTAACATTTTGTGATCTACTGAGATAATTGAAAGGTTTGTGCTACTGCAGCCTTGTCCTCCTAACAACATCCCTGTTTGTGCCCTCCTGTGCAATGTGTAAATAGGCTTTGTTGGTCTCCTGGGGAGGTCTCTTCCGCCCATTGGAAGGGAAGAGAACCTCCCTGCGTGCTGTGACTCCCTCCAATATATGGAGGGAGTCATGGGAGCACCTGGGTGCAGCCCTGCACCTCTGTGCAGTGCTTGTCAGTGTTTGCAGCACCTCAGTGCTGTAGAACGCTGACAGCACAACTGTCAAAATCAATTTGCACATGGTCCCTTTAAGGAAACCGGCTGATGATGCGTCATCAAGTGATGTCATCAGACCCGCTTCCTTCAATTGGCTGGGAAATGCGCTGGGCGGGCTTAACTAGCCCAATCATCATAAAATTATTCGACACAGCGGGCAGGAGCCAGCAGCGGGGTCGGGACCCGCCACCGACATCGCCCGCCATGGACCTGCCGAGGTAGGGGAAATCGCGGCCATTGTCTTTATCAAGATCTACATTTTACAATCCTCTGAGAGTGTCAAAAGCCTGGCTTTAAATTTACTGGTTTGTGCTACTAGTGTGCATACATCCACTTGTGTGATTTCACTCATTTACATTTTACAAGCCAATGTTAACTGTTTTGGTGTCTATGTGTTGAAAACCTAACTTTTAATTTTCTAGGTCACGCGTCAGGATATGTACATTCATTTGTGTGATTTCATTAATTTACAATTTTTTCTCCGCCACTGTCATATTGAGAAATAAACTTTTAATTATGTTGATCCTGCCATCAGGACAAATACATTCAATTGTGCGTTTCAAAGAGTGGGATCAGCGGGATGCTGGTCGGGGATCATGAAGGGGATCGGGGATTGCGGTGGGGGGTGGGGGAGATCAGAGACCGCGAGGGGTGCAGCCAGGGATTTGGGGAGGGGTGTGGAGGATCGGCAGGGGGTCCGGAGGATCGTGGCCGGCCTCATCATCATCATTGGGGGTGGGGGGTGTAATGTGCTCAGCTCAACACACGGACACGGGATGTATTCCTTCAGCCATCAACACGAAGCTTCTTTATTCATTTCCTTTCTCTGTTTACTCTCCGTCGCCCCCTACCGGGGCGGAGGGTAACTATCACCACATCTCCCTTTCTAAACAGACTTTGAATACTATTCCTTTACTATTAACATTTCAAATGACCTTCTTTCAAATCATTACTTTTTTACTGTGCTTAAGAAATAACAAACTCTAACAAACATAACATCTCTAATGCACAATGTATCTCTTTTTTTTTTAGAGAAACACGAATAATGCAAGCAGAGTAAGCTTGGAGGGACAAGGTGACTGCCTGAACCCTCCACCAAGTACCTCGGGTATTATTCTGACCCAATGAGGTGTCTTGGTTCTTAAGCTATTCATGTTGCAAAGTCCTGGAGGTATGAAGGAGGATTGCGGACCCTTTCAGGGTATCGTCTGGAACCTGATGGAGGTGGGGTATCCCCTGTGGGTGGAGGAGACGGAGGTGGGGTATCCCCTGTGGGTGGAGGAGTTCCAGGACCTGCGTCCCCATTGTAGTCATCGGGAATGGAAGGCTCATCAGCAGCGTCTGGGGGCTGCTGGGTAAGTGTGAGGTGTCTGCGGTTCCTGCGAACAATCCGGCCCTGGATATCAACCAGATACGATCTTGGGGTGTTGGCCTGTCCTTGCACAATGCCTCTTTTGTGGGAGTCACATATCCACATATAGTCACCTGGAAGGAGTGGACACAAGGGCTTAGCTCTATGGCGCCTGTTAAAGTTGGCCTGTTGTCTTAGTTTAGATTGTTTGTCCTTGTCTGTAAAATTCTGGAGGTCGGGCCAGCCTGGGGTCAGGAGTGATGGCATAGTTGGCATGGTTGTACGAAGTTTTCTGCCTTGTAGCAACTCAGCAGGGCTGAATCCACTAGAAAGAGGTGTGGAGCGGTATGCAAGGAGTGCCCGGTATGGGTCACGTGACTTTTTTAAAAGCTGTTTGGCTGTCTGGACAGCGCGCTCGGCAGCCCCATTGTTTTGAGGATACAGAGGACTGGATGTGACATGGGTGAAGTCCCAGCTGTCGGCAAATGAGCGAAAGGTGTCCGAGGCAAATTGGGGGCCATTATCTGTTCAGACCAACAGGGGGACCCCTAGGCGGACAAAGCAGGATTTCATACATTCAACGACTGCATGTAAGGTGGTGGAGAGGAGCTTGATAACTTCAATGAACTTAGAGAAGTAGTCAAACATTACCAGGTAAGTTGAGTTATCCAAATGAAATAGATCAGCCCCAACCTTCTGCCATGGGCCCTCAGGGGTGTCATCTGGAATCAATGGCTCTGGTGGTTGTTGTCACATTTGGGCGCAGCTTGGGCATTGTTGTACTTTACGTTGTAGTTGACCGCTTAATCCAGGCCACCAGACAGAACACCTGGCTCGTGCTCTGCATTTTGTGATCCCTTGATGGCCATCATGCAGTTTGTCCAGAATGTCTTTCTGCATTGATGCGGGAATGACCAACCGGCACCCTTGTAGCAGCAATCCTTGTGCAATAGTGAGGTCACCTGAAACGGCCGTGTAAGGTCTAAGAGCGTTGTCAAGATTCGCATGATCTGGCCAGCCCTCACAGCAGTATGCGAAGACCTGACGAAGTAGTTCATCCGTTTCCTGTTCTTGACGAAGTGCAGCCAGGCGTTTCTCGGTAATGGGCAGTGCAGTGAGTATTGAGTGTACATAATTCTCTATGCACTGCACCTCAGGGAAATCATCCACCGGCGGCTGGTAGGGAGCCCTGGAGAGGACGTCGGCAGTTGCTAGGCTCTTCCCTGGCACATGTGATATAGTGAAGTGAAAGTGCATGAGTCGCATACAAAAGCGCTGAATGCGGGGGGACAACTCGTCCAGGTTTTTAGATCCCAATAGTGTAAGGAGGGGCTTGTGATCTGTTTCGACCTGGAATGTCATGCCTATTAGGAAGTCTCTATAGCGCTCACACGCCCATGTAATGGCCAGGGCCTCTTTTTAAATCTGCGCATAGCGCTGCTCTGTTTTTGAAAGGGCTCGTGAAGCATAGGCTACAGGGCGCCAGTCAGTGTCAGGTCTCTTTTGTAAAAGGACTGCACCCAAGCCAAACGATGAGGCATCAGCTGACACTTTAGTGAGTGCATTGGGGTCATACAGTGCAAGGCCTGGCGGGGTGGTTAGCTCTGTCTTTATCTCAGTGAAAGCTTGGGACTGCTGGGATCCCCAATACCATGAGGTCTGCCTGTTGAGGAGATCCCGGAGTTGCTTGGTTTTATCGACTAGATGGGGTATGTATTTGCCCAAGTAATTGACCAGGCCCATGAAGCGGCGTATTTCAGATACATTCCTTGGCGCGGCCATGTGTGCGAGGGCCTTGACTTTGTCAGGATCTGCTCTGACACCAGTCCCATCGATGACCTGGCCGAGAAATTTCACCTGTGTTTTGGCGAATTCACATTTGGAGTTAAGAGTAAGTCCAGCTTGCTGTAGTTTACTGAGAATTGCAAAAAGCCGCTGATCGTGCTGTTCTTGGGTTGCGCCAAACACCAACACATCATCCATTTGGCATAAGACACCATCAAGTCCCTCAAGGAGACGGGACATGCGGCGCTGGAAATGCTATGGGGCGGAGGATATTCCAAAGGGCAGTCTGTGGAAACAGTAACGTCCGAATGGCGTGATGAACGTGGTGAGATGTTTTGACTCCTCTGACAAGGGCATTTGCCAGAAACCAGATTGAGCGTCAAGCTTTGTAAAAACCTTTGCATCTTTCAGCTGCCCCAGAGTGTGCTCTACGCAGGGTAAGAGATGCAGCTCTCTACAGACACTTTCATTGAGTTTTGTTAGGTCTACGCAGATTCTGATTTTTTCGTTGGGTTTTGGGACTACAACCATTCCGGAGCACCAGGCTGTGGGTTCCTCAACTCTTGCAATTATCCCCAGTTGCTCCATGTGGGTGAGTTCCTCCTTAACTTTGGACATAAGGGGGAGCGAGACACGTCGGGGTGTAGAGAGAGCAAAAGGTTTAGCATCCGGCTTGAGGCGAATGTGATACTCCTCTTGCAGTCGCCCAATGCCTTGAAATAGTCTGGGGAACCGTTGTCTGACCTCCCGTTCGAGGTCCGTAGATACTGTCTCTGCTACTTGTGGGTCCAACCTGGACACCAGATGCAGGGAAATGATGGCGGGGCGACCGAGGAGCGCTGTTCGTAGACCGCGTACCACATACACGTCCTGTTTTGTAGACCGTGGACCACGGGTCAGGGTAGCTGAAAATTTTCCTCTGACATTCAACGGGACTTGACCAGGCCCCTGAAGAATCTTAGTGGTGCTCTGAAGAGCCTCTTGACCTAGGATGTTGTAGAGGCACTCCGGGATGACAGTGACATCAGCCCCTGTATCGAGTTTGAATTCAGTCATGTGACCACACAGGCTTAGGGTGATGGTCCACGGCTGGTCCTGCCCATCTCCAGTTGACCCCAGGAACGTTATCTCATTGTCGTCGTCCTCTGATATTTCAGCAACCGCAGGTGTGGATCGGCAAACTGCAGCAAAATGTCCCTTTTTCTGGCAATTCCTGCAGCTAACATCTTTGGCTGGACAGATTTGTTTATTGTGTGTACTCCGGCCACACCATCTGCAACTCCACTTTTGTGGTTGGAAATGTGTTGCAGTTTGAGTTCCAGTGCGAGGCCTCTGTACATATTCATGTGAGTCAGTTTGTCTTGATTTGGTAGAAAAATGTTTTTGGGGGGCTGATTGTCGGGGGGCACTTATGGTTTCAATGGACTCCTCCTCCTCATTACTATCTTTCTGAAGCTTTGATTGCTGTTTCTTTATTGCTTCACTTAGGAAAACCTGTGTTTTTGCTTTGTCAACTGTGAGGTCTGGATCCATCTGTAATTTTTCAGAAAGTTTAAGATCCCTTAGTCCAACAACCAATCTGTCACGAATTAGTTCGTCCTGCATAGCTCTATATTCACAGTATTCTATGAGCTCATATAGCGCTTTGATGAAGCTATCACCCGATTCCCCTCTCTCCTGCACGCGCCTATGGAATCTTGCGCGTTCGAATATCAAATTCCTCCGTGGGACGAAATGATTAGACAACTCCGTTTTAACTGTGTCATAGCTTTTCAGTTGATCAGCCATAATATTCCTGCACCGGATGATCGCTTCAGCCTCCGCTCCCATGGAATATAATAGTGTGTTGACCTGTTTTTCCTGTGACTGTTTATCAAGGCCTGAAGCCTGTCTGAAGCGTTCAAATCTGCTGAGTCACAACAGCCACTCTTCCAGCCGTGTAAAATCAAATTCGGAGGGGGGAGAGATCTGAAAGATTGCAGGACTTTGAGTGGCTATGATAGTAAGCAACGTGGGGTAAGTACACTTTTTTTTCTCAGGCTCTCTTGTTTATCTCCGTCCTGGTTTAACTAGCTACTATGCTACACCCGTATCGTAAACTTTCACTCACCGGGAGTTGACTGGTTTCACCGAGAACGTTAGTTCCATTGATGCGGACAGTCTTTAACATGGGTATTTCGGGTACTTGCCACTTCTGTCACCATGTAATGTGCTCAACACACGGACACGGGATGTATTCCTTCAGCCATGAACACGAGGCTTCTTTATTCATTTCCTTTCTCTGTTTACTCTCCGTCGCCCCCTACCGGGGCGGAGGGTAACTATCACCACAGGGGGGGAGACCTGGGAATGCGATCGGAGGTTTGTGGGGGGGTCTCCAATCGCGGGGTGGGTTAGGTAGGGACCCTGGATCCAGGAGGTAGGTATAAATCCACTTACCCCCTGGATGCAGCAGTCCCCACCTCTTTTTAACTGCCGGGTTTCACGAATAACAATATTTAAATTGCGGTAACGCCCTCTGGGAGTGGGTTGGTCACCCGCCCCTGTCTCACCCCCATCCAGCCTTCAGGAAAACTGGAAGTGGGCAGGTTGGAGGCGGGATCAGGTCGGGATTCAAATTTTTAAAAATTTAACTGCCCCCACGCTCCAAACCCATCCTTTCTTTTATGGTAACATTCCGGCCATAAATACAATGATGCTTGCGCCTCCACTGGAATTAATGCAGTTTGGGTTCTGCTAGGACCACTCAGCTCCAGACCTCATTATACCCTGGATCCAAACATGGACAAAAGAGCTGAATTCCAGAGGTGAAGTGAGAATGACTGACATCAAGGCAGCATTCAACTGAGTGCGGCACCAAGGAACCCTAGTAAAACTGAAGTCAATGGGGATCAGGAGGAAAGTTCTCTCATGGCTGGAGTCATACCTAGCACAAAGGAAGATGGTCATGGTTGTTGGAGCCCAATCATTTTAGCCCCCGGACATCGCTGCAGGAGTTTCTCAAGGCAGCATCCTAGGTCCAATTATCTTCAGCTGCTTCATCAACGGCCTTCCCTCCATCATGAAGAAAAAAAGATTTGCATTTATATAGTGCCTTTTATGGCCTCAGGATACCCCATAGGATTCTACAGCCAATGAAGTACTTTTGAAGTAACAACAGAAAATGCTGGAAAAACTCAGCAGGTCAGGCAACATCCGTGGAGAGAAATTTGAGTTGACGTTTCGGGTTGGACCCTTCTTCAAAACTGGAAAGAAAAGAAACTAGATCGGAGGCAGGGCTGCGATAGGATAAAAGAATAAAAGAAACAAAAGCAGTAAAAGAGATTAGAAGCTAGACGAGATGGTAATAGGCTGGGATTAGGTGTAAAGTGTGCTGGCAGGGCAAAAGATAGCTGCCAGGTGTGAGAGAGAAACAAAAGGAAAGGGGGGGGGGGAAAGGAGTGGAACAAATACAAGAGAAAATGAAATGGGGGCCGAGCTTATGATCTGAAATTGTTGAACTCGATATTGAGTCCGGAAGGCTGCAGACTGCCTAATCGGAAGATGAGGTGCTGTTCCTCGAGTTTACGTTGAGCTTCCGTTGAAGAAGGGTCCAACCCGAAACGTCAACTCAAATTTCTCTCCACGGATGTTGCCTGACCTGCTGAGTTTTTCCAGCATTTTCTGTTGTTATTTCGGATTTCCAACATCTGCAGTATTTTGCTAAAGTACTTTTGAAGTGTAGTCACTGTTGTAAGAGGTCGGAAGTGGGGCTGTTTGTTGGTGATTGCACAGCGTTCAGTTTTCAGTGTTCAGTTCCATTCGGAATTCCTCAGATAATGAAGCAGTCCGTGCCCGCATGCAGTAAGACCTAGAAAGCATCCAGGCTTGGGCTGATAAGTAGAAAATAACATTCACACCACAGAAGTGCCAGGCAATGATCATCTCCAACAAGAGAAAGTCTAACCACCTCCCCATGACATTCAATGGCATTACCATCACTAAGTCCCCCACCATCAATATCCTGGGGGTCATCATTAACCAGAAACTCAACTGGGCCAGCCACATAAATGCCATTGCCAGTAGAGCAGGTCAGAGGCTAGGTATTCTGCGGCGAGTGTCTCACCTCCTGACTCCTCAAAGCCTTTCTACCATCTACAAGGCACAAGTCAGGAGTGTGATGGAATACTCTCCACTTGCCTGGATGAGAGCAGCTCCAACAACACTCAAGAAGCTCGACACCATCCAGGACAAAGCAGCCCACTTGATTGGCACCCCATCCACCACCTTAAACATTCACTCCCTCCACCACCGGCGAACCGTGGCTACAGTGTGTACCATCTACAAGATGCACTGCAGCAATTCACGAAGGCTTCTTTGGCAGCACCTCCCAAACCTGCGACCTCTTCCACTTTGAAGGACAAGGGCAGCAGGCGCATGGAAACACCAGCACCTAAAGTTCCCCTCCAAGTCTCACACCATCCTGACTTGGAAGTATATCGTCGTTCCTTCATTGTCGCTGGGTCAAAACCCTGGAACTCCCTCCCTAACAGCACTGTGGGAGTACCTTCACCACACGGACTGTAGCGGTTCAAGAAGAAGACTCACCACCACCTTCTCAAGGGTAATTAGGGATGCTCCTCTTGTCTTCACATTCAGGTAAGTATTTTTTATAAACTTACCTTTTTGGTGATGGCCTGCAGTAGTCCTTTTAAAGATCGGCAGTAGGCCACATGTAGGCCTTAATTTTTTCCCCCCAAAGATTGTAAATGATAAGCAATTCATTTGCCTGTCTCAGCAATTGATAAACACCCATTACACTGGGAAGTCTCTGATCCTAGGTGCTCAATATGAGTTGTATGGCCAGCCTTGCTTTCTGGCTGTGAACACAGGGAAATAAAAACAGAGACAGTGATACAGGCAACCAATCAGTTTTTTTTTAAACAAAAAGCTGCAAGGGCAGGCTTTGGCCAGTCTCAGAAGGAGAATATAGGTGTTATTTTACTTTAGTCAATCAAGACAACCCACTGATGTGGGGAAGCATGACATGTTCATTTTTGTGTATTATTGTGCAAATATAAGTTGTACCAAAGGTTTAAATGAGTCCTATTCAAAATGTTGTTATGTATGTTCACTTCCTGTGAAATAAAGCAGCTTAACGATTCATATCTGTCTTCGTCTTCCCAAGTATTTTCTTAGCCCACCTGTGAAAAGATTGGGGAGGCACATGTGGGCACATGGAAAAGACTCTGGCTCAGATCATTAAGGATATCATTATTATCCCCTGGCTTATGCTATCATATAAATAGTTAGCAGGCAGTGTGAGTCTACTCTGGCATGTAAGGGGCATGGGATTCACTTAGATGAGTAATAGCCCAAGAAAGAATCTGTGGCAGACCTGTATGTAAACTAACCAAAGACAAATTATTTTAGAGTAACATTATGCTAATTGAATTCAGTGATGATTGTTATTCTATTCTGTACTACAGGTTGTACATTTGGTTTTGTCCTATGAATTACACTGCATTTTGTAACATCATTAATTACTCAGAAGTTTATTTAGTGTTGCTAATGGATCTTGCTATAAATGTCATCACACCTGAAAAGGACATGCCCTTGCACTTCACAGACATTGAATGGGAAACTGGTTTTCCTTTTGCGCACCTTGGCCTCAATATATAATTTCCATTATATTTGAATATAAACCAAGCTGTCTTTTTATTCCAAGTACATCCACATAATGTTGTGTCGAAGCAAACCAGGAGTGTGAAATTCCATTTGCCTTCAGCCCCTGATTAGTGGATGAGTGTACGTTTAAAATCACATTTTGTGCTGACAAGTCATCAGACTTAATTGTTTAAGCGATTCACTACACTGTAAGCAGAATGTTAATTTTGTTCTTTTTTTGTTCATAATTGCTGTTTTCCTTCTAACAACTAAGCTAGTAGTGTTGGTACACTGCTGTGACAGTAAACTTTGTGCAATGCCTGAAGTATCCAAGACAATAATTAAGACTGTGACAACTTTGTTCCTTCTTCATTTGCACCCTCAGTTTATTGCAGTATTCCACATGCTATGATAACATCTAGGAATTTGATGCAGAACTAGTTTAGGAATCAGAGACAGTATTTATACTCTGTACTTTGAAATATGCTGTCAAACACCTTTCAGTAAGAACCAGCTCGAAATGTTTCCCCCAGTGGCACATGTCATCAGCTTCCTCAGCATGTTCCCATCTATTGCTGCATCACTAGAAATAATGAAGCTGTTCATTGTAAACTGGGGTTATTTGTGCTAAAATGTGTTAAATATTGATGCTGTTATCTTCTGTTAATGTTCTTGGCACTCCACTGTTTTTACATTGTTGACAGAATGGTGTTTTTGACAATAGATTGTCAGTGAAATACTAACACTTGCCAAAGGGGTTCCAGCTCTTTCTCAACTAATATTTCAGGTAAAGCTGTGTGATGACTGTCTAACCAACATTCCAACATCTTTTTTTAATAAATATTTATTTTAATAACTTTATATTTTATTGATCTAATTGCCTGTTTTATTCTCTTTCTACCAAGGAATGAATCTAAACATATCTGCTTTGCACTTTCCGAGCTTTAGTTATATGTCTGTACCTCATTGATGATCACATGCAACACTCCCACAGCCTTGACCTTCACAAACCAATTTGATGAGGTTCAGAATTATCATTAATACTCTTGTGGCATGCGGATAACAATCTGCTGGATCCATCTCGTCAGGTTTTTAGCTCGGATGTATCACTTACGTTTGAGAAGTGTCCACAATTTATTCCTACATTACCATCACATATTCTTAACGCTGTACAGAATCTGTTATTTCTTCAGCTTTCCAACTGGGTTTCTTCTCCAGCA
Source organism: Somniosus microcephalus (assembly GCF_052327205.1). NCBI lineage: Eukaryota > Metazoa > Chordata > Chondrichthyes > Squaliformes > Somniosidae > Somniosus > Somniosus microcephalus. The sequence goes on along the minus strand of NC_140998.1, from coordinate 109,124,649 downwards.
TCAAAACAGTTGGGTTCTGAATCATACTCCCTGCTATTTCTGAAATCTCCCTGCCCATCCACCATCTTTAACTGTCTCAGTGATTGTGTTATGCTGATCTAAAGGGCTCAAAGCTTTAAAAAAAAAACAAAGACATATATTTGAACAAATAACTCGATAAATACACCATTTTAACCTATGCTTCATATTCAGGATAGTAGTACATGAGTAATGATTTTGTGATATTTACCTAAATTATATTAGTAGTGGAATTGTATATAATTTTCACCAACATAACAAGACTTGATAAATTGTAATTTCTAAAATATAATCATTATTAAGAAGATATGCAGTTACCACCAAGATTGGTATATTGTAGGAATTTTATTTTAAAAAGGTATTAAATTCTCCTTTCTCACCAATATTCTCCCCTATTCTGAAGAAAACAGGGATATAGTTCAACAAGAAGTCATTATCAGGGCCACTCATTTACACTGATTGAATAAGTCATTTTTCACTTTTATGACAGAATATTGGGGGCTTGATTCTGTCCACTTATATTGGGACAATGGTTTTGCTGAGTGCATGTGACCCCCAAGAATTTTACCAGTGTGTAGGGATTACATTCCCCGATTCTACTTTCCATGAAAAATGTAATTGTAAATAGCTTGAGCTATTATTCATGTTTGAGCCTCGAGGACAAATAGCAGCAGGCTATTTGTCGATAGATGCTTTGCAACCAAATCTGGTCCTGTCTACACCTAACATCCATGCATACGTGCTTCGAACAGGTATAATTAGATGGTAACAGGGAGTGGGAAACTTGACCAATTGTCATTCCTTAACCCAGGGATGCAGAAGTCAATTGCACTCCTACCACCATCCCAGCTAAGAACTGCAGCAACTGAACCTGGGACCCTCCCAGTCTGTATGACACAGCTGCTCACTGGATAAACATGCTGAGCCATCAATGATGTTATAGCAAGAAAAGCAACAACTTGCGTTTATATAGCACCATTCACACCCCCAAGATCACAAAGCACTTTACAACCAATGAATTCCTTTTGAAGTGTAGTCACTGTTGTTCTGTGAGTAAACACAAAGCCAATTTGTGCATAGCAAGGTGACAAACACAGCAGTGAGATAAAGAACCAGTTCATCTATTTTGATAGTCTCCGGATAAGAGGTTGGCCATTTAAGACTGAGATGAGGAGGAATTTCTTCACTCAGGGTTGTAAATCTTTGGAATTCTCTGCCCCAGAGGGCTGTGAATGCTGAGTCTTTGAGTATATTCAAGGCTGAGATAGATAGATTTTTGGACTCTAGAGGAATCAAGGGATATGGAGATCGGGTGGGAAAGTGGAGTTGAGGTCGATGATCAGCCATGATCTTATTGAATGGTGGAGCAGGCTCAAGGGGCCGTATGGCCTACTCCTGCTCTTACTTCTTATGTTCTTATGTTCTTATAGGGTTGGTGTGCAAAAATGTTGACCAGGACACTAGGATAACCCAGCCGCAGAATACCCAGCCTCTGACCTGCTTTTGTTGCCACAGGATTTATGTGGCTGGTCCAGTTAAGTTTCTGGTTAATGGTGACTCCCAGGATGTTGATGGTGGGGGATTCGGCGATGTTAATGCCATTGAATGTCAAGCCAAGGTGGTTAGACTCTCGCTTGTTGGAGATAGTCATTGCCTGGCACTTGTGTGGCGTGAATGTTACTTGCCACTTACCAGTCCAAGCCTGAATGACGTCCAGGTCTTGCTGCATGCAGGCATAGGCTGCTTCATTATCTGAGGAGTTGCGAATGGAACTGAACACTGTGCAATCATCAGTGAACATCACCACTTCTGACCTTACGATGGAGGGAATGTCATTGAAGAAGCAGCTGAAGATGGTTGGGCCTAGGACACTGCCCTGAAGAACTCGTGCAGCGATGTCCTGGGGCTGAGATGATTGACCTCCAACGACCACAACCTTCTTCCTTTGTGCTAGGTATGACTCCAACCAGCGGAGAGTTTTCCCCCAATTCCCATTGACTTCAGTTTTACTAGGACTCCTTGATGCCACACTTGGTCAAATGCTACTTTGACGTCAAGGGCAGTCACTCTCGCCTCACCTCTGGAATTCAGCTCTTTTGTCCATGTTTGGACCAAGGCTGTAATGAGGTCTGGAGCTGAGTGGTCCTGGTGGAACCCAAACTGAGCATCACTGAGCAGGTTATTGGTGAGTAAGTGACACTTAATAGCACTGTTGACGACACCTTCCATCACTTTGCTTTGATTGAGAGTAGGCTGATGGGGCGGCAATAGGTCGGATTGGACTTGTCCTTCTTTTTGTGGACAGGACATACCTGGGCAGTTTTCCTCATTGTCAGGTAGATGCCAGTCTTGTAGCTGTACTGGAACAGCTTGGCTAGAGGCGCGGCTAGTTCTGGAACACAAGTCTTCAGCACGACAGCCGGGATGTTGTCAGGGCCCAAAGCCTTTGCTGTATCCAGTGCGCTCAGCAGCTTCTTGATATCACATGGAGTGAATCGAATTGGCTGAACATAAGAACATAAGAAATAAGTGTAGGAGTAGGCCATACGGCCCCTCGAGCCTGTTCCGTCATTCTATAAGGTCATGGCTGATCATTGACCTCAACACTTTCCCGCCCGATCTCCATATCCATTGATTCCCTTAGAGTCCAAAAATCTATCGATCTCAGCCTTGAATATACTCAAAGACTCAGCATTCACAGCCCTCTGGGGCAGAGAATTCCAAAGGTTCACAACCCTCTGAGTGAAGAAATTCTTCCTCATCTCAGTCTTAACTGGCCTACCCCTTATCCTGAGACTATGCCCCCTAGTTCTAGACACTCCAGCCAGAGGAAACAACCTCTCCGCATCTACCCTGTCAATCCCCTTCAGAATCTTGTATGTTTCAATGAGATCACCTCTCATTCTTCTAAACTCCAGAGAGTATAGGCCCATTCTACACAACCTCTCATCATAGGACAGCCCTCTCATCCCAGGAATCAATCTAGTGAACCTTCGTTGCACCGCCTCCACGGCAAGTATATCCTTCCTTAGATAAGGAGACCAAAACTGTGCACAGTACTCCAGGTGTGGTCTCACCAAGGCCCTGTACAATTGTAGCAAGACTTCCTTACTCTTATACTCCAACCCCCTTGCAATAAAGGCCAACATGACATTTGCCTTCCTTATTGCTTGCTGTACCTGCATGCTAGCTTTCTGTGTTTCTTGCACGAGGACACCCAAATCTCTCTGAACACCAACATTTGAAAGTTTCTCACCCTTTAAAAAATATTCTGTTTTTCTATTCTTCCTACCAAAGTGAATAACCTCACATTTCCCTACATTATACTCCATCTGCCACCTTACTGCCCACTCACTTAGTCTATCTATATCCCTTTGCAAACTCTTTGTGTTCTCCTCATAGCTTACTGTCCCACCTAGCTTTGTATCATCAGCAAACTTGGATACATTATACTCGGTTCCTTCATCTAGGTCATTAATATAGATTGTAAATAGCTGAGGCCCCAACATTGATCCTTGCGGCACCCCACTAGTTACAGCCTGCCAACCTGACAAAGACCCGTTTATCCCTACTCTCTGTTTTCTGTCCGTTAACCAATCCTCTATCCATGCTATTATATTACCCCCAACCCCATGAGCCCAAATCTTGAATAATAACCTTTTATGTGGCACCTTATCGAATGCCTTTTGGAATCCAAACATACTACATCCACTGGTCCCCCTTTAGTTACCCTGCTAGTTACATCCTCAAAAAACTCTAATAAATTTGTCAAACACGATTTCCCTTTCATAAAACCATGCTGACTCTGCCTAATCATGTTATGATTTTCTAAATGACTTGATACCACTTCCTTAACAATGGATTCAAGCATTTTCCGGATGACTGATAACTGGCCTGTAGTTCCCTGTTTTGTCTCTCTCTCCTTTCTTGAATAGCGCTGTCACATTTGCGACCTTCCAATCCGCTGGGACCATTCTAGAATCTAGACAATTTTGGAAGATCACAACCAATGCATCCACTATCTCTTCAGCCACCTCTTTTAGAACCCTAGGATGTAGGCCGTCAGGTCCAGGGGATTTGTCAGATTTTAGTCCCATTCGTTTCTCTAGTACTTTTTCTCTACTTCTATTAATTACGTTAAGCTCCTCACCCTCATTAGACTCTTGGTTTCCCACCATTTTTGGTATTCTTTTTGTGTCTTCTACTGTGAAGACAGGTACAAAATATTTGTTTAACGTTTCTGCCATTTCCTTATTCCCCATAATAATTTCTCCTGTCCAAGCCTCTAAGGGACCAACATTTATTTTTGCTACTCTTTTCCTATTTACATACTTGTAGAAACTCTTACAATCTGCTTTTATATTCCTTGCTAGTTTTCTCTAATATTCTATTTTTTCCCTTTTTATCAATTTTTTGGTCAACCTTTGCTGGTTTCTGAAACTCTCCCAATCCTCAGGCTTACTATTATTCTTTGCAGCATTATAAGCTTCTTCTTTCAATCTAATGCTATCATAAGAACATAAGAAGTAGGAGCAGGAGTAGGCCATACAGCCCCTCGGGCCTGCTCCGCCATTCAATAGGATCATGGCTGATCCGAACCTAGACTCACGTCCACTTCCCTGCCCTCTCCCCGTAACCCCTTATTCCCTTATCTGCTAGGAAACTGTCTATCTCCGTTTTAAATTTATTTAATGTTGCAGCTTCCACAGCCCTCTGGGGTAGCAAATTCCATAGATTTACTACCTTCTGAGTGAAGAAGTTTCTCCTCATCTCAGTTTTGAAAGGGCAGCCCCTTATTCTAAGATTATGCCCCCTAGTTCTAGTCTCACCCATCAGTGGAAACATCCTCACCGAATCCACCCGATCAAGCCCCCTCATAATCTTATATGTTTCGATAAGATCGCCTCTCATTCTTCTGAACTCCAATGAGTAGAGGCCCAACCTACTTAACCTTTCCTCATACGTCAACCCCCTCATCTCCGGAATCAACCGAGTGAACCTTCTCTGAAATGCCTCGAGAGCAAGTATATCTTTTCTTAAATATGGAAACCAAAACTGCACGCAGTATTCCAGGTGTGGCCTCACCAATACCCTGTATAACTGCAGCAAGACTTCCCTGTTTTTATACTCCATCCCCCTTGCAATAAAAGCCAAGATTCCATTGGCCTTCCTGATCACCTGCTGCACCTGCATACTAACCTTTTGTGTTTCATGCACCAGGACCCCCAGATCCCTTTGTACTGTAGCACTTTGCAGTTTTTCTCCATTTAGATAATAACTTGCTCTTTGATTTTTTCTGCCAAAGTGCATAGCCTCACACTTTCCAGTATTATATTCCATCTGCCAAGTCTCTGCCCACTCACTTAGCCTGTCTATGTCCTTTTGCAGGTTTTTTATGTCCCCCTCACTCACTGCTTTCCCTCCCATCTTTGTATCGTCGGCAAACTTGGATATGTTGCACTCGGTCCCTTCCTCCAAATCGTTAATATAGATTGTAAAGAGTTGGGGTCCCGGCACTGACCCCTGCGGAACACCACTAGTTACTGATTGCCAGCCCGAGAACGAACCATTTATCCCAACTCTTTGTTTTCTGTTAGATAGCCAATCTGCCACCCATGCCAGGATATTACCCCCAATCCCGTGATTTTTTATCTTGATCAGTAATCTTTTGTGTGGCGCCTTGTCAAATGCCTTTTGGAAGTCCAAATACAGTCTGCTAGGAAACTGTCTATCTCTGTTTTAAATTTATTTAATGTTGCAGCTTCCACAGCTCTCTGGGGTAGCAAATTCCATAGATTTACTACCCTCTGAGTGAAGAAGTTTCTCCTCATCTCAGTTTTGAAAGGGCAGCCCCTTATTCTAAGATTATACCCCCTAGTTCTAGTCTCACCCATCAGTGGAAACATCCTCACCGAATCCACCCGATCAAACCCGATCAACAAAGGAAGTCCTCAACTTCCTTAGTTAGCCATGGTTGGATCACTTTTCCCGTGGAGTTTTTGTTTCTCAATGGAATGTATTTTTGTTGAGAATTATGAAATATTTCTTTAAATGCTAGCCACTGCTTATCTACTGCCATACCTTTGAATCTATTTTTTCCAATCTACCTTAGCCAACTCGCCTCTCATACCTATGTAATTGGCTTTATTTAAGTTTAAGACTCTCGTTTTGGACTCAGGCAAGTCACTCTCAAAATTAATGTAAAATACTATAATATTATGATCACTCTGCCCCAGAGGGTCCTTTACTATGAGATTGCTAATTAACCCTATCTCATTACACAATACAAGATCTAAAATAGCCTGTTCCCTGGTTGGTTCCATGACATATTGTTCTAGGAAACTGTCCCAAAGGCATTCCATGAACTCATCCTCCAGACTACCTTTGCCAATTTGATTTGTCCAGTCTATATGAAGATTAAAGTCCCCCAAGATTATTGCATTACCTTTGTTGCAAGCTCCTACTATTTCTTGATTAATATTCTGTCCCATGGTATAGCTCCTGTTAGGGGGCCTATATACCACTCCTACCAGTATTTTCTATCCCTTGTTATTCCTTATTTCCACCCATACTGATTCTACTTCCTGATCTTCCGAGCCGAGATCCTTTCTTGCTGCTGTCCTTATGTCATCCTTTATTATCAGGGCTACTCCCCCTCCTTTTCCATTCTGCCTGTCTTTTCGAAACATCAAGTACTCTGGAACATTTAGTTCCCAACCTTGACCATCTTGCAACCATGTCTCTGTAATGGCTATTAGATCAAACCCATTTATCTCTATTTGTGCCATTAGTTCATCTATCTTGTTACAAATGCTTCGTGCATTCAGATAATGAGCCTTTAATTTAATTTTTTTACCATTATTCCCTGCTTTGGCCTTATTCTCTGCTGCACTGCTACTGTTAAACTCTCTGGCCTAGAAATTCATTAAGGCGCTGCCAGCTTTGCACCCAGTTAACGCCTAAAGGGTGATTTTGCGCCAAAAATGAGTTTGCGCAGATATTCAGCGCAGCGGTATTGGCGGCGGTAGCCGTTAGCGCTGCGCCGGCACCGATGACGTCATCGGTGTGCGCAGTGCCCTGGTTCCGCCCCAAAACCGGCCCGATCCCCATATTTAGTTGCGGCCGCCTCCTCCGAAGCGGCCGCAAACAGCGACCAGAAAACGGGGCCGTCCTGCTGCCTTAGTGGGGCGCTTTAAAGCGGAAGGTGCGGCCGGCCGCTTTTGCGGCGGCCGCCTGCCCGCACCTCCTTCCCCGGCCTCCTCCACCCCCCCCCCCCCCGCGGCATTGCCGGCTGCTTTCCGCGAGCCCGGCACTTCTCCGTGGTGCCGGGCTCATTTGCCGGCACTATCCAGCGGCGATCTCCCCATTGCAGGCAGCTCCCCCTTAAGAGAAGGAGGAGGCCTGCAGTACCGCAGCCTGCCGCTGCGCAGCGCCTGGCGCAGTGGCGCCAAGAGCGCTGATATTCAGTGTCAGCGCACCAAGCGGAGGCGGGCAAACCCTGGTATAGCGCCCGCTTCCGAATTGGGGCGCTAACAATGAATATCTGACGATCGCTATAGGCTTCCTGCCCAGCGCTAACTTTTGGGCGCTAGCCAGCTGGCGGGGCCATAGTGAATTTCTAGGCCCCTGTCCCTTCCTGTCACATTCTGCTTATTTTTACCTAAATCGCTACACTGCTCTATTGCCTTGACCTTTCTCTTCAGATTTCTAAATTTCCCTTCACCTGACCTCTCCCCCCAACTTTTTTATTTTAAAGCCCTATCTACAGCCCTAGTTATTCAATTCGCCAGGATGCTGGTTCCAGCCTGGTTTAAGTGGAGCCCGCCCAACGGAACAGCTCCCTCTTTCCCCAGTACGGGTGCCAGTGCCCCATAAATTTAAACCCCATTTTCCCACACCACTCTTTGAGCCACGCATTTAACTCTCTGATCTGCTTGAGCCTATGCCAATTTGTACGTGGCTCAGGTAATAATCCAGAAATTATTACCCTTGTGGTTCTGCTTATTAATTTAAACCCTAGCTCCTCAAACTCCTTCAGCAGAACCTCATTCTTAGTTCTATCTATGTTGTTGGTTCCTACATGGACCACAACAACTGGATCCTCCCCCTCCCACTCCAAGTAATTCTCCAGCCGCAAGGAGATATCCTTAACCCTGGCAGGCAACACAGCCTTCGGGACTCTCTTTCGCAACTTCAGAGAATTGGCTGAAGACTAGCTTCTGTGGTGATGGGGATCTCAGGACGAGGTCAATATGGATCATCTACATGGCAATTCTGGCTGAAGATGGTTGCAAATGCTTCAGCCTTGTCTTTTGCAATCGCGTGCTGGGCTCCACCAACATTGAGGATGGGGATATTCATGGAGCCCACTCCTCCCGTTAGTTGTTTAATGGTCCACCACCATTCACGATTGGATGTGGCAGGACTGCAGAGCTTTGATCTGAGCCGTTGATTGTGGGATTGCTTAGCCCTGTCTATAGCATGCCGCTTCCACTGTTTAGCATGCATGTAGTCCTGTGTTGCAGCTTCCCTAGGTTGGCACCTCATTTTTAGGTACGCCTGGTGTTACTCCTGGCATGCTCTTCTACTTTCCTTATTGAACCAGGGTTGGTCCCTGGCTTGATGGTAATGGTAGAGTGAGGGATATGCCGGGCCATGAGGTTACAGATTGTGGTGGAATATAATTCTGCTGTTGCTGATGGTCCACAGCGCCTCATGGATGCCCAGTTTTGAGCTGCTAGATCTGTTCTCAATCTATCCCATTTAGCACACTGGCAGTGCCACACAACACGATGGAGGGTGCCTTCAGTGTGAAGACGGGACTTCGTCTCCACAAGGACTGTGCGGTGGTCACTGCTACCAATGCTGTCATGGACAGATGCATCTACGACAGGTAGTTTGCTGAGGACGAGGTCAAGTAGGTTTTTCCTTCGTGTTAGTTCTCTCACCACCTGCTGCAGGCCCAGTCTGGCACCTATGTCCTTCAGGACTCAGCCAGCTCAGTCAGTAGTGGTGCTACCGAGCCACTCTTGGTGATGGACATTTAAGTCCCCCACCCAGAGTACATTCTGTGCCCTTGCTACCCTCAGTGCTTCTTCCAAGTGGTGTTCAACATGGAGGTGTGCTGATTCATCAGCTGAGGGAGGGCAGTATGTGGTAATCAGCAGGAGGTTCCCTTGCCCATGCTTTACCTGAAGCCATGAGACTTCATGGGGTCCAGAGTCAATGTTGAGGACTGCCAGGGTCACTCCTTCCTGACTGTATACCACTGTGCCGCCACCCCTGGTGGGTCTGTCCTGCCGGTGGGATAGGACATACCCAGGGCTGGTGATGGAGGAATAACAACAGAAAATGCTGGAAAAACTCAGCGGGTCAGGCAACATCCGTGGAGAGAAATTTGAGTTGACGTTTCGGGTCGAAACCCTGCCTTCGATCTATTTTATTTCCTTTCCAGTTTTGAAAAAGGGTTTCGACCCGAAACGTCAACTCAAATTTCTCTCCATGGATGTTGCCTGACCTGCTGAGTTTTTCCAGCATTTTCTGTTGTTATTTCGAATTTCCAGCATCTGCAGTATTTTGTTATCGTAATGGTGATGGAGGAGTCTGGGACATTGGCTGAAAGGTATGATTCTGTGAGTATGACTATGTCAGGCTGTTGCTTGACTAGTCTGTGGGACAACAGTCAGCGTGTAATACTGATTTGATGCACAACCTGCCATTTTCAACCTCGCCGCTTCATTCAACACCCTCTCCTAAACACACACAGCTGAACGTGCATTCAGCTGCATGAGGGTCCACCCACCAGCGCTACTTAAAGGGATCACATCCAACTTGCAGGTTAGTTGCTTATTGATGTGTACTGGCTCTTGCAGAGTTTGTAGGAGTACTGGGATGCTGGAAGAGATTGCTCCCAGTCATGGGGGCACTACTTGCAGTCCCCCTCGCACTGCAGCATCACAGGGAGATGGAGCAGAGGCAGCAAAGAAGATAAGCTGCTCGCAGAGGGAGGAGGAGAAGGACTTTCAGCAGGAGGCCTTACCCACCTAGGTTCTTCAGGGAGCACATCTCCTACCTGCACCTAAGCCAGGAGCAGTGTCTTCAGTGGCTCCACCACAAGGAGGTGGTCACAGAACTCTGCCACCTCTTGGAACCGGACATGCGGCCTCAAGAGCAGGGCAATGACGGCGCTGCCAGTAGCCCTCAACGTAACTGTGGCCCTGAATTTTTTAGCTAGCGGATCCTTCCAGGCTGGAACAGGCAACATAGTAAACATCTCGCAGTTCGCCGCCCATCGTTGCATCCGGGAGGTCACAGGGGCATTGTACTCTAGGAAAAGGGACTTCATAGTCTTCTGTCTAAACAGAGAGAAGCAGGAGGAGCGCACGTGGCTTTGCCAGGATATCGGGTTTCCCCATGGTGCAGATGGCATTGACCTTGTTTGGCTATCTGCTCCCACTGCCTTCGCAGTGTGTGTCTGGAATGCCTCCTGGCCCCCTGTGGATAGTGGACCTGTCTCCTCCTTTCCACCCCCTGCACTAAGGCCTCTAGCGCAGCGTCCAAGAACCGTGGAGCCCTTTCTCTGGCCTGTTGAGCCATTATTCAATCTTCTTCTTTCTGAGCTTACCTCCACAACCAGTTGCATGAGTTGCTGCAGGCAGGATGCACCTCCCCTGTAAGAGGTGAAGACTGCCTTTAGGAAGTGGAGGCTAGCTTTAATTGGAGCTAGCCTAGCATGAATTTAGGCCCCTTGCTGAGCGTTCAGCCACTCAGTGGCACGTTTAGCACTGGGCTCAGCGCTGCAATCATAGTAATTAGCAGGCAGCACGAAGGTCGCATGCTGCCTGAATTCTTTTCAACAGGTGGGGGCCGAACACGCATCGCTGTCCCTGTGCCCATTTTCAGGGGCTATCAAATTTTTTGCCCATTGTCTTGTATTAAAGCACACCATCAGACCATCAGAAGACTATTTCTGGGCAGTTACTCCCTGAGCCTAGTTTTAGAATAGTAGCTCTGTTTGATACCCCAACAGCCCTAATACGTACACAGGCTTTGCGCTGAACTTTTGCCAAAGCCCTGAGAAATCCAGCCCATTGTTTATAAGTAGCACCTTTACATTTGTACTATCCCAATCTCTTGGAGGGTTTTTTGTACAATGACCTTCGATATACATAAGATTAATAAAAACAGATTTTTTTTTTACAATTTTTAGTTTCATGTCAAAACCCTTCAGGACTCATGCTGTACAGTGGAAACAATTCTCCATAATATGTGTTGTATAGTCAGAACAGTGGTAAAGATACAGTCTACACACAACCTACACCATGCCAATAAAAGACAATGGGGGAAAAATTCGGTATCGACCATTTTGGGGCGCTAACATCGCTTGGGCGCTAACTTTAGTGCCCAGCGCTAATTAGCGCCGGCGACCGCGAAATTCAGTTTTAGCGCCCCAAGAGGGAGGTGAAGTGCAAATTCAAGCGCTCTACGTCGTTAGAGCACTAACCCCAAATATCGGGGCGGTACGTTCTGCAGCGCTACGCACTGGGCCACGTAGCACTACCGCTTGGAAAGGCTCATCCCCTCATTAAAGGGGAGGGCCCAAGCCCACAACTCTGCGGGGCCCAACCTGGACCACTGAGGAGCGGGGGTGCCGTGCGAGCAGCCCAGCACTCAAGAGGAGTGCTGGACTGCCAGATCGCGGCACGGACCCCGCGTTCAAAGACGCAATGGGCCGCGACAATAAGTCAGCCAATTTTTTTCCCCCGCCCGCCACCTCCCCTTAGTTAGCGCCCCACAAGCCTCCTGCCGCTCCGTTCCTGCCCCCTGAATCGGTCGCTGTCATCGCCCGGCACAGATTCAAGGGGCGCAGGCCAATTTTGCAGGCTGGGCAAAAATGGGGCGCTGCGCATTGTCATCACCTGCCAGTGGCGCGGGGCGCTACCGGTTACTGCTGCCGCTAAACTCACACTGAATTTAGCGGGATTCGTTAGCGGCACCGCACCCAAGCGAAAAGTCATTTGCGCCCCGTTAGCGCCCCCCCAACCCCCCGAGGCACTAACAGGAGGCGCTAAGGTACCCAATAGCTAGCCTATAATAACAGCAACATAACACAACCTTTATAAAGGAAGCAAACACACCAGGACACTGTACTGAGCTAATTGACAGTAATTTTATTAGAAGCTTCATAAATTGCTCAGCCCTAAGTGTTTGTATTTGTTACATCTGCTTCCGTTTCAAGCTGTAGCTATCTCTGCCTATTTTCACATACAACAGAAACTGAGCTTAAAAAAACACCAGAACCAACATCAGAATTACGGCTCTATAAGGCTTTATACTATTGGTGGGCAATATTTCTCAATATAAAAATGTTAAACTTGGTAAAGGATGATTAAGCCTCAGCACAAATAAATATCGACACAGTCACAAGCATCAAGTGACAAATCAGGGCAGGATAAGGTACGCTACAGACAAGCACATCAAATTATTGTAAGTCCTACATCTAATGTGGGTTGTATTGACTAATAATAGTAAAAGAGAAAAGCTGGATTATTAAATATATCAGCAATGTAGCAAAGGTAGAAATTTGTTTCAACTATTTGTAATAAGTATCATGTTAAAAAGTAACTTCCGGAGGCATGGTAGTTCCAGTACTGCAGTGTTTGACTAAAACTGGAATCCCTCCCACCAAGAGATAATTACTGTCTGATGCTCCCTCGTATATAATCACAACAGTGGCTGAACAAAACGGCCATTGCATCACTGAAAGTACATTTAGAAAACAATGTATTTAAATTTGCAACAAAAAGGAATTTGTAGTAGTGAATTTCCTCCAGGAAACTTGTGCCCCAGCTACCAGTCAGAGGTGACTATTACATAGAAACATAGAAGATAGGAGCAGGAGTAGGCCATTCGGCCCCTCGAGCCTACTCCGCCATTCAATGAGATCATGGCTGATCATCCAAACTCAGTACCCTGTCCCTGCCCTCTCCCCATATCCTTTGATCCCTTTAGCCTTAAGAAATATATCTAACTCCTTCTTGAATATATTAACTTCAGCATTGACTGTTGGGAGCCTGCTTTATTAACAGTTGGGTCTTTTACTGATTTACAGCGAAGAAAATTCATGTTTATTTTTGAAAACAATTTCATGTTAATCTATGCAGTGCTAGCCTCACCAGTGTTCACAAGTGTTACCCTATGAGGGCAGTTGCCTGTTATTCAAAGGTTTGAATGTATTTTACATCTTTGCATTTTTGATATATGCTGAAATATAAAACTATAATTTTGTTTCAAATTTTACTCTGAATAAATCATTCTTTTGCAAGGACGCAACAACTGTACAAAGGACAGGAAGTATTGTAATTACATCTACTGGACTCAGTCCAGTAAATTTGCACATGTTAAAACATATCCACAGTTATCCCTGGAGTGAAGGATGAAAGATGTGTCTTTACTTCATCAATACACAGATTAATTCTGTTACAGAATCAACATTTCTAAACTATAAATAAAAGGGAGATGACATTTTGTCCTATTTCTCCTTCAATTCCCTTCACTTTATTAGAATGAGATGAACAAATTCCTGGGCTTAACTTACTGAATTTTATTTCCTAGGCAACTCATACAATGTTTGATCTTTCAAAATTCTAGATATTAAGAATGAGTTAAATCTAATGATTTAAAATCCCTCTTGAATTGCTAAGTAGTTGGCATTTTGTTGATTTCTTTTCTCTGTTTTCTTTGAGTAGATTGAATTATATTTTTTACTTAAATACAATATTTGTGTAAGACTAGTGTGGTCATTCTTGGAGCACAGAAGAAATATCCTCCTATGCTGCTGCCACCAATTATAATGTGTTCCTTGTCTGTTATCTAATCAAGGTTCCTACTAAAGTGTGGCTTCCAAAGGTTTATGCAGCAGTAGAGCAAGGCGTTAAAATATTTCCAGAACAAAGAAAATAATTCAGAAACTCCGTTTGTACCTGTTTTTATTCTGATGCCTTACTGTAGTTTTTTGCTGCTTTCTCTTTTTTTTCTGGTTACGTTGCATTGTCCCCCAACCAAGAGGGTTTCTGGCAAGCAGCTTCCAGGCCTCTTCCTACGTAATCTTGTAGCCATTCACGAGAAGTTGCATGACCGTATCCAAGCCCGGGTATGTTCACTCTCTTCCTACCTGTCGTGCAATGTCTAACCTCTACCTGGCTCATCCTTGATTGTCCAGCTTAGACTGAGAAGTTACGATGCAGGCAATCACAACTCGAACCAATGGTCTACCTTCTTGTAGTGCCAATATGGAGTGCAACCAAACTGCCTATAGTTCCTTGCTATTAAACAACAACACCTTTCATTTATATAGTACCTTTAATAGAAAGAAATATCCCAAGGTGGTTCACTAATAGCTGCAGGAAAAACAGACTCTGGGTCAGCAGGGGAGAGATTAGGAGTGGTGGCAGAATGCTTGATCACAGTGATGGGCCTTGAGGAGGTTTTTAAAAGCAGAAAGAAAAGTGGAGAGGTTTAGTGAGGGAGTTTCAAAGAATAGAACCATAGGTCGCGATTTTATTGATCGATGCAGCTTGGGAGCAGGTCAGGTGGCTTCCGGGTTCCAGTCCCGCCCCCAACTACATCCGGCCCACAGACAGTTAAGTGGCTATAATCCTCTTCCCACCACTAGGTGTCGGGTCCATGCGCAGAAAGCTTTACATTTTCCTTTATTCCATGATTCCTACATTACAACAGTCATTACACTTCAAAAATATTTCATTGGTTGTAAAGCACTTTAGGACGTCCTGAGGTTGTGAAAGGTGTTATATAAATGCAAGTCTTTCTTTCTTTCTTTCTATGGTAACTAGGGTAGATGTCAAGTTGACAAGAAATTATCCCTTGTTAGGCTTAAGTTACTTCTGCAGCATCTCCTGGATTTTTATTTTATTTTAAAAAACAGCCACTTTTAGGATTTCGCCCAAGGTGATAAGGCAAGAACTCTCTGCTGGTAACCCAGCTGATAAACCACAGACTAAGCACAAAGAAACACAGAGAAAAGAAAATAACTAATACCAATCCAATCTACCTAAGCAGGCTAATATACTACACAGTAGAGAATCAGTACATGACACTGCTTTACTTATTAGAATGGCAGGGTTTAAAGATACTGTGATGAAAATTTATGTTGCTTCTGCTTCTTACAGAGATATGAAAAACTATCATCACGGAAGCTCCTTTCCATCAACATCATCCCTCACACAAAGCAAATCACAATGTCTTGAAGTGTTATTCTCCAGGCCCATTAGTATTATTTTCACTGCATAATGCACAGTTACTTCATCAAAGTAATACAAAAATGGCCTTTAACACAAATGAAATAACATTGCACAGTTATTATTTATGCTGTCTTGCTGTGCTTGCAATTAAACCAACTACTTAACACACGTTCCTCCTAATCTTTCTAGCACCAGGCCCTGCTGGAGTGGGCAGCTCTCAACTGAGGCACACTGGGGCCATGCAAATAACCTAAATCCACCAATCCAGGCGGGGACAGGTCAGACACAGTGGGCTGAATTTTAGCACACAAAAATGGGTGGGTTGGGTTCGGGTCAGATGTTAAAATTTTAAAAATCTGAACCCCCATCTTCAACCCGCACACGTCTGGGTTTTACCGAGGCGAGACAAGGGGTGGGCAGGCAACCCACTTTCAGGAGGCGGGTTGGCAATTTAAATATTTTAATGAGGCTCGTAGCCTCTGTTTTAAGCTGATTGGCAGGTTTTACAGTGGGCGGCTGGGTTTCCCAGGCCTCGGGAAACCCAACAGCTGAAGTGAGGCATGGACAGCTTCAGAGAGAAGATTAGTGTCTTTACAGCACTGCTTGTGGACCTGGAGAGATGCAGGAGTGTTTCCCTCTGCTTCCCCCCGCCAAGCTACTCCTCCCCATCAGACCACCCCCCATACAAAGACCTCGGGGATCGGACAAACCCCACCCCCCCAAGGTTCAGACACCACCCAGGATCGGGGATTGGACCTACCTGGTCCTGTGGCCTGCCTGACTGGAAGTCATCCCTGATAATCAGGAGTAAAATCACCACAGCGTGTGGGGAAGCCTGGACTTCCAGGTTTCCCATCCGAAACTCTTCCCCCCCCCCCCCGCCCCCCCGCCACTGCATACATAACCCACCCCTGTTAATATCCAGGCCAGTGTGCCTTGGGTGCTCTGCATGTGACTAGCCCTACAGGGTGTTTGGCAGATCCATCTCATCCCAGTGCCCAACAGAGTCGATCTTCAGCTATACTTCAAAGGTGAGCTGTTACTATTCCAGGAACTTAGCCTGTATAGAAACTCACTAATGCAATGACAGTGCCTTTTTAACTCGAGGTCATGTGCGATCCATGTGATGAGAATGAATGATCCCATTATCATGTCCAAAAATAATCTGATTTATTACATACTGTATATATAAACTCAGCTGAGGATAATCTGTGGCTCTAGCACATGACAGAATGTCAATCAATCGCCTCTTCATCGTGTCAACACCAGCCTAGAACTTTCTGTCATTGTCTGAGTGTGGGCAATGGTTTTTAAACAGAAAAACAAGGTAATTCAAATAAACAGAAAACCTTGAAACCAATAGTAATAATGAGCTCCACCTGTACCGCACCAAGGAAGTGCAGGCATCAGTTTCGTTTTTAAACCTCAAACCTGAAAATTGTTCAAGCCTCCTGATGGTGGCTTTGAGTGGGCCCTGTGTATGCATCGTCTTTTGAGCCTTTATTTGTTCCTTTTACATTTCACTTAGACACAATTTTCCACTCCCATTGCTAACATTCTCCCATACCTGTTCAATTCTGCATCCAAAGATGTACAAATGAGCTAACATCAGAAAATTGGGTGCAACAACAGACATCTATTTGAGTTTGCCTAAAACTGCCACTAACCAATTGGGCCTAAGCTATGCCAGTAGCGGAAATTCTGGCCCTCGCGATATTTACTGGGGCAGGTTTTGTGAGCGGGGTGATGGGGGAGGAGTTTTGCACGCTGTGCGGTTTTAATGGCACAACATACGTCTTTTTTCATCAGGTTTCCCGACCAGAAGTCAGCCTGATTGACAGGCTTGGCTCCCTGTCAGGTGGGGAACACAGGTAGGGAGCCTCCAGCTGGGTTAGTGGTAGTGCGGGGGTGGGGGGTGGGGGGGGCATGATCTTGCTGGGGGGGGTGTCGTCGATCCTGGGTGGGGTGCGGGGTGATCTCAGATCCCAGGGTGGGGGGGGCATGATCTTGCTGGGGGGGGGGTCGTCGATCCTGGGTGGGGTGCGGGGTGATCTCAGATCCCAGGGTGGGGTGGGGGGGACATGATCTTGCTGGGGGGGGGTCGTCGATCCTGGGTGGGGTGCGGGGTGATCTCAGATCCCAGGGTGGGGTGGGGGGGGCATGATCTTGCTGGGGGGGGTCGTCGATCCTGGGTGGGGTGCGGGGTGATCTCAGATCCCAGGGTGGGGTGGGGGGTGGAGTTCGATGGAAGGCAGGGAAGAAGATAAGCTTGATGGGCTGAGAGGTGGCAGTCCTGCTCCTCCTGGCACCACATGCAGTGCTGTAAAGGCACTTTCCTTTTCCACAAAGCGGTCCTCACCTCCCTTTAGCTGCCGGGTTTCCCGAGGCCCAGGAAACCTGGCCGGCCAGGGTTAAACCTGGAAGATAAGTTAAATCTGAGGCACGCAGCCTCATTATAATATGTAAATGACCAGCCTGCCTCCTGAGAGCAGGTTGGTTGGCCACCCCTGTCCCGCCTCTGTTAAAATCGGAAGTGGGCGGGTTGGGCCGGGTTTGAGTATTTTTAATTTTCACATCTCACCCGACCCAAACCCACCTGTTTTGGGGGGTTAAAATTCCCCCCAGATGGTGTTAGTGTTGATTGAAGCCTACATTGACTTAGTTAAATTATTTTCCTTCCAAAGTTTCATTGATTAATTTGTGTGATGTAGATACAATTTGTTTTGAGTATTTGTATATAGTCTGACGCTTTCCAATAATTAACTCTGTTTATGTCTATTTGTATGGAGTGCTAATATATCCTAGTTGTATCCAAGTTTTTATTCCCCATGTCCCAATTCCTTTGCATTACATTACACTCAATACAAATTTTCCTGACTGTGTGGAATTCTGATGTGTGTAAACGGCATTTGCATGCAGCAAATTCTCCCTAGAAGTGAAAGACATTAATAGGACTTGAATGCCATTAAATTTCATCATTATCAATGGAGCATTTGCTTTGTTTGTCTGTGTTTGAAGCTATGGCCAATTGACAGCTCTGCTCTTCCTTATTACTCTCCTCAAAGTAACACAGTGTTCCATTAGCACACTGGCTATTGTTAAGAAAGCGGCAGCCACTGACCTGTATTAAAACAGACTTGCGATACTGTACTGAGTAGGAAAAGAGGAACTCTGAATGTTCTATTAAACCATATTGTGCTTTTCTCATTTTTAACTTTAATCGCAAAACCTGATCACTTGTTCATTAGAATGTTTATTGTTAGACTGAATAAGAATTTCGTAATTACAACACTTTTCTTATAGTGGATCTCTTGAGACATTGCTCACAGTAGGTCGCAGGGTATGGTGGAGAAGAAGTGGAGGTGGGGTGAATTGGTGAAGTAAGGATTTGAGGCTTTGGCAGGGAAGGAAAGGGTTTGATGTGGGATGGGACTGTTTTTAGGCTATTAATAGATAGGCATAATAGATCAAATTTTTCTAACTAAGTGGATCTGTCGTGGTGTTCCTCATGCAGGACATGCCCTCTGTCTTATCATCTTTGTGTTGCTGTTCCTTGCACTCTTTCCTCTTCTAGTTCTCTCTGTTCATTTCCACTTGTTTTTGTGTTCTGTTTTGTTTCTCTCTTTGTCTTCTTTTGTGGTCCATTTTCTGTCCTGTTCTTTCTGTTGTTCTTTTGCCTTCTCTCGCTTCTTTTTTTGTCATTGAGAGCTATAGCTGGTGGTTGGGGGGAACGATCAGGTCAGAGCTATAGGCAGATTTCAGATCCCAGGATGGCGGGAGGGTGGGGGGGGGATTGATCCAGCTAAACTCTTAGCAATAGAAATTTGTCTTGGGCGGCAGCGCAAAACGGGCGGTATGACATCGCTCGCTCGGTATACGCCCTGCCCGGTATTCAGTTTGATTGACTTCAATGTACAATAGGCAGACAATGCAACACTGCCCATTTTGTGTGACTGCCCAGATTAATTTCTACCCCTTACACACTGAATATAAACTTTGCCTGGACAAAGCTGTTGCAATTTGCTCGCTAACTTTCATAGAAATATTGAAGATAGGAGCAGGAGTGGGCCATTCGGCTCCTTGAGCCTGTTCCGCCATTTAATGAGATCATGGCTGATCATCCAAATTCAGTACCCTGTCCCTGCTTTCTTCCCATATCCCTTGATCCCTTTAGCCTTAAGAAATATATCTAACTCCTTCTTGAATATATTTAATAAGTTGGCCTCAACTGCCTTCTGTGGTAGAGAATTCCACAGGTTCACCACTCTCTGGGTGAAGAAATTCCTCCTCATCTCAGTCCTAAATGGCTTACTCCTTATCCTGAGACTGTGACCCCTGGTTCTGGACTCCCCCGCCATCAGGAACATCCTTCCTGCATCTAGTCTGTCTAGTCCTGTTAGAATTTTATAAGTTTCAACGAGATCCCCTCTCATTCTTCTAAACTCTAGCGAGTATAAGCCTAATCGACCCAATCTCTCTTCATATGTCATTCCTGCCATCCCAGGTATCAGTCTGGTGAATCTTCACTGCACTCCCTCCATGGCAAGAACATTCTTCCTCAGATAAGGCAACCAAAACTGCACACAATACTCAAGGTGTGGTCTCACCAAGGCCCTGTACAACTGCAGCAAGACATCCTTGCTCCTGTAATCGAACCCTCTCGCTACGAAGGCCAACATACCATTTGCCTTCCTAACCGCCTGCTGCACCTGCATGCTTACCTTCAGCGACTGATTCCTTCAAATAATTTTGAAAACATCCAAAAGGATAGTTAGAGACTGAAGGGAACAGTTTTCCACAGAGTCTGGCAAAACGTTACTGATGCCTCCTGAGAAACTGTGCACACTACATATGCTCAGACTGCAGGATCCACTCCAACTAACAGGGTCATAGATCTGGGCAAGAATAACAAGTCTTTGAGCTTTTGACATAAGCTGAAGCCTTCAAATAAAAAGATGAATGAAGGTATTCAAAGATGCAAAAGATAACCTTCTAGTTGATTTTAATTTTTATTATGAATTATGCAATTTTTTAATGTCTTTTTATATTACAAAACTTTATTTTGGACATTAGAAATGTCAGATGTCCAATATAAGGTTGATAACATAAAAAAACACTTAAAAATTACATATTTTGCAATAACATGATTAAACGTAATAATAAAGTTGTATTTTGTGTCTTTGAGTACCTGAGAAAAAATCAGAAAGTTTTGGCCAAAAAATGTTTTGAAAGATTTGTTTTTGGTTCACTTTCTCATTTGTTTTCTCGTTAGATTGTCCTGACTGGTCATTCAGGATTAATTGCTCCATGGTGCACACTCAACTAAGGTGCTAACTGCCCCTCTATTTAAGGCCTGAACTACAGTCAACATGACTCTTAACACATCTGCCAATCGCATCACTATATCAGGGAAAAATTACAGAACAAACAATCTCACAAGGTAAAATTCATGGGCTGACAAAGGCCTTCTATCTAACTGAAGGAGTATAATCCTCTTATTCTTTCACAGATATGGCCTTGTAGATTTGTTTTTTCAGCTAACAGTTCTGCAATACATTGTCTACCCACAATTAAATGTTGTGCTTCAGGAACTAATTGAAACTATAAACTTCCAAATTAATAGCTACACTTTGGTTTGCCAATTAATTAGACAGCAAGGCAATGTTTAGGTATATCCACAAACATTTGTTTCTGTGTGGCAAATGTCAGTTTGTTACTGCACTGATATACGATAGTACTTAGCTATCATAAAGATGTCACACATCACCTATATCCCTATGTAGCTGGAAAGATGGATGGGCTGGTGAGTAGCCATGCTGTCCCACACACACTTGGGTGCTGGATGTCTCCGGGGTTTTTGTATGTCTGTTAGAGGATTGTTAACACCCAAAAGGGTAATTAAACTGCTGGTGCTGCAAGTCACAAGTTACAATTTGCAGTGGCTTACATGATATTTTTAATTCAGACTCTAATAGCCTATATCTTAGACAGATAGCAAAATACTGCGGATGCTGGAAATCCGAAATAACAACAGAAAATGCTGGAAAAGCTCAGCAGGCCAGGCAACATCCGTGGAGTGAAAATAGAGTCAACGTTTTGAGTCAAACTCTTTGTCAAGACTAGAAAGACACAGGAAATGAAATTTCATTTCCTGTGTCTTTTCAGTCTTGACAAAGAGTTTGACTCGAAACGTTGATTCTATTTTCACTCCACGGATGTTGCCTGGCCTGCTGAGTTTTTCCGGCATTTTCTGTTGTTATATCTTAGACAGGCCTGTATGTAATACAAAGCAAATTTGTCTAAAGATTTTACTAAAATTGAACTTTATAATCTCATTTACTAACAGCTGTTACAGATCAATGACCAGATTAACAATGGAACACCTGTTAGAATGCCACCTACAGAAGTTACAGGGAAGCACCACGGATAAATATATAGGGCAAGTGAGTGAGCACTTTTACATTGCAATTTCCATAGAAAATGTTTACATAGCAGTCATCAATGAAGTACACAACCCACTTAAAAATGTCAATATATTATGTAGATCAATAGATAGATAAATATATTATAACACATTCATTAGTCTGTTGACAAAATAGCCAATTTTTCCATGTGCAATTTCTGGAACACAAACCATAGTTGTTTTTCTTTTTGTTTAATTGAAGTGCACAGGCTTTGCCATCAGTGTCAACACTTCAGATTTGGCCATCCTAATACGGATCCTTCTTTTTCCATTTGTTCCTTTCAGACGAGCTTTTTTTGCATACAACACTCTATTACTTTCTTTGTAAGTTTATGTAACATAAAAGGAGGCTTGGTTATATTCACATCACAGTAAACCATGAATAATATATAATCCATGACTGACTTCTTTTTGCCTTCCACCACACCCTGCTACCCAGATGCTATGATGTCAGAGTGGATGTAAGTGCTTTTATTCCTTCAAGCAGGTGAGGTCAGATTGACAGAAAGGGCTGTCTATCTCCAGTTTGTTTTCTGGTGCTTCACTTAACACTGTCGGTGGATGTGTTGAGCCACAACTGATCAGACCCTAGTCATTAGACTTAGATAACATTCTTTTAGAGGCAAAATGCTGCCATGTCCTCTTCTATCTCATCACTGTTAGAAGGAAATCCTTGTGGGAGAAATTTCAAAAAAGTTTTACTTTTATTACATCAAACTTTATTTGTTCTTTCAAGCATTTAGTAAAGTGTGCTGCTTTAGTTAGGTTAAGCATATCCCTCATTCAGAATGCACACTAAATGTATTCATCCAATTAGGGAAGTGATGGGCCAGTGCTTAAACTGTGTTGAACTGCAGTGACTAAACGACAAATAATCTACTGGTTGCATTTTAGTTGCAAATTCCTTGTTCAGAAAACCTTTTGCACAAGGGCAAATGATGGGTCCAATGTTTTGAATTCTGTAAAATATATGCATTCTGTGCACAGAATAACGATGATAAATAATGGACACTGTAGTGTATGTAACCGTTCTACCTTTAAGAGAACTATTTTATGTAACCGTCCACCTTTAAGAGAACTATTTTAGGTGTGGCACTACTTTATCCTGGCTGCTGTATACTGTAATACCGACGGTGACCACACTGGTATATAAGTGCTGTGGCAGAATTTATTGGGCAGATTCGCCCTGACCTTCGAATAGTAAAGTCCTGTTAAAGTTACTCTTGTAGTCTGTGTATTACTTCGCTATACAACCCACAGACTTTACAGTGGCGACGAGTTCGATCTTACCCTGCGGCAACAATACTTCTGAAGAAGTAAACGAGCGTCGAGAAGAGGCACCCGCCCTCGTCGTTTTGCTGAGAGAAAACTCGAGTCTGCAGACCAAGAAAGGAGGAAGATTTCAAACACGAAGTCTTCCATCAGCAACAGGCACGGATTGTCCCTTCTGCCACGGTGGTGAGTGAGCCGATCAACACGTGAAGCAAGTCGGCCACGGTGACTGTGAGTAAAGGGAAAATAGAAACAAATAAACGGAGGATAAGGGCGGTGCACTCGACCACGGTCGAGGGGGAAAGGAGCCGGACAGAAGTCGGGCCCAGAGGCGCTGAGACTGGGGCAGCGTGGAGCAGAAGCCGCGGTACAAGCGGGCTGGGGAGCGTCGTGAGACGACTAGACCGCGACGGCGAAAAAGGCCGGACAAATACCGCGACCACGAGGCGCTGCGACCGGGATCGTAAGGCGCGGGGAGATATAAACATAAATAAGCCACGGAGAACTCAGCCACAGCCGGGGAGGAAAGCACCGGACTGCGAGAAGCTGGGAGGCGCGATTGGGGTGAAAAAGGCCGGGCACCTACCGAGGCCACGAGGCGCTGCGACCGGGATCATAAGGCGCAGAGGCAATAAATAAATAAATAACTAAATAACCCGCGAAGAATCAGCCGCAGCCGGGGAGGAAAGGACCGGATTGCGGGAGGTCTGGGAGAGGCGTTTAAAGCCGCTGAGGGAGAGCCGCGCGAGCGGGAGAGACAGAGCCCGAGAGAGAGTGAGCGAGAGCCGCGCGAGCGGGAGAGACAGAGCCCGAGAGAGAGCGAGCGAGAGCCGAGCGAGCGGGAGAGACAGAGCCCGAGAGAGAGCGAGCGAGAACCGCGCGAGCGGGAGAGACAGAGCACGAGAGAGAGAGACCGAGCGAGGTTCCGGCCAGCGGCTTGCAGCAGCTGCCGTGAAGGACCAGGAGCTGGATCTGTCCGACGCCAACTGGTTGTCCCCAGCACCGGTTGCCCCTGCCGAAAAGAAGAAGGGGGGGAGGACAAGGAACGCGATCGGCTTTTCTAGCGCACGCTTCAGAATAAACTGAAGCCGGCGCACAGGCTACAAACCCCGTAAACCAGCGGTCGTCGCCCGAGGACAAAGCTTACCCCTCCCACCAGAGGAATAAGTCAGGAGCGGGAAACCGCCATTTTGCCAGTAGGGGGGAAGAAGACAAGCGCGGGAAACCGCCATTTTGCCAGTAGGCGGGGAAGAAGACAAGCGCGGGAACCCGCCATTTTGGAAAAAAAAGAAAAAGTTAAAAAGTTAAAGAGAAATCCTGTTGTTTCGCAGAAAGATAGTGAGAGATAGTGAAGATGCCTAAGCATGGTAACATCAACAACTTCGATGCCGAGGTGGAAGATTGGGCCACGTACGTAGAACGTATCGAGATATATTGTGAGGCCAATAAAATAGAAGATGATGATAAAGCTATAACCTTGCTAAACTCGATGGGCGCGAAGACATACGGGTTATTGAAGCATCTTCTATCACCAGCTAAACCGGCGGATCAGACCGCCGCTAATATTATTGCTGTTCTGAAGGATCACTTGAACCCCACACCGCTGATGTTGGCGGACCGATTCAAATTTTATGCGAGAACGCAACGGAAAGAGGAAAGCAACGCGGAATACTTGGTCGAACTGCGTAGATTAGCGAAATACTGCCAGTTTGGAGGAAATCTGACAGAGGCATTGCGAGATAAGTTCGTGTGCGGGTTGTCGAAGGAAGGAACGCAAAAGCGACTGCTCGAAGAGAACGACCTTACACTTGATAGGGCTGTCCTTATTGCAGCATCACATGAAGCCGCAGCGAAAGGAACTGCGGAAATGCAGCTAAAGGCAGCGGTACTCAGTGTGGATCAAATTACTTCGGGTACAACGAAATGTTATCGTTGTGGGAAGACAACACATGACCAGAACCAATGCTGGTTTAAAAACCAGGAATGTCGAAAATGTGGCAAACTGGGGCACATAGCTAAAGTATGCCGGTCAGGAAAGAAGACCAACAACCAAAAAAAGCCATCACCGGAAAAGTACAACAAAGTACACAAGGTGGCTGAGAAGAGTTCAGATGAACAGAATTCGGATTCAGACCCAAACGGCCAGGAACTGGGTAGTCTGAGAATTCACAATGTGAGTAAGGAAGCTGACCTACAAACTATCTGGGTCATGCTAAAAATAGCCGGAGTCCAAGTAAAAATGGAGTTGGACACTGGATCAGCCCTATCAGTCATAAATCGAAGGGATTACAACCGGCTATTCTCACATATACCCTTGAGAGATACCAAGTTCGTATTGCAGACATACACGGGGCATAAAGTATACCCCATGGGAAAGATAAGAGTCAAGGTGAGAGACAGGGGCAAAGAACACCCTGGAATGGACTTATACGTACTACCTGAGGGAGGACCACCACTTCTAGGACGGGAGTGGATCAAGAAAATAGACATGGAATGGCACTACCTCAAAGCAATAACGAGTGAGGACTCGGGGCAGACAATCAGCTCAGACTCTGAAACGGATGACGATAAGACCAGCCCAAGCATGAAAGACAAGTCTAAAATGAACTTGCTGACTAAGGTTGGTAGAACGAATGTGGGCATAAAGGTTTATGCTCCAGAGGAGAACAAAGTTTCAGAACAGAATTCCTCTGAACAACAACAACATAGCTTGACAGAGAATTCTGAGTCTGTTCAAGTTACAGACATATATATTACTGAGGAACATCGAGCTCGAACGCAAACTTATTTCAGATTACGACAGCAATTAGAACAATTGAATTGCCGTCTCGAGCAAGAGATGAAAGCAATGAAAAAGTTCTATGATACCGAATGGGAGAATCTGGAAAGACAACAGAAGCAGCTGGGGAAGAAAAGGGAGCAGGAGCACACAAACCATCTGCACGAGGAGGCCAAACGAATCAAAGCTGATTCGGCTTCTGAAGGGGCGTGCTCCAATCCGGTGGAACAAGATGTGCCACAACTGAAGGCACTTGTTAGCAGGTTGCAGGCAGAAAAAGCTGAGTTGGTCGACATGACTTCCGAGCTCCTACTGAAGTTGGGTGCAGCATCACCGGACGATTCATTCGTGGAAATTCGAATGATGGGGGCTGCGGATGATGGCGAAGTAGAAGCAGCAAAGGAGCCCCAGGACAAGGTTCTAAACAGCCCTGCAGCTAATGGAAAAGGGATGGGGACAGAAGAGTTAACAGTCAGCCAACTCCTCCAGGGCAAGGTTATAAACAGCCCTGTAGTTAATGGAAAAGGGATGATGGCAGAAGAGTTAACAGTCAGCCAACTCATTCATATGCTGAGGGATAAAACTCTAAAATGGGAAAAACTTAAATACGAGCCTCAATCTTCAAAGGGAAGGGAGCTCTCAAAAGTCATTGGAAGAGCTGAGGTGGCAAACCAGACTGAGAAGTCTGCAGCAGAACAGCCCTTGGATGCCAAAAGTACGCTGACGCACAGCAATGCAGAACAACAGAATACTGAAACAGCTACTTCAGTAGAGGGATTGAATAGTCCGATCAATCAATCTCCGAATGAAGTTGAAGTATTGAAATCACAAATGATGTCATTAGTAAAAGACTTGCAGGAAGCCCAGGAAAAGCGGGATGAAGCTGAACACATGAAGAAGTCTCTTCAGGAAAGATGTCAGGATTTGGAACAAAAGTTGGCTAACATCCAGCTGGGTAGGGAGGAAATAGAAGACCCTCCCGCTGGCTTAGCTCAGGACGACACCGAATATGACCATGACCTGTTGAGCGACACCGAATATTACGAGGACCTGTTCTGCCCAGCTTGTGATGAAAACTCCCAAAGTGCAGAAACCTTGATGAATCACAAAAAGTCTAAGGAACATCGGGAGATGGTGGCGCTACTACGGGAGGAACTGTGCAGGCAGCTGGCAGCTGACAGTGGAGCCCAGAGAGTCTCCAAGAAGCAGAAAAGGAAAAGACAAAGCAGAAAATAATGACCATCTGAACCATTATCACCTCTACCAGACCACGCACGTGCTCCCTCCGAATGGAGCCAAATCAGTTGGAAGTAGAAAAACTTCCCAAGGAATCCAGTGGTTTTTAAAAATCAGCAATGCTGGTTCAGGAGTGACGGAAGTTCAAGCTGTTAAGTTTAGGGAAGGACTATTGGATGAGTCACTCCAGCAACGTGAACCGACTACGCCACCGGGAACAGCTACACCACGGAGGCGTTGTCCGGACTGAGTTAAGAAGCACAGGAGACGCCTCCACAGAGACTAAATCTGTGAACTGTTTTCCACAGAGACTAAATCTGTGAACTGTTTTCCACAGAGACTATATCTGTGAATTGTTTTACATGAAGTTGAATACATGTATGTTTAATGGAGAATAAGTATGTTGTAAGCTAAAAAAGGAGGATTGTAGTGTATGTAACCGTTCTACCTTTAAGAGAACTATTTTATGTAACCGTCCACCTTTAAGAGAACTATTTTAGGTGTGGCACTACTTTATCCTGGCTGCTGTATACTGTAATACCGACGGTGACCACACCGGTATATAAGTGCTGTGGCAGAATTTATTGGGCAGATTCGCCCTGACCTTCGAATAGTAAAGTCCTGTTAAAGTTACTCTTGTAGTCTGTGTATTACTTCGCTATACAACCCACAGACTTTACAGACACGAATTGGGATGCCAAATGCTGCTATGATATGTTACTTTGGTACTAGTGTCCATGGTGTGGAGATGCCGGAGTTGGACTGGGGTGGACAAATGTAAGAAGTCACACAACACCAGGTTATAGTCCAACAGCTTTATTTGAAATCACAAGCTTTCGGAGCGCTGCTCCTTCTTCAGGTGAAGTGGAGAAATGCATA
Source organism: Somniosus microcephalus (assembly GCF_052327205.1). NCBI lineage: Eukaryota > Metazoa > Chordata > Chondrichthyes > Squaliformes > Somniosidae > Somniosus > Somniosus microcephalus. The sequence continues at coordinate 109,096,742 of NC_140998.1, read as the reverse complement.
AAGACACAGCTTATATAGTCAGAGAATCATGTCAGATGTTTACAGGTAACCTTTCCAACTGCCATTTATCGCACCTCGGCAGAGAGATAATCACAGCAGTCAAAGGTGTGAATGGTGTCCAAACAGGTCAGTCAGGGAAACATTACATCAAAGAACAATGAGGTGGGGTCACAAGGGGTCAAATATTGCAGATGCTGGGGTCTGTATGAAAAACAAGAAAACAGACAAAAAATATTTTTTTTGGCTGGAAATCACAGCAGGTCTGGCCGCATCTGTGTAGAGAGAACAAGCCAATGTCGACTCGAGTCTGGATGACCCTGCATCAGGTGGGGTTACATGTAGCGTGACATGAACCCTTGACCACAATGTCTTCACCTTCGACAACCAGTTCTTTACCCAAACACACAGAACAGCCATGGGGACCAAATTCGCACCCCAATACGCAAACATCTTCATGCACAAGTTCGAGCAAGACTTCTTCGCTGCACAGGATCTCCAACCAACGCTATACACCAGATACATCAACGACATTTTCTTCCTATGGACCCACGGCGAAGAAGCACTGAAAAGACTACACGACAACATCAACAAGTTCCATCCCACCATCAAACTCACCATGGACTACTCCTCAGAATCGGTTTCATTCCTGGACACACGAATCTCCATCAAAGACGGACACCTCAGCACTTCACTCTACCGCAAGCCCACGGACAACCTCACGATGCTTCACTTCTCCAGCTTCCACCCTAACCACGTTAAAGAAGCCATCCCCTATGGACAAGCCCTGCGAATACACAGGATCTGCTCAGACGAGGAGGAACGCGATGGACACCTACAGACACTGAAAGACGCCCTTGTAAGAACGGGATATGACGCTCGACTCATCGATCGACAGGTCCGACGGGCCACAGCGAAAAATCGCATAGACCTCCTCAGAAGACAAACACGGGACACAACCAACAGAGTACCCTTCGTCGTCCAGTACTTCCCCGGAGCGGAGAAACTACGCCATGTTCTTCGCAGCCTTCAACATGTCATCGATGACGACGAACACCTCGCTAAGGCCATCCCCACGCCTCCACTACTCGCTTTCAAACAGCCGCCTAACCTCAAACAGACCATCGTTCGCAGCAAATTACCCAGCTTTCAGGAGAACAGCGACCACGACACCACACAACCCTGCCACAGCAACCTCTGCAAGACATGCCAGATCATCAACACAGATACCATCATCACACGTGAGGACACCACCCACCAGGTACATGGTACATACTCATGTGACTCGGCCAACGTTGTCTACCTCATACGTTGCAGGAAAGGATGCCCCGGAGCATGGTACATCGGTGAGACCATGCAGACACTGCGACAACGGATGAACGGACACCGCGCAACAATCACCAGGCAGGAGTGTTCCCTCCCAGTCGGGAAACACTTCAGCAGTCAAGGACATTCAGCCTCCGATCTTCGGGTAAGCATTCTCCAAGGTGGCCTTCGAGACACACGACAACGCAAAATCGTCGAGCAGAAACTGATAGCCAAGTTCCGCACTCATGAGGACGGCCTCAACCGAGATCTTGGGTTCATGTCACGCTACATGTAACCCCACCTGATGCAGGGTCATCCAGACTCGAGTCGACATTGGCTTGTTCTCTCTACACAGATGCTGTGATTTCCAGTCAAAAAAATATTTTTTGTCTGTTTTTTTGTTTTTCATACAGACCCCAGCATCTGCAATATTTGACCCCTTGTGACCCCACCTCATTGTTCTTTGATGTAATGTTTCCCTGACTGACCTGTTTGGACACCATTCACACCTTTGACTGCTGTGATTATCTCTCTGCCGAGGTGTGATAAATGGCAGTTGGAAAGGTTACCTGTAAACATCTGACATGATTCTCTGACTATATAAGCTGTGTCTTTATGCATTTCTCCACTTCACCTGAAGAAGGAGCAGCGCTCCGAAAGCTTGTGATTTCAAATAAAGCTGTTGGACTATAACCTGGTGTTGTGTGACTTCTTACATTTGGTACTAGTGTCAAAGATGCAGTGTAACCAAGGAAATGCCATTGCCATCTAACTAAATACATTTCTTTTAATGTTTTTAAACTGTCATATACAAGAGGCCACGTTTCTATTTTCCACCAATTAAAAGGAATTGACGAGATACCAATTACAATCTAAAGAAATCACAAACTAGCAGTACAGGAGGTCGGTAAATCAAATTCTATGCATGAGTATAGGTGTGAGGGGCTCTGCTACATCCTGCCCCCTCCCCAAGGTATGAAACTGCCAGTATAACTTAATAACTGGGTCATCTCTGTTTGCACCAGTACACAAATGGTGCCAGTATTGAACCAAAGAACCCAATTTAAAAATAGCATAAGTGACATTCAGATAGAAGTTAGCATATTGGTAAAGCACCATGGACGGTACATAGTTTTCATGCTCAGCAGTCTGCTTTGAGTGGTACGTACATCACAGGGATGTGTTACATTGATGATTATCAAGTACATTTTTGTCACTTTGCAAAAACTAATTTTCTTTTTACTAAGACACTAAGGTGACTGTGTGAAACAGACTAAAAGTCACTGGGGTAGAATGGGACTATATTGAACAGAGCAGAAGGTTTGCTAATTAGAGATTACACGTTTCAGCCATTCCAGAGGGCTAGAGGGAAGAATGTAGTTAGTTTTGCTGGCAGTAATTTCCCCAAGCCAATGGAGGTGACTAACCTCAAGCTGTTCCAAATATATGCAATAGAAACACAAAGCACTGGTCCTAGTTAGAGACAAAAATTCTCTATTGAAAGTAGCTTCTAACTAGGGACTAATCACTTAATTTGGTTCATGTGAAAAGCTACATGTTATTTAAAATGTAGCAGGTTTGGTCATAACTCATCCAGTACCTAATAACAATGTGATTTGTAAGCTAAGTTTTATGGAGCGAGTGAGGCTGATACTCATAGAAATAGAAAGCTGATGTAAATGCTGTATTAGAAATAACTTGAAAAAAACATTGGGGGAATTGAAGCATGCCCTCATAAAACAGTGATGGTCATTGTTACTTACATATAATAGTTTTCATGAACCCCAGAAATTTAAAACTAGTTTTCAGTGATTTTAATTCATTTGATCCGGGTATATTAGAGCAAAAGCACATTTGCTGTGTTCAAATCCCCTGAGGAGCTGGATTAGTTTGGACTAACACATTAGAAACTTATTGATCTGGTAAGAGTCAATTTTCTCTGGGTTGCCTGATTAAATAATACTTCTGATATGCTTTATGGTCCCAAATATTTAGTTGATTCAGAAACTAGTGCAACCTTTTTAGATAGGAAACAGTGTTTTGGAATTGGGTTCCATATACAGCAGCTGGATGATTAAAGTACACATTTCTGCTGCACTTCTGAACTCATTTGAATTGACTAATGATTAACAAAATTCTGCAATGAGAACTAGGCGGTGCAATGGGTTAGGAATAAGCACTTTAGGCAAGTAGCTGTGCTCACAAGCAACATTAGTCAGAAAACTAATTAATTGAAATGAATAGAAAAGTATGGGCTGAGGGCCTGTGATTTCCCAACCAGTGCTCTTTGTGATTGGGTAAAAGGCTCCTCTATCTGTTGGCTGTAACAATGCTATGTGGAAAAATATGGGCGATCTCAATTCTAGTGTGCATGAATAAAAGATCACCATCCACAATACAAAGTGTGCTCACAGGAGCAGACAAAGAATCAGGGCTACAATGTTGTTGGCCTATCTGCAACCCTGGCTCCCGGTGAGCATAGCTTCACTGCTGACTGCACAAAATAGCATCTTATACTGCAATGATGAAGCAGAAGGTCTGGAGGTGCAGAGGACAGAGAAGGTGCATGGATCATAGCAGCTGCTACTCCAGTTAGTGGCTGTAATGTAACACAGGCAGCTACCCTGGCATGAGGCCAGATGTGCCTGAGTCTTGATCAACAAAAACTTGCAGGGACAGTCAGCCCTCTGCAATGCACTACCAGTGAGAGTAAAGGTCAGCTTGCCTCAACTTTTATGTTACAGTCTTCCAGGCAGCCACAGATGACATTTCAGAAGTCAGACATTTTGGGGTTAAAATTGGTCTTCGCCAGTAGCATGAAATGGGCTCGTAGCAAATCAGCAGCACTTTTACACCACATCAATGGAAAAGAAAATCGTGTCCATTTCACGCCACTGTGCGAAGACCAATTTCACTCCCTTTGTTTGTCTTTTGGATGACTGAGGCATTTTTTTTGTGCACAATGAAATAAGCAAAATATAGTTGAAGTGAATTCATTTTTATTGAATTATGCCGTGGGAGTTGTATGCATATCTTAAGGGGCTAGATTTCCAATTTCACCACCAGGGCAGTAATCTGGTGGAGTGGACCCCACACCCTTTATAGAACCCGCCTGCCTGAATTCCATTTTATTGGATTTAATAGAATGAAAATCAGGCGGGTTCTGTAAAGGGCATCAGATCCACCCAGTCAGATTATTGTCCGGGCAGTGAAGGTGAAAATCTTCCCCAATGTGTTTTATCGGTTCAATTGTTTCTTGCGTGCCATGCACTTTTCCATATTAGCATCTGCCCACTACTAAGTGCTCCTCTTATTGAAAGAGTAGCACTAATGGTTAGTTGCTAACTAGTACGGTACAGGTGATTCATAAGATGCACTACCTGAACCTGTGATTAAGTCTGATGTACCAATATCAATGTTGGGGGTCTCTGTCGCTGCAGTCTCTGTGAGCTGACTGCTTTCAGAGGCAGTGCTGCTGTGACTTGTGTAAGGCTACGTGACGACACAAAACCTCAACAAGGCTTTGACGAGCAGAAACCAGCTTTTCCTCTCATCTTTCGCTTGCTTTCATTTTTCAAAGTTTAGGGATCCTCGGAGGAATGTGAAGTATGGAGGATAGCCCATCAGTGATTTTTTTTTACTGACTCTTTATATTTGCGTCTACAATTTCCTTAAAATGATGATCTGCAGATATCTCAATTCTCTGTGACGGCATCAGCGGCAGTATGTGTGGGATCTGGAATAGTGGTGTGGAGCCATTTACATATTCTCACAAAGAATGCTGTTTAACTGTTGAACTATAAAAGCAATATTATAATCTATAGATCCTCCTTCAAAAGTCAATTTTTAGTAGCTCAGTTTCATCAAACCTTGTGCAGTTCACTAAGCCCTGAGTCAAGCTTAAAAGTTAAAGAAAATGCACATATATTGCATGGAGGTTCCTTTCAGGCATGAATACAATCCTGATGATTGATGCACCTTTTACAATTCCCAACACTGCATGCTCGATCCTTGTCTAATCTGGATTTCTTTTAAATGGCACAGACCAAATTCAGTTGTGTTCTACAAAATGACCTAATTTAATCAGTGCACACTACTACCTTTTACTGATATAATTATTTTCCTGGTGTTGTAACCCTTTTTCTGCTGAAACAGCTCTGAATGCTGCCTAGTTGGCTTGCAATATTTCTCTATAGCAACAGTCCTGTTCCTTAATGGACTGAGTATGAGAAAAACACAAATCAAAACCTAGGTGCATGCATACAAAGCAACTGAAAACCTGGGCGCACACATGTGGAGCTATTCACCTTGTCTTTCTCTACCAGTGACAGCTGTGCTAATTAGCACTATAGATGCAGGGACTAATCACGATGTTCCTATATTTTTCTGTTTCGCCGTCGCTAAGTATTTGTTGAAGAAAATGAAGGCAGTAACTTAGAGCTAAGTTCTTTATATTTTTTCTTGCCTTTTCTTTTCCCTCCTTTCATTTATAATTGGTTGTTATTCAAACAGAAATTATTTTAGGAAGAAATTCATTTGTATAAGTATATATTAACACAAACTTCCAAGTTGGCATTGAGAATATAAAATCACTATAACCTAAGTTTGTGATGATTAACTTTATCTTTAGATAGAAAGAAGTTACTACACAGCAGGACAAAAGAAATTAGAAATTTCCTGTGATTTTGCTTTGTGGCTTTCCTCGGGGATGAAGCAGGAATAAACGCAAGGCAAGTGAAGTAGTTTACTTATGAAACTGGAAGTATATGAATACAATTTACAGATTGTCACGCCTCTATAGCCCACACCATGTAGCACATGCTAAAAAAAATGACAGTTTGTAGAATGCAATTTAAATATTCATTTTCAACAAATTCGATTCAACTGTAAATAGTAACACAGTGGAAGCCACTTACCATCATACATCCTTTTACATTTAGTTAACTGTTATAGAATTTTCAACTATTTCTTATTCATATCAATATATTCTAGCTTGCTCTGTGTCACAATAAATGCTGCTTTATCTCATTATTCTCAGCTTCACTGCCTCTCCAAATCATATGGCCCACGTGTAATTTTTTTAAATGCTTCCTTATTCTACATGACAAGTTTTATTCATGTTCTTTGCTTTTCTGCCTTTGGTTCAAAAGCACTGTGTCTATTGCTATTAGCTTACGGAAAATGTACTCCAAGGCTAAACTGCTGCCTTTCACTCCAGTGTTGTTTAGATGCTGGTCCAGATTTCAGTCCTGAGTGAAATCTGATTCTAAAGCACTGGTCAGATGATCATTATGTCGTTTTTTTCTGCCTGTTCTGAATATGTAAAGTATAAGATATATTAAAGAAGAAACTGAGACAGCCATTGTAATCTGAAATATATGTCCTTCAATATCTCCAGCATAACATTCTAATACCCTCCCTTTACATATATTTTGCCCAGTTGAATCAGGGAACATTTTGTATTTTGACTCTTCTATTCAGGATTGGATTGACACTATTTTTTCTAATTATGGCTTTTAGCAGAAAAGAAAATTGGAAACAGTGATATTTAATGTATTTTAACTGATGTTCTCCTCTCCTGTCTGTAGGCAGTGACTCATGCTGGTGCGCAGTTCCACAGTAGCTTGCCTAAATGACCATTCTTCATGTGTAAACCTAAACAGTGAGTTTCTGCAGGTCACTGAACTGCTTGGGAAAGAGGGAGAGTGCCCCTGTCCTCATCTGATAGCCACACCTATGTACTTTCCAACAGGGGTCAGCAATCAGGAGAGGGAACAATGGTAGATTTTATTATCCCCTCCTTATCCTGAGATCACTAAGGCCAGTTGGTTTACCTCCAAGGGGTGGGGTCCTAGCAGGCAGCGGCCGCAGTGTTTTTGTGCTCCTCCTGGCTCCACAGAAATGTAACTACAGTAATAGCATTTTTCTGTCCGGTTTTTTTGAGCGGCCTCCACCAGTCACTTTAAGGACCGCTGCTTAGGCCATTCAAGACACTGAATAACTGGACGGAGCATGTGCGGTGCAAGCTCCACCCATTTGTAGAAAATTTTCAATAAGAGTCCTACAACTGGTGTTAGGACCCTGATTTGCCTATGCAGGGTGCCTAACCCCTGTTTCAGATATTGAGCACCCTGCACACCTAGAAGTCACCAACTTCCAGCTTGGCATCCGACGCACTTTTGGGTGAGATAATGCGGGAGAAATTGAGCATTGCCCCATTTAGCGGTAATGAAAAAGTAGCGCCGGGCGCTACACGAGTGAATCTGATGCAAACTTCAGGTTTAGCGCTCCAGGAAGGAAATGGAGTGCTAAATGAAGCGCTACCACTTCCCTTGGAGCGCTTAGGTTTGGCAAGAGGGGCGGTAGCGGTGCAGCGCTGCCCAATGTCGAGTGCAGTGATGCCGGGAACGGAAGCTCCTCCCCTCCCTTAAAGGGAAGGGCCATTGCTGCAGGCTCTGCATTAAATCGATGACCCTCGTCGCCGACGGCAGCCGCGATCCATGACAATCAGCCCCAAGCACTCTAACAGAGTACAGGGCTGATCAATCGCAGCACAGGAAAAAGTTGAAAAAACAACCTAAGGGGTGAAAACAAATTTTTCATTGTCACAAGCGGCCTTACCTTTAAATACTGCTCCTCAAGTAGCCGGCCTCCCTAACAACGCCTCCTGCAGCTGTCGGTGTTGTCGCCCAGCGATGCTGCAGGGGGCAGAACCGAATTTTGGGTCCGGGGCGCTAACGGGACGCTGCACAGCTGGATGACGTCACGATCTCTGACCGCCGCAAACTGCCAGGTGAATTTCGCAGGTGGCGGTAACATCGCCACGCCAGGGCAGTAAGTTATCGCCCCCCAGAGGCGCTAACCAACCAAATTTTTCCCCCATGATCTTCTGTATGTACTAATAAGAAAGAGCAAGCGTTTATATACTGCCTTTTTATCATGTCCTCAGGAAGTGTTCATTGCTTCACAGCCAATACAGTACTTTTGAAGTTCAGTTGTTGTTATGTAGGCGAACATGGCAACCACAGCTAAACAAGACCCCACAGCCAGAAAATGAGATGGATGACCAATTTTTGATTGTTTTGGTTGAGGAATGAATGTTGGCCAGGACACCTGCAAATCTCCCCCAATCTTCTTCAAATGACGTCATGGAATCTTTTATATTCACCTGAACAGGCCTTGGTTTACTGTCTCTTCCGAAAGATGTTGGGGCGGGGGGAGGAATTTTCAACTTGTGCATTAAACAGGTGTGAAGTGGGCGGAGTGTCTGCGGCACCTGTCCAATGATGTGGGTGAGAGGCACGAACCCGAAATGATGGGCAAGCTGACAGTGCTACTTGTGCTGCTTATTGCCACTTCACCCATGGGAGGGAGGGAATTTGGGAGTGACGCCAATTAAAGGCAACGTGCACCTCTTAAAAGTTTCCGTTCTTGAATGTGGAGGGATGTCATTATATCGGTGATCAGCGTCTGTGCCCAGGTTTCTAAGAGGAGTCATGAGCCAGTTGCTGAGGAGATGGCCTTTGTCACCCATCAGCCAGCCTGCCACCTGATGGTCTAGGTGGAACAAGGGGGTTATTGAGGACTGACGCAGTATTAAATCGTCATGATTACTGCCAGGAAACCAGGCACAGACCTGCATCAGTCGCTGCCTGTGGTCACAAACAAGTGAGCATTGAGTGAATGGAAGCTCTTCCTGTTGAGAAACAGAGCTGGTTCGGGAAGCACACAGGTCTACGTACATGCAGTCAATGATGCCCTGCACCTACGGGAATAAGCAATGTGGGCAAATCCCAGCGCTCTTTCTTCCTGCTTGTCAGCCTCCGTGGGGAAGGTAATGAACTGTTGATTCTCACAAACAGTGAATCAGTGACCTGCCGCATCACTGTGTGCACAGCGAACTGACTGATGTTGCTGATGTCACCAGAAGGAGCCAGAGGGATAAAGGTTTAGAGGCATAGTGGCCTTCACTGCCACAGGCAGTGCAGTGCATGCCCTGGTGTTGGGCTTCAATTCTCGCTCAAGCAGGAGCTAAGTGACTATCTCCTAGTGCCTTCCACACTGCTCCTCTGAAGTTCAGGTATGATGTTCTGTTCCTGAATACCCACATGTCCTAATGCCTCCTGCGCCCTTGCCTCCTTCGCCCTCTTCTTGCAGCCTCAGTAGATCTTTGCCACCTTCCTTGCTGCTGCTCCTCCTCCTCCTCCTCCTGATTTAGGAGCCTCAATGGTAAGCCCCGCAGCATTCCCATGTTCAGCAATTGAGAACAAGAGAATCCTGTGAGTCAGTTCTTGCTCTCCACAAATTCACTCTGCAAAAGTATCTCACAGACGAATACTTGCCAAAACAGCCAGAAGCCTGCCCCAAAAGCACAATAGAAGCCTAAAATGAGTAACTAGAGACTTATCTTAATGGAGGTGAGGCTCCTTTTAAATCCCACTTGTGAGAGCTGCTTACTGATTATTCCCACCGTGAATTGATGGGGAAGTTTAGAAAGTGACATTTTTGTCAAGTACGGCTGCCAATTTCACAAAAGGGTCCTGATTCGGGTGCAGGACACTCATTAACATATTTAAATGATGCTTGTATCTGGGTCAGGCGGTTGCACTTGGTCTTGACTCCCCAGCTGCAATGCCATGGGAGATTGACTAGTAAACATATTAAAATTAGTGTGTGCTGTAACCTTTCCATTCAAAAATAGTGTGTAACCATCTGACTGTAGCTCCTCCTAATAGGATTTTCAGTCTTACATAGTGCGACAACTGTAGTTGCTGGGGTTAAAATTCAACATCGTTTCATCCATTTTTGGGGTGAAAAAAGGATAGGGGGATGACTTTCAGGTCACAATCTCCCACACCTTGGGGGAGAAATTCGGTTGGTTAGAGCCTCCCGTTAGCGCCTCCGGGGGGCGATAGCGGGACACTAACGACTTACTGCCGCCCGCGAAATTCACCTGGTGGTTTGTGGCAGTGGTAACCCCTAGTGCCACAATCTCCTGCGCCCAGAGATCGTGACGTCATCCGGCTGCGCAGCGCCCCGTTAGCGCCCCGGACCCAAAATTCAGTTCCGCCCCCTGCAGCATCGCTGGGCAATAACACCGACAGCTGCAGGAGGCGTTGTTAGGGAGGTCGGCCACTTGAGGATCCGTATTTAAAGGTAAGGCCGCTTGTGTCAATGAAAAATTTGTTTTCATCCCTTAAGTTGTTTTTCAACTTTTTCCTGTGCTGCGATTGATCAGCCCTGCACTCTGTTAGAGTGCTTGGGGCTGATTGTCACGGATCGCGGCTGCCGTCGGCGACGAGAGTCATCGATTTAATGCAGAGCCTGCAGCAATGGCCCTTCCCTTTAAGGGAGGGGAGGAGCTTCCGTTCCCGGCATCACTGCACTCGACATTGGGCAGCGCTGCACCGCTACCGCCCCTCTTGTCGAACTTTAGCACTCCAAGGGAAGTGGTAGCGCTTCATTTAGCACTCCACTTCCTTCCTGGAGCACTAAACCTGGAAGTTTGCGTCGGATTCACTCACGTAGCACCCGGCGCTACCTTTTAGTTACCGCTAAACGGGGCGAAGCTCAATTTCTCCCCCATGAGTTTTTATTTCAATACTGCCTCACCCTTGAACTCAGCAGCCTCTAGTGGTAGGACTATTAATTGACCAGGCTACTAGATTGAACAGAGAAGCTCCACCTCAAAAGATAAAAAAACTGATATTGTCTAACTCGCACCACTTGCACTGTGTCAAGGCCTGATAAACGTTGATGGAGGATCATTCTTGAATGCTGCCATAGAGAAAGCTGCAACTTTACTGGCTGGTAGATAATGTGTGGTGGTGATTGGCCTGGAAAATGAGGAAAGTAAATTAATTTTAATTATCCCAATTTCCAAATGATCACCCTATAACTGAGATTTGAGATAGAAGAATTGGTGTGTGAGGATAATGTGAGTGTTGTACGTGAGGATTTTGTGACCTACTATATGATTTATGGAATGATTTTAACAGCATATCTCTTTATAATCAACTAACAAAATGACAGCATCATGGACATTGTCATTGTCTTGTTTTAAAGTCGCTAAATGGTTAGAGTAACATTTTGCTTGTACCTTGCATTCACTTCTTTCTGTAAGCAACTGTTCAGATTGTATTCATTATCTTATGATGACTGGGAATATCATCATAAGATTTTTTGCTAGTCATTATCAAAAAAATGAATTTTCATTGAGTGATTACAGCTGGCACATGGATGATGCACAGAAAGTAACTAACTGAGATGGAGAATATTGAAGCTACGAATGTTTTCAAGATGGGGTGAAGTACACAACAACACCATCTGAAACCTAAGCCTGGTAGTGGGTGCAAAGAAATCCCATCAAATCTGAATATCAGGTCAAACAGTGAGCTAAATAGAGCCACCCAATTGATGACACGCTTCAAATCCAAATGTTTGGTTCCCTAGAGTCAGCGTAGCGTGTTCCAGGATATAGTCACTGAGGTTTAGGCACAATAAAAGCATCCCAAATATAAAGTAATTAGTTGAATATTAACATTTTGCTGCAAAATGTTGCTGTAAAATGATGCCTGATCTGCTGTTGCGTGGAGCTGTCGCTTTCAGTGACAGCCTTTCTTTTTCTTTTATTCATATGCTAAACATATTGTAATAAAGGCAAATTGAATACCTGCTGGGACTGTGCTGTGTATTTCATTATGCAAAACAAATGTAACATTTGTTCAACAAAGGATAATGGCGGTTTGAGACTTGTGGCAATCACAAAAGCAAACTGGGAAAAAAAAATTACTGTTTATACAGTTACATCTGATGTCTGTATCAGCGTTACTATGGAATTAGGTTTCCATGGGAGACAAACACATTCCCATAACCCTTTGTCTGCACCTTCTGCACCTAGTCATTCAATCCGATGTGGCTTTCATATCCCACATTGTTTACAACTGGAAATAGACCAAGTTGAATGTGAATGGTTCGTTCTCTGTCCTCTAAACAATAGCAAACGGTTGTGCATAACATTTTCTTAGAACTATGACATGAACAAGTATTAACTTTCTTTAGTATTCAATGACTTTGGCTGCTGTAAATTTTAAATGTTATTCCCATTTTCAAATTGTACAGCAGTGCCATCATCTGGCGGAGTTCATATTAATACAAGCATGTCAAACATTGAGAATTGATTTTTGCAATTACTCTGTAATGCCTAATTACCGAGCTCTATGAAGAGTTAAAAAATAAGTTATTTCCTTAAAATGTTGATGACCAAAGATGATAATGTGCAGCATGTCACTTTTCCCCTATAAGTGCCAACATTCAGAGTTCACAAGATTAGAAACAGGGCATCAAGGAAGGCACCAAATGGAGGAAGGGAAAAGAGCAAAGCAAGCACATCTACAGAACGATTGCTTACCTCCTGATAACCGGCTGTAGAGCATTATTAGCGGAAGCCAGAAATCACTGGCCTCACTCTTTTGGTGAGGGTGTGGTGCACAAGGTGAAGAATTATCAAAAGTAAGATGATTTTATTTCAATGATGAAGCACGGAAATCAGTGGTGTTCAGATATAAAATTCAGCAAATGAAAAATCGCATGATCATAACCAACATGTTTCATATTTGTTCCTTGTCTATCAACATACTTGGTCAATTGGATGTGAACTTTACAGAAAATATTTATGCACTACGTCATACATTACATGGAAAGGTATTGTTCTGTGATTTAAAATTGAATGGATCTGCAATGTACATGTGGTACAGCAAACAACATATTTGAATCCATGGCAGGTCAGACAGCATTTAATGAGAGAGAGACTGAGTTAATGTTTCAGATCGATGACCTTTCATCGGAACAAATTTTCAGCGTCCGCAGTATTTTGATTTAGTTTTTAAAAATATTTTAATCCATGTTCATCAAGAAAATGCAGTGGACTAAGGTTTAAATAATTAAATAATGTGTGCAACAATTTTTCAAGAATATCATCAGTTAAATGGTGCAAATAAACAGATGGATGCACTTACCCTCTTGAAAAATGACATCCTGGAAGTAGTGACTTTGTACACAGCTTCTTTTCTCACAGTTTTTTTTGAAGTCCACGTTTTATTAGCCCTGGAAAATACTGCATAACTGCTCTTAGCTACTGCAATATCCATGCCATTGCCACCCGAACCAATGTGCACTAATGTCACAACAATTCTCAGTTAGAAATCAAAAAGTGCAGATTCAGGACTGCTCAGTATAAAAAGCCCCAATGGAAGAGTGAAAGGATTATCATCCATAGGCTGTGTGGACAAAGCTGTCATTTCCAGATCAATGGGAGCTGACAAACTCCTTACACATATGACCACAAATTAACCTCTGGCTAATGAACTAAAACCATAAAGGTTTTGATGTCAGTATAGTTAGACCACTGTTTGTATAAACTGTTGGTTTCTGAATTCATTTTTTCCTTTATCCTTTAAAGCGCAAAAGTCACAGCACCTGTTCTGGCAAATCTGCATGCCTCCTATTTACTCAGTCGTATGACAGTCATAAGATCAGTCATGAATAATGCTATGTTAGACTGTTGATAATAAGAAAAGTTCATTGTGAAATTTGAAAACTATTATTTTACATTTATTTCACCTTTTGCACCAATATACTACATCAAGCAACAACACAAGGGGATCTCATTACTAGAATTCAAAATTGTTCAAAGTATTCTCTTCATACACATCTAGCCTGTAGGTATTTCTGTTCTATTTATTTTTTAACTGCTTCAAAATCTTCCAGCTACGTATATTACTGTACTTTTTCATAAATTAACATACGGAAATTGAAAAAATTAGTGTATTTATTTCCTGCATTAGCTAATTTTGGCATGGTTTGGGGGAATGTGAGTGCTGATGAGATGTTGGCATGCATTCAGGGTAGAGCCTTCTGACCTGATGCCAGATGTATGAATATATAAGCTAATGAAGTCATGTGTGTGGGAGTTGGCGTCATGCCCTGTTAGAGAAGGGTGACATCTTGTCTGGTATAGTGTCTGTGATCATGAAAGTATGGTGGCTGTGGCTGTAGGCTATCTTTACATATGATGTGTGGGTGGTACTGGCGGTGTAACAGTGTCACTGTCTCAGCCTGGTCTCATCGCAGTGGGGGAGTGGTCACATTCATTTAGAACTTTGTTCCTAAACTGATTTGAGTGGAGTTATGTTCACCAATGCTACGTTACCCATACACCATCACTTACATGAGCTTTGCATAAGAAAAAAAACCTGCTCTTTAACTGTGTCTTAATTTGGCAAATTTTGTGGGACACAGCAATCTGTTCATTTTTTTTTCCGTTTGAAAAATTAATTGGTGAGCCAATAATTTGATCGGGGCAGTTGCCTTGGTTACTGGAGCAATACCTTCCTCATTCATCTGTTTGGATTCTATATTTAAAAAATCATAAATGATTTGTTTCCCCTAGTGTTTGCACAATTTTTCTAATTTTGTATGGACAATCAGCATTATACAAGAACATTGCTCCAGTTAGAAGGAATGATGCCCCAGACTGCAGATTGCTTCAATTTATGCCTCTCTTTGATTGAATGCCAGAAGTCAAGGCAGATTATGTCAGTTTCTCCTGCCTCTGAAACAGAACATCTTTCTTCTATGTGGGCCAAAGAGGATCCAGTGCTTCTAATCTCCATGTGTTGAAGTGGCATGTCTGGGAAGTGAGTATTGTGTGTGTGTGTACTTGGGCCATTTCCTAACAAAAAGTGGAGATCCGATAAGATGACACTTCAGTGAGCAATGACCACACATTACTGCGCAACTCAGTTTGTCCATAGGTCTATCAGATACTCGGTGTAAAGAGTTCAAAAGAAGGTTTAGAGATAGCTGCACAGTCGAGGTAAACATAGAATCATCGTATCATACAGCACAGAAGGAGACCATTCGGCCAATTATACCTGTGCCAGCTCTTTGAATGAGCTATTCAATTAATCCCACTCTCTTGCTCTTTCGCTATAGCCCTGCAAATTTTTCCCCTTCAAGTATTTATCCAATTCCATTTCAAAAGTTAATACTGAATCTGCTTCCACCACCCTTTCAGTCAGTGCATTCCAGATCTTAACAACTCACTACATAAAACAAAATGTCCTCATGTCGTCTCTG
This sequence comes from Somniosus microcephalus, assembly GCF_052327205.1. Lineage (NCBI taxonomy): Eukaryota > Metazoa > Chordata > Chondrichthyes > Squaliformes > Somniosidae > Somniosus > Somniosus microcephalus. Next base: position 109,081,298 of record NC_140998.1, on the reverse strand, counting down.
GTTCTTTTTGGCAATCACCTTAAATCTGTCTCTTCTGGTTACCGACCCTTCTGCTATTGTAAACAGTTTCTCCTTATTAACGATATCAAAACCCTTCATGATTTTGACCGCCTCGATTAAATCTCCCTTTAACCTTCTCTGCTCTAAGGAGAACAACCCTAGCTTCTCTACTCTCTCCACATAACTGAAGTCCTGCATCCCTGCTACCATTCCATTAAATCTCTTCTGTACCCTCTCAAGTCTTGACATCCTTCCTAAAGTGTGGTGCCCAGAATTGGCCTAACCAGTGTTTTATAAATGTTGAGTATAACTTCCTTGCTTTTATACTCTAGTCCTCTATTTATAAAGCCAAGAATCCCATTTGCCTTTTTAACAGTTTTCTCAACTTGCCCTGCCACCTTCAAAGATTTGTGTACATACACCCCCCGATCTCTCTCTTCCAGCATTCCCTTTAAAATTGTACTGCTTTGTTTACATTTGCTCTTCTCATTCTTCCAACCCAAATGAATCACTTCAGACTTCTTAGTCAGACAGTAACAGGTCTTAAAAGGGAAAGAACACTAATTTTACACGGTGGAGCCCACTTAAGTACATATCGGTTGAATTTTTAATATTTTTATTCATTCACGGGCAAGGCCAGCATTTATTGCCCATCCCTAGTTGCCCTTGAGAAGGTGGTGGTGAGCTGCCTTCTTGAATCGCTGCAGTCTGTTTGGTGAAGGTAGGGAGCTCCAGGATTTTGACCCAATGATGATGAAGGAACAGCGATATATGTCCAAGTCAGGATGGTACGTGACTTGGAGGGGAACTTGAAGGTGGTGGTGTTCCAATCTGCCTGCTGTCCTTGTCCTTATAGGTGGTGGAGGTCACAGGTTAGGGAGGTGCTGCCAAAGAAACCTTGGCGAGTTGCTACAGTGCATCTTGTAGATAAGAAAGAAAGACTTGCATTTATATACTGCCTTTCATGACCACCGGACGTCTCAAAGTGCTTTACAGCCAATGAATGGTACACATTGCAGCCACGGTGCACTGCTGGTGGAGGGAGTGAATGTTTAAGGTGGTGATGAGGTGCCAATCAAGTGGGCTGCTTTGTCCTGGATGGTGTCGAGCTTCTTGAGTGTTGTTGGAGCTGCACTCATCCAGGCATGTGGAGATTATTCCATCACATTCCTGACTTGTGCCTTGTAGGTGGTGGCAAAGCTTTGGGGAGTCAGGAGGTGAGTCACTCACCGCAGAATACCCAGCCTCTGACCTGTAGCCATAGTATTTATGTGACTGGTTTATGTTAAGTTTCTGGTCAATGGTAAACCCCAGGATGTTGATGGTGAAAGATTCGATGATGGTAAATCCATTAAATGTCATGGGGAGGTGGTTAGACTCTCTCTTGTTGGAGATGGTCATTGCCTGGCATTTGTGTGGCGCGAATGTTACCTGCCACTTATCAGCCAAAGCCTGAATGTTGTCCAGGTCTTGCTGCATGCGGGCATGGACTGCTTCATTATCTGAGGAGTTGCAAATGGCACTGAACACTGTGCAATCATCAGAAAATATCCCCACTTCTGACCTTATGATGGAGGGAAGGTCATTGATGAAGCAGCTGAAGATGGTTGGGTCTAGGACACTGCCCTGAGGAACTCCTGCAGCGATGTCTTGGAACCATCTTCCCTTGTGCTAGGTATGCACATGCTGGTTAAATGCGCACTTGAAAATTGTATTTCGCCAAATTTTAACTGTGACCTCAATATTCAACTGGTATAGGAATACCTTTATTTCAATTCTCTCTCTCTCTCTCTCTCTCACACACACACACACACACACACACACACACACACACTGTTGCCCTCAGTCCTTGCAGGATTTTCTACCTCTTGCCAGTTTGCCAGATCTTTGTTTAGATTTTGCATATTTAAATGCAATCCCTCCTTATTAGTGCTTAGTATTTGTATGATATTATGTAATATTGGGCCGTATATTCTGATCCCTACGGGTGTGTACGGGCTGTGTACACACCCATAGGGACATTGGAAATGCCGGTTTCAGATCCATCTGGTTCGAGTATTTGATGGTAAATCCTGCAATACTGGATAAAAAACAAATCTGGTGAAAATAAGACAAAATCTGGACTTTTTGCACATGGTTTACATTAAAAATTAAAAATGTAAAAAAATACAGAGAGCCTCCTCAAAAAAAGGACAATCCAGCTGAAAACAAAATGGCTGGCAATCGCTATCAGCATTTCCAGGTTAGGGAAGGAAAAATCAGCCATGGTAACCACTCTCGATTGCTATCCTGTCACCTCTTCTGGACGTGCAGCTGTATGAGCCCAGATGAGGGCAGGATCAGGCTTGCCTGTGATTCTCCCATGGTTGAATAAGCTGTCATCACTCCTGTAATTGCTTATACATGAAGAACAGCCATTTGAGCAATGGCTTCTAAGCTCTGTGGAACCATAGCCTAGCAAGGAGGCAAAGGGAGGATAGGAGGGCATGGGTGCAAATTGGAAAAAAATTGTCTTTAACTCAATGTTAAATATTTTGATTAAGTGCAAACTGATTTATAGCACATCCTGTTTAAGGGCACATATTTTCACAGTTTCTAATGGGTCATTCACTCACCTATGTGCCCAATTCTCAATTCATCAGTCCATTATCCCATACCGACCATGAGGTGCAGTAATCTTCCACCTAGAAGGACAAGGGCCGTAGGCACATGGGAACACCACCACCTCCAAGTTCCCCTTCAAGTCACACACCATCCTGACTTGGAAGTATATTGCCGTTCCTTCATCGTCGCTGGGTCAAAATCCTGGAACTCCTTACTTAACAGCACAGTGGGAGTACCTTCACCACATGGACTGCAGCGGTTCAAGAAGGTGGCTCACCACCACCTTCTCAAGGGCAATTAGGGATAGGCAATAAATGCTGGCCTTGCCAGCGATGCCCACATCCCATAAACTAATAAAAAAAATCAGTCAAATTCTTTGCTGTATGATCAATCTGAACAGGTGAATAGTGAATGATTGCTACCCTCAATAAGATGGTCCCTGATGACACTAAATGATCAGTGATGGGCCATTGTCAACATTCCTGTAAAAATTAAACTCCCAAATTGTATCTGTAATGTGTAGGAACTGCACACCTATATATCGCTGATAGAAATGTCTTTCTACTTCACTGCTATATCATTTTTAATATTGTCCCGGAATTTGCAGTTGTAATGACAGTGAAACTGTCAGTGCTTGCTGTCATTACTGTGTAAAACTGACAGCAACTTCTGGCATCCGCACATGCGCAGTTAAATGCAGGAATCCGGCAGTTGCTGTCAGTGATACCCTGCTCCTCCACAGGGTGCGCTGTTGCAATCTTCACAGCAGCAATCGATACAGACATGAACTTCAACTTTTTACGTACTATTCTCGCTGGAAAAACCAATGAAAATGTTAAGCCTTGTTGAATCAGGTGTAACTGAGTTTTTAACTTTGTACTAAGTCATAATTACTGCTGAACAGCCTCTCTGGCCCTGAAAAACTAATTTTACAAGTGTGGAATCTCACTCAGAGAACATTTGAAAATTGCATGATTTTTAAAATAATAAAAATACATTTTTATTTTTTCTAAAATTTGTTTATGATATTTCAGCTTCTACTTTAATACCATGTGCATGCCCCAATCTTTATTTTGTTTTCTGTACATTGATTAAAATGTGAATTATAATCCCTGCTTTTTACTTCCTGCTTTGCTGTCTGTGGGAAGTTTTCAATCTGATTGGCTGATCAGCCTGCCTGATGACTTCACTGCTACTGGATGCCGCAGATGGTGCCAAATTCAAAGGCACATTGGAATAGAGGAAATTCATGCTCGAGAGCGTGCTAGATCTTTCTGGGCAGCTTTTTCCGAGGTCAGCGGTGAGCGCCATCGCTTCACTGCTGACTGCAAAATCCAGGCCATTATGTCTGTTGAAGCTAAGAAATGGATTAAGAAAGAATTTGAAAAGCCTCACCAGTTTATAGTGCAAGAATTGAAATGGAAAGAGACAAACATGGAAGTGATAGATGGGAAGATTGTGAAGAAAAGTGAAAACATTTCATCACTTTCACCCACTATTGCAGCAAGTCTGCAAACTAAAAGGACAGGATAGTGTTACGCTTTAACACACTATCCAATCTGACACTCCTTAAATAGCAATGTGAAATAGGTGATCAGTATTAAAAAGACAAAGTACAGCCAGGCTACTTATGCTTGTAAATATCCATTCGCTGAAGCGACACCCATCAATTCCAGTGGTAAATTGATTAAATGCACAGCCCAGTTTAGAACACATGCACATTTTTAACTGCAAAAAAATGATAAAACTGTAAATGGGTTTCACTTGCAAAAAGCGGGTTTGCTGTATTTTTATTTTTGTTTGCCTGAGCAAAAAAGTGAAATACACTTTAAAATATGCAATTTGTGTACCAGTGCAGATTTTCTTAAAGATAATTTCTAACTCTTTACAGTTCTACCAGACGATATGTAATAAGTTAATCAACAAAAAGTACCTTGTGAAAATTCTGTGAACATAAACAAAGCAAATAAAGTTTCAAAATCACTAAAGCACTAAAGTTTTTATTTTAAGGTAAGGTGAAACCATCTGACTAAAGATGAGCATTAAAAACAGAACAGGTTTAGTTCATCCCTAAATAAAATTGCTGTGATTCAAAATAAACCAGGTGTGTTAGCAAAGCTCATAATACAAAGATCTAAATATTGACAAAATGGATTTTCTGCCGAGGAAGCAGAAGACTGGTAATTATCACCTTTACTTGTTAAGTGCATTGAGATCTAAAAGTGACAAATGTATCAATACAGATTAATTCACTTCCATCAGCAATCAGTAACAGTGTCATTGTCAGTTTAGTAATGTGTATTTAACTGAATTTTAGTCTCTTTGCCTTTACTACTGTGATGTGAAGAAGAAAATAGCTGCTGTGTAAAAATCAGATAAAAAGGCTTCTCAATGCTTTTAAAAATTGTGCAAGCACTGAGAACCAAAGAGAAGATAATATTCCCACCGTAAATTATTTCTATCGATTTTCTCCCTTTACCTCTTCAGAAGTTGGTGATACAGTGGGGTACAAACCCATGCATAGCGGCTAACCCTCAAACTAAATGGCAACTCTTCAAGGTGAGCCTGGACTAGTATTGTTGATGGGTTATTTTCTCACAGGCACTATCACAGCCTGGTCCGTTTTTGTCTTCACCCAATATCCAGACACATAGGCCGGAGTTTTCCCTACTGGGGTAAGTCGGCTGTGGGCAGTGGCCATGGCGGGTCGCGACCCTGTTGTTGGCTACATCCTGCTCCACAGAATGACTTTACGTTAATAGGGCCGATTAAGCCCACCCTGTGCGTTACCCAGCCCAATTAAATGGTGCAGGTCTGGTGACGTCATTCATGATGCATTTTCAGCCGGGTTCTTTAAGGGGGCCATGGCCACATTACATTTGAAGGTTAATGTGCTCTCAGTGCACTACAGCATTAGAATGCTGCAAACACACTGACAATGACTACACAGAGGCAGAGGGCTGCACCCAGGTTCTCCAATGACTCCCTCCATATGCTTATAGAGGGAGTTAGAGCACGCAGGGAGGTCCTCTTCCCTTCCAATGGGCGGAAGAGACCTCCCAGGAGACCAAGGCAGCCTGGTTGGAGATTGTAGAGGAGTTCACCAGCAGGAATGTGGTCAGGAAGACCTGGGTGCAGTGCCGCAAATGTTTCAATGATCTCATTAGAAAAGGAAAGGTGAGTACAAAGCCACACTCAACCTCATCCTGCTGTGCCTCTCATCCCCATCACTCTGCCTTCCCTACCCTACTCTTGCACATCCTTACTCACACCAACTTACCTTGCACCTCCACCCATCCCTCTCTCTCTATTTACATTACCACATCCCCATCTCACTAGCCACCCTTCACACTCACCCTCATCCTAGTGCAATCATACCAACTAACAACACACAAGGAGGCCACTTGGCTTTGGCACCCCACTCCATCATAGTCTCCCTCTAAAGATCTAACCCATCCATTCCTTACACTCATTCCATCACTCCCACTCAACCTTCCCTTCTTTCCATCCTGGAAGGAAAAGAGAGCCCAAAATAAGCGGGAGAGGGGGAGAACTGGCGGCGGCCCTCCATCACTTGCAAACCTTACAACAGCAGAGGAGGCTGCTTTAGAAATATCTGGAGTCCCCGAGCAGCTGGAGGAAGAGACACAGAGAGGGGAACATCTCAGCAACCTGGTGACTGAGTTACATCTCATACAGCTACATGGCATACATCAGTCACTCATATGGGGACTGATGTCAACAGCCAGTGAATGGTCATCATTTGCATAATGGTATCTGTACCCATTCTTCATATGACATATCTAACTCATCTCTTTACTCTCCCACAGGTCCACCAAGAGGTCCCACTCCACTGTCCAGGAGGAAGAGCAAGACAACTCCTCAGAGGAGCCTCCAGCCTCTGAGGGTGCACTGTCACCAGACATAAGCGCACCCAGCACCAGCGCAGATACGCACACCCCGGTGGGTCCCACGCAAGGTACAGTAGTGTTGTCACCTGGTGTCTCACAACTCACAAGTGAGCAAGAGCAGATGGTGGAGACAGGGACAGCAGTGGAGACTCCTCGCTGGAGGGCGCAGGACGCGCCCAGCTCTGCTCAGCTGCATGCAGACTCTGAGTCTCGGGGGCCATCTAGAAGAGGGCAATCCTGGAGGTGCAGGAAGAAGTGCAGGGGCTCTGACAGGTTTTGCGACTGTGATGTCTGCAAATGTTCAGAGAATGGAGGAGTCCATCTCCAACATGAGCACCACCGTGGCTACTGCAAGCTCCTCCATGGATAGGCTGGTCACCTACATGGAGCAGCTAGTACGCCACCCACAGGAACACAGGGGGCTGGATTTTCATTGAGGACTCGGGTAGGAGGCGGGACTACAACTTTCGGTGTTGTAGACCCGCCTGCATCGAGTTCCAGCCAACCCACGCGATTTTGACTTGATTGACCTTGTTGAGCCCGCCCAGCGGGCAACAGGTGACATCACAGATTAATATTTCATCTGTCAAGACCTTTTGACAGATGAAATATCAGTGTTTGACAGCTGTTTGAAGCTGTCAAACACTGACAATCTGTACTCTAAGTTAATTCCTTCCTCTCAGGATGATTTAGAAATCTCCCCGGAGCAGAAAGCTGAATGCTGGAACTTTTGACAGATCGCGGCCATTCTGCTTTCTGTGCAAGAGTTTCTACAGCTATATAAAAAGAAAAAGGGTGGCTAAAGTGAATGTTGGTCCCTTAGAGGGTGAGACTGGGAAACTAGTGGTGGGGAACATAGAGATGGCAAAGACGCTGAACAAATATTTTGTATCAGTCTTTACAGTAGAGGACTCTAAAATTATCCCAACACTGGACAAACAGGGGGCAATGGGGGGGAGGGGGGAGGAACTAAACACGATTAAAATCACTAAGGAGATGGTACTCGGTAAAATAATGGGACTTAAGGTGGATAAATCCCCCGGACCTGATGACCTACATCCTAGGGTCTTGAGAGAAGTGGCGGTAGGGATTGTGGATGCATTGGTGATTATTTTCCAAAACTCCCTGGACTCAGGAAAGGTCCCAGCAGATTGGAAAACTGCTAATGTAACACCCTTATTTAAGAAGGGAAGTAGACAAAAAGCTGGAAACTATAGACCAGTTAGCCTAACATCTGTGGTTGGCAAAATGTTGGAGTCCATTATTAAGGAAACAGTAACAGAGCATTTGGATAAACATAATTTAATAGGACAGAGTCAGCATGGTTTTATGAAGGGGAAGTCATGTTTGACAAATTTGCTCGAATTCTTTGAGGACGTAACATAATGGGTGGATAAAGGGGAACCAGTGGATGTAGTGTATTTGGACTTCCAAAAGGCATTTGACAAGGTTCCACACAAAAGATTACTGATCAAGATAAAAAATCACGGGATTGGGGGTAATATACTGGCATGGGTGGAAGATTGGCTATCTAACAGAAAACAAAGAGTTGGGATAAATGGTTCATTCTCGGGCTGGCAATCAGTAACTAGTAGTGTTCCGCAGGGGTCAGTGCTGGGACCCCAACTCTTTACAATCTATATTAATGATTTGGAGGAAGGGACCGAGTGCAACATATCCAAGTTTGACGACGATACAAAGATGGGAGGGAAAGCAGTGAGTGAGGAGGACATAAAAAACCTGCAAAAGGACATAGATAGGCTAAGTGAGTGGGCAGAGATTTGACAGATGGAATATAATATTGGAAAGTGTGAGGTTATGCACTTCGGCAGAAAAAATCAAAGAGCAAGTTATTATCTAAATGGAGAGAAACTGCAAAGTGCTACCGTACAAAGGGATCTGGGGGTCCTGGTGCATGAAACACAAAAGGTTAGTATGCAGGTGCAGCAGGTGATCAGGAAGGCCAATGGAATCTTGGCTTTTATTGCAAGGGGGATGGAGTGTAAAAACAGGGAAGTCTTGCTGCAGTTATACAGGGTATTGGTGAGGCCACACCTGGAATACTGCGTGCAGTTTTGGTTTCCATATTTAAGAAAAGATATACTTGCTCTCGAGGCATTTCAGAGAAGGTTCACTCGGTTGATTCCGGAGATGAGGGGGTTGACGTATGAGGAAAGATTGAGTAGGTTGGGCCTCTACTCATTGGAGTTCAGAAGAATGTGAGGCGATCTTATCGAAACATATAAGATTGTGAGGGGGCTTGATCGGGTGGATGCAGTGAGGATGTTTCCACTGATGGTTGAGACTAGAACTAGGGGGCATAATCTTAGAATAAGGGGCTGCCCTTTCAAAACTGAGATGAGGAGAAACTTCTTCACTCAGAGGGTAGTAAATCTATGGAATTTGCTACCCCAGAGAGCTGTGGAAGCTGCAACATTAAATAAATTTAAAACAGAGATAGACAGTTTCCTAGCAGATAAGGGAATTAGGGGTTACGGGGAGAGGGCAGGGAAGTGGACGAGAGTCAAGATTCGGATCAGCCATGATCCTATTGAATGGCGGAGCAGGCCCGAGGGGCCGTATGGCCTGCTCCTGCTCCTACTTCTTATGTTCTTATGTTCTTATTCCCGCCTCGGGGAGGCGGTTCCCAGCACAGGTCGGGTATCCGCCTGTGGTGTATGTGCCTTTAAGAGCCCCCTGTGTACTGTAATGCCGGTAATGGCCACTCGGGCTATATAAGCCTGTATAGTGTCTTGTATCTGTTAGTTCACCTCCAGACTTTGTTCAGTAAACACCTGTGAAACCAACTCCTGCATTCCGTGTCTCCATTAACACACGGATACAACAGTGGCGACGAATTGGAAACGGACTTACCTGCAATTCGGCAGCACCTCAAGGAGATCGATTCCTCAGACGAAAGTCGAAGAAAAACAAGAAAGAAAAAAAAAAAACTGGTTTCACCAGCTAGCCGAGCTGGTGGCAGGTACTGCAATAATCCTTCCTGGGTGGCGGGCTGGGGCTCCATCAGCTGGCTCGGCAGCGGGGCCGAGCAGCGAAGGCGGAGGCAAACAGAGACAGAGGGTGGAGAACTCGGGAGACGGCCGGCGCTGCAAAGCAGGTTGGCGTTCGGACCAAGCAGAGGGAGGGAAAAGTCCGAGAGTCCGGCGGGAACGAGTCTCCACCTATTTAAAAAAAATACCTGTTTAAATAAAAACCGTGGAGAACAGCGTTGGCAGCAGCGGGAAAGCGCGGGAGGCGCCATTTTTTTTCTGCGGGGAAGAAAGGAAAGCGCAGGAGGCGCCATTTTTTTTCCAGGATGCCTAAGACTGGCAATATTACTTCTTTCGATAGCGATATCGAGGATTGGACCACATATGTGGAAAGAGTGGAGGTATATTGCACAGCAAATGAAATAGAGGATGATAAAAAGGCATCAGTACTTCTAAATCTAATGGGCGCAAGGACATACAGGCTGTTACGAAACTTAATCACTCCAGCCAAACCGAGGGACAAGAATTTTAAGGAGATTGTTGAAACCCTACAGGAGCACTTAAACCCAACACCGCTGCTGATAGCGGAACGATTCAAATTCTTCAGGAGGAATCAGCACAAGAATGAAAGTAACGCTGATTACCTCACCGAATTAAGGAAGCTGTCAAAGCACTGCCAATTCGGAGCAGGACTGGCAGATTCTCTACGAGACAAATTCGTCTGCGGTCTCCTAAGTGAAGGAACACAGAAAAGGTTACTTTGAGAAAGATTTGACACTGGACAAGGCTTTCAGTGTGGCTGTATCATACGAAGCAGCCGCAAGAGGAGCTGCAGAAATACAGCAAAAGCCACAGGACTTCAGCACCCATGAAATGACACAGGGTTTCGAGAGATGTTATCGCTGCGGCAGATCCACCCATGATCAGAGGGACTGCTGGTTCAAGGACAAAGCATGCAGGCAATGCGGAAAGATTGGACACATTGCACGTGTATGCCGATCTGGAAACAAAAAATCCACGGACAGGAAAAAAATCAATAAGAAAAAGTACAGAAAGGTACAAATGATGACGGACAGTAGCTCCAAAGACCAGAAGAGCGATAGCGACTCCGGAAACAAAAGACTAAGCTGTCTCAAATTACATAATGTAATTGCCAAAGAAGATTACCAGACCATTTGGGTTACCCTCATGATAGCGGGGTCCCCAGTTAAAATGGAGCTAGATACAGGATCAGCTCTGACCGTCATAAGTCGACGGGATTACGAGCGGCTATTTCCACATATACCTTTGAAAGACACATCCATTATCTTGAAAACATATACGGGGCAGAAAGTATACCCCAAAGGGAAAATAAGGGTGCCTGTTGTATACAACGGCAAGGAAATACAGAAGTTGTATTTATACGTTCTGCAAGATGGTAGTCCACCGCTGTTGGGACGTGAATGGATCAGGAAGATACGTTTAGACTGGCACTCCATTCAGGCACTGGCGGTGACCAGTAAGAAAAAAAATGATGATGACGTCATACCTCAACGATTAAAAGACATCTTGGCCAACGCCAAGGAAGTGTTTCAACAGGAACTAGGAACCTTGAAAGGCGTCACCGCCTCAATAAAAGTGGAAGATGCGGCAATTCCCAAGTTTTTTAAGGCAAGGCCGGTGCCATACGCAATTCGTCCAGCAGTCGAGGCAGAGCTGGAGAATTTGGAAAAGGCAGGCGTATTATCCAAGATAGATTGGAGCGAGTGGGCAACACCCATCATCCCGGTCATGAAGAAAACGTTGAATAATGATAAATCTGAAGAACAGAGAAAAATTCGCATCTGTGGGGACTTCAAGGTGACTGTAAACCCGGTCCTTCACATGGTACAGAGGATAGAAGATATTTTCGCCTCACTATCCGGAGGGAAACGTTTCACCAAAATTGACTTGGCACAAGCATATCTACAGATGGAGGTTGAAGAGGCCTCTAAAAAGTATCTCACGATTAATACACACAAAGGCCTGTACCAGTACAATCGACTGGTTTTCGGAGTAGCATCAGCTCCAGCTATCTGGCAAAGAGCTATGGAGCAAGTCCTCCAAGGGATTCCGGGGACTCAATGCTACCTAGACGACATCCTTGTAACAGGAGAAAACGACAATGAGCACCTTGCCAATTTGGAGCAGGTGCTCACTAGGCTGAGAGAACGGGGCCTACGAGCAAATCGCCCCAAGTGCGAATTTTTCCAGAAACAAATATCATATTGTGGCCACATAATTAACGAGGAAGGGTTGCATAAGTCACCTGAAAAAATTGAATCGGCCATAAAAGCCCCAGCACCTGAAAATGTCTCACAATTAAGGTCGTTCCTGGGATTGATAAATTACTATCATAAATTTTTACCAAACTTGTCAACTGTTCTGCACCCTCTTAATGAACTGTTACAAACGGGAGTAATTTGGAAATGGAGCGAAGATGTAACCGTGCCTTCCATAAATGCAAAGGCTTGATCACATCCAAGGAAGTTTTGGCTCATTACAACCCATCACTGTCAATCAGACTGGCGTGCGATGCATCCTCTTGCAGCGTAGGAGCGGTGTTATCGCATAGATTCCCTGATGGCTCAGAGCGGCCGATAGCTTTTGCGTCATGCTCATTGAACTCAGCTGAGCGTAACTATGCCCAGATCGACAGGGAAGCACTCAGCCTGGTATGGGGAGTTAAGAAATTCAACCATTACCTACACGGACAAAAATTTACCTTGTTGACTGACCATCAACCCCTCGTCTCCATATTTAACCCTAAAAAGGGTGTTCCCATTATGACAGCGCAAAGGCTACAGAGGTGGTCCCTTTTCCTAGGGGCACACCAATATGACATAGAATACAAAGGATCAAAACAGCATGGGAATGCTGACGGTTTATCGCGCCTACCGTTGCCAACGGTAGAAGAGGCACCTACAGTGGACCCAGTGGAGATGTTCCACTCAACCATAGTGGAATGTCTACCAGTAACAAATTCTGCCATTGAAAAGAAAACGAGAAATGACCCGACTCTCTCACGAGTCTACAATTTAACGGTGAAGGGATGGCCAGCACATGGCGAACCACTGTTGCCAGCATTCTCGCAAAGAAGAGAACAGCTGTCAGTGTGCCGAGGAACCTTGATGTGTGGATCCAGAGTGGTGATTCCACCCAAACTCCAGGATAAAGTGCTAAAAGATCTTCACGAGGGGCATCTGGGTGGAGTGAAAATGAAGAACCTAGCCAGAGCGTTTGTGTCGTGGCCAGGTATCGATGGAGACATCGAAGAAATGACGAAGAGCTGCCTAGGATGCCAGAAGGTCCAAAACGCCCCACCACAAGCCCCTCTACATCCATGGGAGTGGCCCTCATCTCCATGGCAAAGGGTACACATCGACTTTGCTGGTCCATTTATGGACTCAATGTTCTTAATCGCGGTTGATGCACACTCCAAATGGCCGGAGGTAATAAAGATGTCCTCCACCACCACGGAAAAAACCATCACAGTATTAAGGACCATATTTGCCAGGAATGGGCTGCCTGAACAGATCTGTTCTGATAATGGACCGCAATTTGTGTCCGAAGAATTCAGGAAGTTCTTAAAAAACAATGGGGTTAAGCACTACACGTCCGCCCCATACCATCCCGCCACCAATGGATTGGCTGAAAGGTTTGTCCAGACCTTCAAGAAGGCCATAAAGGCCATGGGTAATGAAGACATAAATCTACAGCATAAGGTAGATAACTTCTTGTTTGCAAACAGGAATGCAACACATGTGGTTACAAACCAAATTCCCACCATGATGTTCTTCAATAGAAGCCTAAGATGCCGGCTGGATTTGATCAAGCCAAACATCAGAAGGGACGTGGAGAACCGGCAATTTCAAGGCATGAATGAAAGGCCAACTAGAACCTTCCAGATAGGTCAACAAGTTTTGGCCCGGGACTACCGTACCGAGAAATGGCAGCCTGGAACTATTTGCACACGACTAGGACCGCTGATGTATACCGTGGACATTGGAGAAAGCATAATAAGACACCATGCTGACCAGATCATAGAGTCATCCGAAAAGGGACAACCTACACCACAACTCTATACGCCTAATGATGAAGCAGAGATACCCATAGTATCTGATGTAAGAAAAAGGAGGCTTACCATCAAGTAACTTTAAAGTACGCTTTAAGTAACTTATAAACACACTATATACAAGAGAGGTCTTTACCATGCCTCTGGTAGAAGCCTCTTACAATACTGAACAGACCAGTATTTATACCAGTCCAACAGGAAGTGACACATGACAGGAAGTGAGGTATGTACACAGTTCATAGTTCATAGTTCACAGTTCACAGGAAGTGATGACATAACTTCCCGGAAGTTATTATTTTTATCACATTCTTCCCTCCTGCAGGTTTAGGAGGCTGTGGTCCACCTTTTGGTCCGCAGCCGCCGAACAAGGAAGAGTCGCACCCATTTGGATTCCCGTCGTAGAGGGTCGCTGGTCCGCTTACATGCGGTTGGCCATTGGTCAGAGTCCGTGTGGCCTGGATTGCCCTGTGAAGGGTCGGGGAGATCATGGCTTCGAGTACGAGCCCCAATAGGTTCAAAGTCGGACTGCCCCTGTTCAGAGGGAGGTGCAGAGCTGGTCTGTGGCGGACCAGTACTTTCATGCATGGTACTGGGAGGGTCGCAACCTTGAGCACGGGGTTCTACCGGCACCAAGCTAGTTGGTGTCCGATCAGGATCCTGGAGAGGGGTACCCGATAGGTCCCAAGAGTTTCCTGGTGAAATGCCATCACCCGATGTCCCACTAGGTCCTGGTGGGCAGGGAGCCAGATCCCGTAATGATACGGTAGATTCTCGGCCGTCGGAATATCGTATGTTTGCATAGGTGGGGTTGGCATCGGTTAGTTCGACCTCGTCTACAAGAGGGTCATTTTTAGATGTCCGAACGTATCTTCGGAGTAATACAGGTCCAGGAGTAGTTAGCCATGACGGAAGTGATGTCCCATGAGATGAGCGACGCTGGAATCCAAAGAACCGCTCATGAGGTGTAGTATTTGTGGCTGTAGAAAGCAGGGACCGTATAGAGTGCAATGCATCCGGAAGCACTGTTTCCCATTGCTGGTCTGGTAGGCCCCGAGATCTTAAAGCGAGACGTACGGAATTCCAGATGATACCATTATACCTCTCTACCTGCCCATTTCCGATGGGATGGTATGGTGTTGTTTTGCTTGTAGCAATTCCCCGTTCTGAGAGGTAGTCCTTGAGTTCCCTCGACATAAAGGATGGACCCCGATCTGAGTGAATATAAGCCGGCATGCCACAGAGAGAAAATACCTGCTCAAGGCAGCAGATTACTGTGGACGCCAGCATATTGGAGCAGGGGAAGGCAAATGGAAAACGTGAATATTCGTCGATCATGGTGAGCAAATATGTGTTCCGAGTTGAAGAGGGCACTGGGCCCTTAAAATCGATGCTAAGTCGTTGCATCGGTTGGGTTGCATGTATGAGTATACCATCTGAGGGGCGGAAGAACTGAGGTTTTAATTCCGCACAAAGCCGGCATTCTGAGCATATTTTCTTTACATCTCCAGTGGAAAAAGGGAGATTCCGTGATCGTACAAAATGTAGCATGCGCGTAACGCCAGGATGACACAAACCATTGTGGACATCCATGAGAGTGGAGGATGACATAGTGGAGCAGAATGCCCGTGTGAGGGTGTCCGGGGCCACATTCTCCTTGCCAGGCCGATAGAGAATGGTATAACCAAAAGAGGCCAGTTCCATCCTCCAAAGTTGTATTTTATTATTCTTAATTTTGGTTCGTTTTCGATTATCGAGCATGAAGGCGACTGATCGTTGGTCCGTGATCAATGTAAAGTGCTGGCGAGCTAGAAAATGGTTCCACTTCCGTACTGCCTCTATGATGGCTGTGGCTTCTTTCTCAACCGGAGGATAATGTAGCTCGGCACCTTGTAAGGTCCTGGACATAAATGCTACAGGACGACCTTCCTGATTCAGAGTAGCCGAGATCGCCACCTCCGAGGCATCACATTCAACCACGAAAGGGAGATTCTCATCAATGGAGTGAAGAGCCGCTTTCTCCAACTGTTTTTTGAGAAGGTTAAAGGCTGCAACAGCCGCTGTTCCCAGTGGAAATGATCTAGCATGCAGCAAGGGTTGGATTTTGTCCGAAAAATGAGGAATCCATTTAGCGTAGTATGCAAACAGACCGAGAGCCCGACGTAAAGAAGCCGGATTCTTAGGTGACGGGAGCTCTTGGAGCGGGCGAAGTCTTTCTGGGTCTGGCTTAATGATACCATTGCCTACGCAGTAGCCAAGGATGTTGATGGTCGGTTGCGACTCAACAGATTTGGATTCATTCAGGGTCAAATTACGGCGATGGAGGGCATCCCGAAATTTTTGGAGGTTGGAGTCGTGTTCCTGTTGATCGTGACCTGCAATGGTAATGTTATCAAGATAGGGAAAAGTGTCCCTTAGGTTTTCCTGCTTAACCAGGCCATCCATTGCCCGTTGAAAGACAGCCACTCCATTAGTAACCCAGAATGGGAGGTGACGAAATTGGTACAGCCGTCCATTAGCCTCAAAGGCTGTGTACTGCTTATCGGAGACCTTCAAGGGTAACTGATGATAGGCACTTTTTAAATCGTAAGTTGAGAACACTTTGTATTCGGCCAGTTTATTAACCATATCATCAATGCGTGGCAATGGGTAGGCGTCCAAGTCGGTATATTGATTGATGGTTTGCGAATAATCGATGCATAGTCGCTGTTTGTGAGGTTTTAGAGGGTTCTTGACAATGACGACTTGAGCCCGCCAGGGCGACGAACATGGTTCAATGATATCCTCTGCTAGAAGTCGAGAGATTTCAGCCGCAATAAAAGATTGGTCTTCCTGATTAAAGCGCTGCGATTTCGTTATTATCGGTTGGCATTGAGGCGGAATACTGGCAAATAATGAGGGTTCATCAAGTGAAGCTGCTGATAATGCACAAAATGGTAATTTAGACGGTATATTAGAAATAGTAAGTCCGGGTTTGGATCCACCAAACTCAATGGTGAGTTTCTTATGCTGTTTTTGGAAGTCCAGTCCTAAGAGGAGATCACTACATAAGTCCTTGAGCACCGAAAGTCGGGTGGAGGGATACATACGACCATGAAGTGTCATATCAACAACACAAAAGCCGGAGATTCTGGTATTAAGTGATGACTGGGCCATCGCAATTGCCTGGTCCGATGGGAAGACATGTAGTTTCAATTTCGCAACAATCTGTTCCTTAATGAAACTATCAGTACTTCCTGAGTCAATTAAGGCATCTAAGGTATGCCCTTTAATTGAAATTTTTGTGGCTGCATGAGACAGGTTCTGTGGGCAAGCAGCTGTAATTGGTGTCGTTGCACAGAGAGTGGCTAATACTCTCGGTGTGCTTCTTCGGGAGAGAGCTCGAGAGGAAGCTTGATAGGTCCTAGCTGGAGCATCTTGATAGGCCCTAATTGGGGCAGTTCGGTAGGCCTTAGCTGGATTGGCCCTCGTAGAGGCCCTTGATAGGCAAACTTTAGCAAAGTGTCCTTTTTTCCCGCAATAACTGCAGATTGCATTGCGAGCAGGGCAGGTTTTCCTAGGGTGAAAAGCATCTCCACAAAAGAAGCATTCCTTCCTAGATTGCCAAGAGGCTGCTAAAGTGGGGTCGTCCTCCTCTTCTTCATCAGAATTATCAGAATTAGATTCCCCCATGATAGGGTTCACCTGAGACCGCTTGAATTGTCTGGTTGCAGCTACAGCAGCAGATCGAGATCTGGGCAGCTGATAGAGGTCTGCATTTCTCTTTGCCAAATCCAGTGAACAAGCTAGGTCAAAAGCTTTTTGTAGCTCAAGTGTTTTACTTTCTAGTAGACGCTGGCATATAAATGGAGAGGCAATCCCGCAGATGAAAGCATCACGAATCATTTCTTGGCGGTACAGCTCAGCTGAGGCTGCCTGAAAGTTACAATCTACGCTGAGCCTGCGAAGTTCTTGCAGGAATTCGTCAATTGATTCCCCTGACCCTTGTTGGGCTGTGGCCAGTAGATGTCTAGCATAGACCTCATTTGGGGTCTTGGCATACAGTTTCTTAAGTGCCCGAATCACCTCATTGTAATTATCCCATTCATCAACATATTCGAACACTTTTGGGGTCACATAATTGATAAGTATCTTCAATCTAGCAGGAGCATCCGCTTCACATTCATCCAGAAAATTCTCAAAAGTACGGTACCAATGCTTCCATACCCTGCCAGCTGCTGGTGCATTCGGGTCCAAGTCCAGACGAATAGGTCTAAGGATTTTCTCCATGATGGGTGGTTCCCTGGATCCTTAATTCCAAGTTTGTCCGAAGGTCTAGTATTTGTGAGTGTAAATACTAAGTTACTTAAATTGATGTAAGAAAAAGGAGGCTTACCATCAAGTAACTTTAAAGTAAGCTTTAAGTAACTTATAAACACACTATATACAAGAGAGGTCTTTACCATGCCTCTGGTAGAAGCCTCTTACAATATTGAACAGACCAGTATTTATACCAGTCCAACAGGAAGTGACACATGACAGGAAGTGAGGTATGTACACAGTTCATAGTTCATAGTTCACAGTTCACAGGAAGTGATGACATAACTTCCCGGAAGTTATTATTTTTATCACAGTATCTACCTCCGATCCGGTGATACTGGAACCAGATGAACCCGACACTGGCATTCAAGCCGAATCGACCTTGCCAAAAGAACCTACTACACCACCAGAAACTACTACACCACCAAGGCGTTATCCGGACCGAGTCAGGAAGCCTCCAGAGAGACTGACTTATAATTGATTAACTGCAGCAAATGTGTAGATTATTGTTCTTGTAACATGTTAATGAATGATTACTTAAAATGTTCTGTACTGGTTGTCTAAAAGGGGAGGAATTGTGGTGTATGTGCCTTTAAGAGCCCCCTGTGTACTGTAATGCCGGTAATGGCCACTCGGGCTATATAAGCCTGTATAGTGTCTTGTATCTGTTAGTTCACCTCCAGACTTTGTTCAGTAAACACCTGTGAAACCAACTCCTGCATTTCGTGTCTCCACGGATACAACACCGCCTCCTTTGAAACTGGCATGGAGACGGGTTCGGGGCGGGATGGGTTCATGCCCCCCGATGTTGAGATTTTAACCCCCCACATGCCTCCAATCCCACCTCCACGGCCCAATGAAAATCCTGCCCATGGTCTCTATGGAGAAGAGATGGCAGCTGCTCATACAGCTCCTCTCTAGGAGGGATGTCAGCGTAGACGTGGGTCCTCGTGGTGCTCTCCAGCACCTTGGCAGCAGGAAAGTGAGCAGGCTGCCACTACCTCTGCTGAAGCCACAGGGCACCTTGTAGAAGCACGCAGAAGAGAAAGATGAGACACAAGTAGATTCACAAGGGTAGCCACTTGGGTGTTTTATTCAATGTTTATGTAAAGTTTCCGTTAATGTGCTGTCAAACATAAAAAATCTTTATTTTCAACACTTTCCAGCCTTGGACAGGTTTGTGTGCACCTTTGGAAGTGGCTTAGTGAGTTGCGGTGAATGGTGAGACATAACGGTACCTCCAGCAGTGGTGGTCAGTATGAAAGGAATGGCTTGATCATTGTAGGGATGCTTTCTGGTGTTGCTGTGGGGTGGTACCAACCTGGCGCAGCATGTGGCAGCCAGGGTGTACAGCATCAAGTTAAGTAAATCTGGCCATGATGAGGCCAACTGGGCAGCAATGTGGTCAGGTGCTGATGACCTCTGTCCTGTGCAGCATCAGTTGATTGCGGAGAAGGTTGGTGGTGTTGTTGTTGGTGCTGCTGGTGTGCCTGGTGCTGCTGGTGTTGGGGCTCATCATGGTCAGATTCTGAGGACCAAGGTGAGACGGTATAAAGGGCACGTTGATGGAGTAGATGGCAGGTGAAGTAGAGATGACGAAAGTGATCTATCAATGGTGGGAGAGGTTCTTTCAATGAGGTGACACTGATGGAGACTTCGCTGGAGAGACTTGCAGCCTGCAGAATCTGTGCTGCGAATGCAGTGAGCAACAGCTTCTGCCTGAGGAAAGTGATCAACTGTCAGGTGGGAGCTTTTATAGTACTTCTCATGCTGTCAAGTAATCAGCTGGAGCGATCGCCACTGAACTCCCGCCTCAGGTTGACAAACGTGGTTCCCGAGCAGCGTGGTTTCTGTGGCCATGCAGGTAAATTTAAAAGGTAAGGTTAAAAAGACTCTTAAGGGTCTGAGAACAAGCTAATAATCCTTTAAATTGGGTCGCCGGTCAGGTTGCTGCTGCGCTGACAGACGTGCCCAAAAGGCATGTGGGGGCGGGAGGATGATGGGTTCCTGACCCGCTCCCAAAAATATCAACTTTCCCACCCAACCCACCTACGATTGCATCCACAACGACTCCGGAAAATTCCAGCCATAGGCTTCCAGCAGCAATCACTATGTAGTGACTGGGAGTGGGAACCCTTGCTCGTATTTCCATTTCACAGTTCAATAAGCAGTTTCCATAATAAATAGGAAACTTTAACAGGAAGTGTGTGCAGACAGAAGGTTTTTAATCTATTACATGTTGTTAGGGAAGGGATTGGGAAGATGGAAACAGGAGGGGGAAGAGGAGGGTAACGTGGAGGAGACATCTGGTTATGAATCAGGCCTCCAAGCCCAAAACAAAACATTTTCAGCAGGAGGGGAGAAGTGCCAGGGATTGAGCTACAGGGCACAAAACATGCACAAGGAGGGGAGTCGCATTTTGCAATCTGGGTGAATGGCAAAAATTGCACTCAGTGGGCCCAGAATACAGGTTCCACCTGCCAGGGCATGGTACATAGGACTCTAAGGGTGATCAGCATTGGGAGAGGGTGGGGGTGGGGGTTGCTGAGGAGCACACTGTGGGGTTGAAGAATCACATTTCTCCAAAGTCCCACATGTGGGGAAGAGGAGAGGGAGGGTCCTGCAAAATTGAAAAGGGTGAGCAGCCAGCAAGGTTGCCAGGAAATCCATAGCATAGGGGAAGGTAGGCTGACCACCTGGACAGTCAGAGCAGGGCTGCAGGCCTCAGGTAGAAGATAGAACCCAAGGAATGACAAGGAGCTCAGAAGTAATCTGTCCAAACAGAAGGCTTGTTTGGAGGTGACTTGTGTGGGGGAATATTCTACAACTTACGTTTACAATTTCCTCCTTGCCATTTTTTTACTTAAATACTTATACTTTTATATCTTTTACCAACATGACGGACATTACTGAAGACTCAGAATCTTGGGCTTGACCATGACGACACCTGGTGGCCAGAGCCTACAACCAAATGCAAAGCTTATGGCCTAGAAATTCGGCCTCACATTTTTCAAGTATTAAATGGCCCCCTAAGCCAACAATATGGTGATAGGAAGCGCACGCTCAATACGAGACAAAAGGGCGTCGCCCTGCATGTTGATAAAGCCCAAAAAATAAGCACGCACTGCCCACAACCGAAAACAGGGGCTAGGCATATACAAATAAGGGGCCCAACAACTGTTTGAGGTCCCCACTGCAAGATCGGTTTACCCTGAGCCAACCGACTCCAGTGCCGGCTGCACTCAGGAAAACCAAGCCTACATGCAGCCTCACAGGCGGTTCTTCAAGGGATCGCCTGTTAGGCTGCAGCCAATAATGTAAGATTTTAAAATATACTTACCTGAATGTGGAGCCAGGAGGAACAGGAGTTGCTCCTCCTGATCCCACATTCAAAGAACTTGAGCCGCTGCCGCCCCTTGCCTCTCCCCGCCCCCCAGCCACCACTCCCCCTAGTAACGCAGCGCCCTGATCTTCAATTACACTGCCGGCAGCTCTGCCCAGCTCGTCAGCTCCATAGAAATGAGGCCCAATGCCTAATATCTGGGAGCCTCGGGCCTCGCCATTCAGGTGCAGGGATTATATCCCATGCATCTACAAATGGGCTTTCCCGAATTTCTAGGCCATTAGCTCTAAGTATAAAAGCAGCTATTGTATTAGCAGCTAGGGTGTTACTGCCGTTTGAGGTTACATAAATTAGCTAAAACTTTACATTGTAAACCCTTAATACAGTGCCACCAACAGGCAAAACAGACATTCCAGGTAAACCTGATGTAAAAATGCCACAAGGACAGTTGGCTTTGGAGTTTTCAATTAATTTTGATATAGATTGTTGTGACCCACTCACCATTTTTTATATATTATAGACTAGCTGGAGTGCCCGGCGGTGCCAAGGGTTTTTTGAGGGCATGTTGTTGTTGGAAGAGAGAGAGGGAAAGAGAGAGGGGGAAGGAGAGAGAGAGAGAGGGGGAAGGAGAGAGAGAGAGAGAGGGGGAAGGAGAGAGAGAGAGAGGGGGAAGGAGAGAGAGAGAGGGGGAGGAGAGAGAGAGGGGGAGGAGAGAGAGAGGGGGAGGAGAGAGAGAGAGGGGGGAGAGAGAGAGGGGAGGAGAGAGAGAGGGGGAGGAGAGAGAGAGGGGGAGGAGCGAGAGGGGGAGGAGAGAGAGGGGGAGGAGAGAGAGAGGGAGGAGAGAGAGGGGGAGGAGAGAGAGGGGGGAGAAGAGAGGGGGGAGGAGGGGGGAGGAGAGAGGGGGAGGAGCGGGGGGGAGGAGAGAGGGGGGAGGAGAGAGAGGGGGGGAAGGAGAGAGGGGGAGGAGAGAGAGGGAGGGAGAGAGAGGGGGAGGAGAGAGAGAGAGGGGGAGGAGAGCGAGGGGGAGGAGAGAGGGGGAGGAGAGAGGGAGGGGGGAGGAGAGAGGGGGGAGGAGAGAGAGGGGGAGGAGAGAGAGGGGGGGAGGAGAGGGGGGGGGAGGAGAGAGGGGGGAGGAGAGAGAGAGAGGGGGAAGGAGAGAGAGAGAGAGGGGGAAGGAGAGAGAGAGAGGGGGAGGAGAGAGGAGGGGGGGAGGAGAGGGGAGGGGGAGGAGAGGGGGGAGAGAGAGAGGGGGGAGGAGCGAGAGGGGGAGGAGCGAGAGGGGGGAGGAGAGAGAGGGGGAGGAGAGAGAGGGGGAGAAGAGAGGGGGGGAGGAGAGAGGGGGAGGAGAGAGGGGAGGAGAGAGGGGGGAGAGGAGAGAGAGAGAGGGGGAAACAGAGAGAGAGAGAGGGAAGGAGAGAGAGAGAGAGGGGGGGAAGGGAGAGAGAGAGAGAGAGAGGGGGGAAGGAGAGAGAGAGAGGGGGAGGGGGAAGGAGAGAGAGAGAGGGAAGGAGAGAGAGAGAGGGAAGGAGAGAGAGAGAGGGGGAGGAGAGAGAGAGGGGGAGGAGAGAGAGAGGGGGAGGGAGAGAGAGAGGGGAGGGAGGAGAGAGGAGGGGGGAGGAGAGGGGAGGGAGAGGGGAGGGGGAGGAGAGGGGAGAGGGGGGTAGAGAGAGAGGGGGGAGGAGCGAGAGGGGGGAGGAGAGGGGGAGGAGAGAGGGGGGAGGATAGAGGGAGGGGGAGGAGAGAGAGTGGGGGAGGAGAGAGAGGGGGAGGAGAGGGGAGGAGAGGGGAGGGGGGGAGGAGAGGGGAGAGGGGGGGAGAGAGAGAGGGGGAGGAGCGAGAGGGGGGAGGAGAGAGAGGGGGAGGAGAGAGAGGGGAGAAGAGAGGGGGGGAGGAGAGAGGGGGGAGGAGAGAGGGGGGAGGAGAGAGAGAGAGGGGGAAACAGAGAGAGAGAGAGGGAAGGAGAGAGAGAGAGAGAGGGGGGGGAAGGAGAGAGAGAGAGAGAGAGAGGGGGAAGGAGAGAGAGAGAGAGGGGGAGGGGGAAGGAGAGAGAGAGAGGGAAGGAGAGAGAGAGGGGGGGAGGAGATGAGAGAGGGGGAGGAGAGAGCGAGGGGGAGGAGAGAGAGAGGGGGAGGGAGGAGGAGAGAGGAGGGGGAGGGAGACGGGGAGGGGGAGGAGAGGGGAGAGGGGGATAGAGAGAGAGGGGGGAGGAGCGAGAGGGGGAGGAGAGAGAGGGGGAGGAGAGAGAGGGGGAGAAGAGAGGGGGGAGGAGAGAGGGGGGAGGAGAGAGGGGAGGAGAGAGGGGGGAGGAGAGAGAGAGAGGGGGAAACAGAGAGAGAGAGAGGGAAGGAGAGAGAGAGAGAGAGAGGGGGGGGAAGGAGAGAGAGAGAGAGAGAGAGGGGGAAGGAGAGAGAGAGAGAGGGGGAGGGGGAAGGAGAGCGAGAGAGGGAAGGAGAGAGAGAGAGGGGGAGGAGAGAGAGAGGGGGAGGAGAGAGAGAGGGGGAGGGAGAGAGAGAGAGGGGAGGGAGGAGAGAGGAGGGGGGAGGAGAGGGGAGGGAGACGGGGAGGGGGAGGAGAGGGGAGAGGGGGTAGAGAGAGAGGGGGGAGGAGCGAGAGGGGGGAGGAGAGAGGGGGGAGGAGAGAGAGGGGGAGGAGAGAGAGGGGGAGGATAGAGGGAGGGGGAGGAGAGAGAGTGGGGGAGGAGAGAGAGGGGGAGGAGAGAGGGAGGGGGGAGGAGAGAGGGGGAGGAGAGAGGGGGAGGAGAGAGAGGGGGGAGGAGAGAGAGGGGGAGGAGAGAGAGGGGGAGGAGAGAGAGGGGGGAGGAGAGAGAGGGGGAGGAGAGGGGGGGAGGAGAGGGGGGGAGGAGAGAGAGAGAGGGGGAAGGAGAGAGAGAGAGGGAAGGAGAGAGAGAGAGGGCGAGGAGAGGGAGAGGGGGAGGAGAGAGAGAGGGGGAGGGAGAGAGAGAGGAGGGGGAGGAGAGGGGAGGTGGGAGGAGAGGAAGAGAGGGGGGAGAGAGCGAGAGGGGGGGAGGAGAGAGGGGGGAGGAGAGAGAGAGGGGGAGGAGAGAGAGAGGGGGAGGAGAGAGAGGGGGGAGGAGAGAGAGAGTGGGGGAGGAGAGAGAAAGGGGGGAGGAGAGAGAGAGGGGGGAGGAGAGAGAGGGGGGGAGGAGAGAGAGAGTGGGGGAGGAGAGAGAGAGGGGGGGAGGAGAGAGAGAGGGAGCCCGGCCCTTGGTGAGCCGGAGGCCCCGTGCGTGGCGTAGTGGTGAGGCCCGGCAGCGAGTGACCTAGCTGAGCTCCTGCTGCGGCCGGCCGCTGCGCCGCTCCCCCGCTCTGTGTCTCGGGCCGCGCGGTTAACGGCCGGCCGCTGCCGCTCCCCCGCTCTGTGTCTCGGACCGAGCGGTTGTAAGGCCCGGCCCGAGTGACCCCAACTCACCTCCCGCTAGGCTCCGTCCCACCCCGCCAGCCTTTACCAAGATGGCGGTGATGGCTACGCTTGGCTCCGTCCCGCCCCGCCAGCCTTTACCAAGATGGCGACAATCGCGGGCCACTGGTTTGGAATCGGGCCCAGCGGGACGGGCGGTGCCTAGCTTGGGCATGGCTGGCGATGAGAGGCCGAGGCTTCGAGGCCTGAGGCCTGCAGGCAGCTCATCCACCGCCGCGGGGGGGAAGCCCGAGTCCCCTTTGCAAATGGATTTTTTTTTCTTTTAAAACCAAATTTTTTTTGCTGGAAATCTATATTTCATATCATTTAATCCCATCTGCGTCATTTCTGGCATTGCCTCCAGTGGTTAATGTGTCAATACTAATGAATCAACAATTTCCTCACCTCCATTACCATTTTTTGAGCTTAAGGCCCGGTAGGTGTTTAATGGCCGCCACTCACCTCAGCTCAGCTCCCACTTGGCAGTTTGAATGATTAGGCCCCGCCCACAAATGCCATGAAACGCCCCCCCAATTGGTCAACCATCACGTCACTTAACGCTAATGAGCGGTAGGATTGGTCAACCGCTAATGAGCGCATTTTGTCCGTTTTTTGAACGTTTTTTGTATACTGTCCGAACAATTTTTGTCTGACCAAAAAGTAAATATGCCTATGACACTCCCCTAATCATAATCTTTCTTTTGATATAACATATGTGTAGGTACGCTCTATGGGCTAGATTTTAAGTATAGACAGTTTTGGGGCGCTAACCTTAGCGCCCGCCCCAAAGTAGCGCCCCGTTGCCGGAAATTCAGTGGCTTCACCCTAAGAGGTTGGTGGAGCGCTAAAAGAGGCGTTCCACTACTATCTTTAGGCGCTGCAGAGCGCAACACCCGAGCTCGGGCGCAGCGCACGACAGACACTCTGGTGCCAGTGAGCTCTTAAAGGGGAACGGTGCATGTGTTTTTTTCAAAGGCAGAGTCTGGGGGGGAAAAGAGGAGGAGGAGGAAGAGGAAGAGGAGGAGGAAGAGGAGGAGGAAGAGGAAGAGGAGGAGGAGGAGGAGGAGGAGGATGATGATGATGATGATGATACACCGTTCCCAACAACACACTGGATCCTTCCACACAACACATGCAGACTGCCTTTTATAGTGCAGGAGGAGTGCCCTTTAATTTGCGCTCCCCAGGGTGTGTTGCGTTCCATTTTACAAACGCTCTGGACGCCAGCCGCACAATGGGGCGGTCCGACTGAAGTTTGGATTCGGGGCGGCCAAAGGGCGTTGCACGAGGATGTGACGTCATTTTCTGCACGCGCATCCGGGCGGCCGCTAAACTTTGCGCCGGCGCTAACGGGCAACTTAATTTGGGGCGGGGCGCAAACTGCGCTGCGCCCGGGCGCTACACGCATAGCGCCCGAAAATCACTTCTCTTAAGGCGCTAGCTGCTGGCGCAAGCAACTGAAAATCTAGCCCTATAACTTTTGCGTGTATAGTGGACATACAGACGGACAGACGGTCAGACAGACAGACGGACAGACACCACTATCCTTTTATATATATATAATAAAAAGATAAAGATAGAGGTTTATATTGGATTTTATATATTTGAGGTCCAGCCATCCCAAAATCAGCAACACATGCAGAAAGATTTAGCTGCTCAGTACTGGCAAATCACATTTATAGGAGAATTACAAACCACTGGGGAGAATTTGGGCTCTGTAGCGCCAGTTTTTATGCGCTAATCAGCCTCCTAAAGCCTCCATTTTGGTACAGTAGTTCACCTAACGAGGGCCAGCAGCATGAAGACCAGATAGATTATGATGTCAATCAGTGTGCAACACTGATTTGACGCCAGCGTTGCCATTTTCGAACACCACGTTCCAGCCTATGCCCTACCTAAACCTCGCACAGCTGAACACATGCTCAATGATATGAAGGACCCCCCACCAGCGCTATTTAACAGGATCATGAACTACTTACAGGTGAGTTTCTAGATTATTTCTTCTGGCTGCTGGTGCAATTGTACATATTTTTGGACCTTTCCTAAACTTGCCTTAATTTTGAATAGTCTACAGGGAGTTGTCTGGCTAGTGCTGAAGTATTTTTTTGTTGATTTAAAAGCTTGTGCTGAAACAAGTTGCTTCCAGACATGGGTGGCCTGGTAGGGCTTCCTCTTGGAATTGAGCATGACTGGGAGAATGAACAGAGGCTATGCACTGCAAAACCTGTGCCCGTTTTCAGGTCTTATCCAAGTTCTCCCCCCTTATTTTAAAATGTTCTCAATTTTAGACATTTAACAGCAAAGTCTTAAGAATCCCTCAATAAACTAATATTTTAAAAACAAAATTTTGCTTATAAATCCATGGACATGCCTATTCATTTTGGACCAAAGCCAAGAACACAGATGTAGACAAATAATGGATGCATCCCACACATTAATAAATAAACAGTACACAGTATAAAATATCACAACTCATACATTATTGAAAAATAATCTAACCACTTAACATGAACAAAAAAATTATCATTCAAAAGAATTTGCTGCTAAATGTTCCCCACTCTGTTTTAAAAGTAAAATATGTAATGATACATGAATGTCACCAAATCTAATTTTATGAGTTGTTTGATACTTTTATTACGTATTATATTAATTGCTGGAAAATAACCTCAAAAACGAGAAAACTGTGCACATACTGAATTATTCATTTCAATATTTCTCAATTTTGTTTATTGATGTTTTTCCAGCGAGGGAAAGAAGTTTCACAAACCCATCTGTTTTGCTGGATATAAACATGCATTACAAACTGGAGGACCACGGACCTGGTAATTAGAGCATGTGGTTTGTATGCCTATGGCCCTAGAGTAATAACTGATTAGCAGAAAATGAATGTAGAGCCGGCAGGATAATTGCACCCTGGACAAAGCTTGGCCAAACGTAATTAGCTGCATTTAGATAAGTTCCCAACTTGCTATTCAGGAGATTGAATAGAAAAATCATATACTTCATTGACCATGAATAAGGTTGAAAATGAACATTTGGATTATCATTGAATATCTTGAAAAGAATAATAGGCAAGAGATTTTAGACAGCCTGAAATAACATTGAGGATAGTCTGCTCCTTTGTCAATTTTTAAAAAAATTCAATTTTGCAATTTTTATACAGCTATTATCTGCCAAATTTTTCATACAAAATAACAGTTCGAAGAGAGACTCAATTTGAGTTTTCTATTTGCTTTTACTTCGAGTTTGTAAGAAACCAAAATGTATTATCTTTCTCTCACTTCATTACAGGAGAATAGTCATGAACATCTGTTGAAATCAAGAGATACGATCACAAAAATACTTTGATCATTATCCATTTTTTGCTATTTTTACTACAGTATATAAAACTAGAATGTTGAATTCAGTTTTCCTGAATTCAAAGTTTTCTCTGTCTTGATTAATGAGCATTCTTTATCACATACATTTATAACTTTATTGTTCTATCATGTATTCACTGGTTTTATTTATATATGTACATAAATTAATTATATTAAGTTGCATAACTTGCCTACTTTCAACACACATGTGTTTTACCTTGGAAATATAGTTGTAAGCAGAACTAATTCCTAAAAGTACTGAGACCTCTATGGTGCCTCTGTGTTCTGTACATTGTTAGAAAATCTCTGATGGGGGAAACTGCAATATGCACACACATTCTAAACATTTCAATTTTTAACTGAATTTTTAAAACATATTTTCATGTATGAAACATCAATGTGACCTTAAGTTTATTTCTAAATTGATTTTTCCAACAACACTGACACTGATGAATTCATGTACAGTAATGCTGTTAAACCTCTCTGTGATATATACACACAGAGCGATATTAGAGATCAGACCTATAGTCCACAACAAAAAGTAAAGAAAATTATTAACATGATATGTTTCTTTTATTTAATAATATGGGCCTGGAATTTGCGGTTAGCTGCTGCTGACCTCGAAGAAAGCTGCCCACAAAGATCTAACGATCGCTGCGGTGTGAATTTCAGCTCTCCCAACATTAGTTTGAATCTGGCGCCAAATCAAGCGAATCTTCAGCGTCCAGCAACAGTGAGGTCATCAAGCAGGCTAAGCAGCCAATCACATTGAAGAATTCGCACAGACTGTAAAACAGGAAGTAAAATGCATTGATTATAATTTACTTCTTATCAATTTTACTGAGAGCGAAATAAAGATTGGGAAATACACATGGGATTAAGGTAGAAGCTGAAATATCATAAACAAACTTTAAAAAAAAATTATATTAAAAACCATATGGGCGCGAAATTCAGTTACACCCCGTTTGGGGGCGGTAACCGAGTTACGGCCAGACATTTAGCACCCGGCGCGAAAGTACCGCCCCGGCCGCTAAATTCGGCTTACCGCCCCACACAGAAAGTGGAGCACAATCTCGGGCACTTCACTTCCTGATGGGGGGGTAACCGAGGCACTGTCAGGGCACGATCGGCAGTGCTCGACGGAAGCTCTGCGGAGGGCTGCCACATTTCAACGCCCCTCCCCTTCAGTTAAAGGGGAGGTCCATTGCGCACTCTGCAGGGCCTCCGATGGCCCACACTAGGCCACCAGGGCGGCGTGGTGCCATGGCAGCAGCCAGGCGCCAATACGTGGTTACGGGCTGCGCGATGGTGGACAGGACCTGCCATGGCCCAGCACGAAGGGCCGACCTGGAGGTCGGCCAAAAAAGGAAAATGGTGGCACAGGTCGCGGCCACACCTCCCCTTTAAATACCACCCCACGAGCAGAGGTCGGCCCGGTTCACGACTCATGAGGCTGGTGCTGACATAGCCGGTGGCAGCCTCGCAGGGTGGTAATGGGCCACGGCGGGGTGCTAAGAGGTTGTGACGCATGGTGATGACGTCATCGGCGGCGGCACAGCGGCTCGGGGTGCTACCGGCAGGTACGTGGCGCTATCGGGTAGCGCCTCAGCAACACCCTACCAAATTTCCCAGGAGGTGCTTTTTTCGCTCCCCACACCACCACCCCCCCTCCCCCCCACCCCACCCCCACCCCCCCCAGAGGCGCTAACAGCAGGCACAAAGGAGCCACATTTCTAGCCCAAAAATTCTTATCATATTAATGGAAAAATTTGACATTCCACAAATATAAAATTAGTTTTTCAGGGCCAGAATGGTTGTTCAGCAGTCAATACTCCGTTAAAAACCCAGTTACACCTCTTTCAACAAGGCTTAACTTTTGCGGGGGTTTTTAACTGTGATATTCCAGCGTAATAGGGGACGTTTTCATCAGGAACTACATTTCAGTGTGATTTGAATTGATTGCTGGCTCCAGCGAGTTCCACACAAAACCTGTGGAGAAAACCTGTAGAATCACTGACAGCAACTTCTGGATTGCCACGTTTATCTCTACATGTGCTGACTCCAGATGTTGCTGTCATTTTCAGAGGAGTAATGACGGTGAACGCCGACAGTTTTGCCATCATTACCACCACAAAATCCGGGCCATTATTCCTAATTGAAGTTGACAAACTCTTATGGAACAAATAGTTAAGAATTTGTTCTGCACGTTTGATAATGTTGTTGGAATATATTGGAATATATTGTTGGACAGAAAGCCAGTTGATATATGGATCACTGTTTAGGCAGACTGCTTATCTCCTACTAGTTGTTCCTGAAAATACAATCAATTTACACAGGAGGCCAACTGATGTTCAGCTCTTTCAACAAGGTTATTATTATATTTTAATTTTTAGACCAAGAGTTCAATCGCAATCTTTTTCTCTTTGCTATTGATATTTCTTTTCTCATATCCTTACATTTTACACTTGTATTGAAGATGCAGAAACACACAGTGTATGGAGGCTCCCCAAAAGATAAGCATGTAAATTCATCCCTATGGAGTAGTCAGCTATACATATCACAAGGGTTTGCTTTCTGCTTTGTGCTGAATTATCTGGTCATGGTTGAGGTGTCACTAGGGGCCCTACAATTACCGTCAGCATTCCTGGGCGAGGGAAGGGGAAAATCGGCTAGAGATTCTGCTTTTGATTGTTATCCCACATCCCTTGCTTGAAAGTATAAGTATTTGAGCATTTGATGAGGATAAGACCATACTCATTTGTGATGCCTCCCATGTTTAATAAGATAGTATAGTGTAGGTCCAAACATGAAGAATGGCCATTTGGGTGAGATACCAGAGGCCTGCTGACACCCATACAAGTGGAGCACAACACAAATCACTACCTGCAGGAAACCAGTGGTGAAGGAAAGAAACTTTAAAATGAACACTATAGAAAGACCTTTGGTTTCACCTAAAAATCATAATTGTTTCATATAGATTGCTTCTGTAATAGAACTGTCAGCACTTTAGTCTATTCTCTGTTTGTCTTAACAGGTTTCTTCACATCCTGGTATTTTGTCACAAAATGCTATGTGGATTTAAGTAAATAATACAAGATTTATCTGGTGACAATGGACACCTGAATCCTGAGATGCTCCACCAGAATGTGGGACAAAGGTTCTCCGCTGTGATTTCTTATGTGGTGAGCTGTCAATCTCAGCCAAGCTACCTGATGGGACACAGAGTGGAAAGAGGTAAAACTGGGGAACATGTCAACTTATAGAGAGGCTGGCTAAAGGCCATGACAAAACAGAAGGAATGGGCTTGATGGGGCAAATGGTCTTTTAATGTTTTGTGTTTTATATTTTCTTAATCTGCTGTATACAAATATGTACTTCCTACAAACCATTTGATAGCAATGCTGACAAAAGACTAGACTGATGAAAAAGCAATTGGCTCACATTTGGTTATACTCATTATTCTCCTGACCACTTGAAGTCCCTACATTATAAGGATAAAACAAGATATTCATAGTAATAATTATTTGAACCGTTAAATAAGATTATCTCATTATTGAATGTCATGTGCTTAAAATCTACAAAATTGTTTAACTGAATGGAAAATTCATCAAATGTAAAAGTATGTTTATCAACAACCATCTACAGATGGTGGGTGGAGAAAGCGCAGGAGATCCAGCAGCTAGCCGACAACCACGACGTGCGTGGATTCTTTAGCGCAGTCAAGACCATCTACGGCCCAAGCACCCAAAGCCCTTCCCCACTGCGGGCCAAGAATGGAGAGGTACTCATCAAGGACAGGGAAGCAGTCAGTGCCTGCTGGAAGGAGCACTTCGAAGATCTCCTTAACCACGACTCTGTCTTCGACACGAGTGTCCTCAACTCCATCCCACAGCATGCTACCCGCCACCATCTCAGCACAACCCCAGCCCGGCATGAGGTTGAAAAGGCCATACGACAACTGAAGAACAACAAGACCTCAGGAGCAGATGGAATCCCCGCCGAGGCACTAAAGCATGGCGGAGAAGCACTACTGGTGCGAATTCATGAACTCATTTCTCTTATCTGGAAGGAGGAGAGCATGCCAGGGGATCTCAGAGATGCCGTAATTGTGATCAACTTCAAGAAAGGTGACAAGTCGGATTGCGGTAATTACAGAGGAGTTTCCCTGCTATCTGCCATAGGGAAAGTCATCGCAAGAATCCTCCTCAATCGCCTTCTCCCAGTGGCCGAAGAGCTCCTCCCAGAGTCGCAATGCGGATTCCGCCCACTAAGGCGCACAATGGACATGATCTTCACCGCACATCAATTACAAGAGAAATGCAGGGAACAGCACCAACCACTGTACATGGTCTTCTTTGATCTCACAAAGGCCTTCAACACTGTCAACCGTGAGGGATTATGGAGTGTCCTCCTCAAATTCGGCTGCCCTCAAAAGTTTGTCACTATCCTCCGCCTGCTTCACGACGACATGCTAGCCGTGATCCTGACCAACGGTTCCACCACAGACCCAAGTCACGTGCGAACCGGGGTCAAGCAAGGCTGTGTCATTGCACCAATGCTCTTCTCAATCTTCCTGGCTGCAATGCTCCATCTCACCCTCAGTAAGCTCCCCACTGGAGTGGAGCTAATTTACAGAACAAATGGGAAACTTCTGTTATGTTCATAAATAAATAGACGTTTTCATTATGAACAGCTAGCTTGAGCTAGTCATTTATTCAGCCATGTGGACTAGTATACAGGCATCCATCTTGACTACTGCCTTGTGGGTAGCCCTCTACTAAACATACAGCTCCACCTAGTGTACCATTCTAGAATGACATGTTACAGATCATTACATCCCCCTTCCTTGGAGGTTAAACAAAATCAATACAATCAATCATAACAACATAAACATCTTCACAACAGTCAACACATTTTCAAAGCTTTACTTTATGAACTCTAAGCTTTTCATTCTTTTATTATAGTTTTCTTTGTACTCAAAGATTAAGTCTATCAGGCTTTTTTGCTTCATGTGTGGATCTTCTCAGCACAGGTAAGTCTGATGTGTTTTCATGAGAGCCTGTATGTGTGTTTGTGTTAGATTGTTCTGGTGGTGAGTGACAAGATTCAGTTGCGGCATTGTCATCAATTTGCTCTTGGATAGTTTCTTGTGTTTTCAGGAGGGAACGGCGGTTCCTCCTGAGACTCTGTCCTTCTTCAGTTCTAACAGTGTATGACCTTGGTCCTACTTCCTCAAGAACTGTAGCTTTCCTGTTCCATGCATCTGGATCCTCAATCCTGACAACATCATCCCTTGTCAATGATTTCAGAGTTTTGGATGACTTGTCATAGTGTGATTTCTGTTTCAGCTTTGACCGTTGAAGTCTCTGTCTCAGTTCCTTACTCTGCTTTTCTTTTGCACAGCAGGGTAGCGTGGTGCACAACTTGCGACCCATTAGGAGTTCAGCAGGTGAAGAACCACAGTCTAAAGGGGAGGCTCGGTAGCTCAGCAGGGCGAGATAAGGATCAGACTTGCTTTCTGTTGCTTTCTTCAGTAGCTGTTTGAGAACTTGAACACGTTTCTCTGCCTTACCATTCGACTGAGCATACAGAGGACTGGATGTGATGTGTTGAAAGTCATAATGTGCTGCAAACTGTTGCCACTCCTTACAGTTGAAGCACGGACCATTGTCGCTAACGGCAATCCTGGGAATTCCATGTCTGGCGAAGATGGATTTAACATGCATTATGACACTGCTTGCTGATGTGCTTGAGAGCAGCGCCATCTCAGGATAGTTAGAATAGTAGTCAATCACTATTAGATAGTCTTTACCATTCAAATGAAAAAGGTCCATACCAACTTTTTGCCATGGTGCTGTTGGTAACTCAACTACTATCATTGGTTCCTTTGCTTGTTTGTTTTGATGTTTCTGACATGTCTCACATTTGCCTATCATGTTCTCAATGTCCTTATTTATGCCAGGCCAATAAACAGTGTCTCTTGATCTCCTTTTGCATTTTTCAATTCCGAGGTGTCCCTCATGAATCCTTTTGAGCATGTCTTGACGTAGAGCCTGTGGAATGACTATTCTGTTCTGTTTTAGTAATAATCCACTTGCGACACTCAACTCTGACCTGATGTGATAGTACTTTGGACAGGAACCTTTTGGCCAACCATGATGAATGTTCTCTATTACTGGGGAGAAATTGGGTATAGCCCCGTTTGGGGCGCTAGCTCTGGCGAAGCGCAAAGCCTAGCGCCAGTTGCGATTTAGCGCCACCTGGCGCGATATTGGGTTGCAGCGCCCCTAAAGGTGATTGCGGCGCTAAACCAGGCACTGCACGCTACTCTTAAGGCGCTAACCTGGCGGCGCAACCCAATTTCGCGGCAGCGGGGCGCAGCGAGGGTGCTGTCAATAATCACTTTCCCTGAGACACAGTGGTGCCGGCCAGCTCTTAAAGGGGCAGGTCAATTGGCATCACCAGACAGACTCACTGCCTTGTAGGCCTTCAAAGCGGTGAGAGCCTACCTGTGGCGCACCAGCCTAGCAAGACATGGAAAGGGTGAGGCAGAGGGCGGAATGACTCACTGATGGGGCATTGGATGCTTTGGTTGGCGCAGTGGAATCAAGGCCAAGGAAGATGGTCGGAATGTGATTTATGTTTTGGACAGTCTCCCTGGTGTGAGAGGCAGTTATGTGTCAGTGTATTCGTTTTGCTTTCTGTTGCCATAGCTTTCTCATGTTTGAAGGAACCACATTTTGTTTAATGAAACACTTTCTTCATTTACAATGGCCATGCCTGCTATTTACATGCATCTTGCCCTTCACAGGCTTGGGAGTATCAGACCGGTTCCATTCCTGTTCTTGGAATGGTAGCAAGCATTCCGTGAGAGGGGCCTAGAAGCTACTTCTGATCAGCCTCTGACGCGCTGCCTGAGGAGAGCTGCTCGCGTAGAAGTTCAGGCCAGCAGGCATCCTCTCAGCCACCGACAGAGATGTCCTGCACCTCATCTGAGGCTGCAGATCTGGCTGAAGCAGCTGGCACAGCTCAGTCACCACCTCCTTTCTAAATCGCAGCCTTCTGACGCACTGCTCCTCCGGCATGTTCATGTAGGAAAACTGCTGTCGGAAAACCCTGCCAGCGTAAGGTCTGCTGTGGCGACGTCTTTTGGCCCTCCTCCATCTGGCCATGCCCGCCCCCCTCTCCCAGCATCTCAGTGCCCTTTCCAGATGATTCAGCAGCAGGACGTTCCCCTCCAATGCAGCCCCCATAATAAGTGCCCACAGGAAGGTTCCCCATTGTCAAGGCTCACCAACAGCAAGGTGATGGTCAGAAGGCTGAAGATCGTCTGCCTGCGCTGGCTCAGTGGTCAAATGGCTCTCAGTGTGCAGCTCAGCAACTCTTTGTAGCTTTCGAGGAAGTTGTGCTTCAAAAATGGCTGCCACTTTTAAACCACACCAGTCCCCTTTAAATAACGCTCCTCCAGCCCGAGAGCGACTTGGTAAGGTCCAGGTAAGCTGTCACTATTAGCGCCAGGCGCCACGGAGGGGGGCACCACTGAATTTCCGGTCCGGGGCGCCCAAAAGGCGTTGCACACTTAAATGATGTCATAATCAGCCTGCGCCCATGAGCGGGCGCTAAGATTTAGCGCTGGCACTAAATGCATGCTCAATATGGGGCGCTTACGCCTGCCCGGAAATTGGCTAGTGCCCCACTTCTCGGCCTCTTTAGGCGTTAATCGGTGGCGCTAACAACCGAATTTCTCCCCCTGTATCTTTTACTGTTTCTTCTGCTATTTGCTTTGATTTTGTGTCTGACACGGGCAGCGCAGCAATGACCATACTCATATGAACATCCACGTCTTCCTCAGTAGAGCTCACATGACTCATTGTGGGTGCTCGGGATAGTGCATCTGCGAACATTATGTATTTGCCTGGTGTGTAGATCAGTTCAAAGTCATATCTTTGCAGCTTCATCATGAGTCATTGAATCCTTGGAGACATCTCATTCAGATTTTTTTTTATGATGGCAACCAATGGGCAGTGGTCTGTCTCAACTGTGAAGGTGGGAAGTCCATATATGTAGCCATGGAACTTTTCTAGTCCAACTACCAAGCCTAGACATTCCTTTTCAATCTGGGCGTATCGACACTCAGAATCAGTCATAGACCTGGAGGCATAGGCAACAGTCTTCCAATCTTCACCCTCTGCTTGTAGCAAGACCGCGCCTAGGC
Source organism: Somniosus microcephalus (assembly GCF_052327205.1). Lineage (NCBI taxonomy): Eukaryota > Metazoa > Chordata > Chondrichthyes > Squaliformes > Somniosidae > Somniosus > Somniosus microcephalus. The sequence goes on along the minus strand of NC_140998.1, from coordinate 109,045,070 downwards.
CATCTTTTGATGCATCCGTTGACACTTTGATTCTCTTTGTTGGGTCAAAGAAGGTGAGTACAGGTGTGGTTGTCAGCACTGTTTTGAGGTTCATCCACTCTTGTTCATGTCTTTCTGTCCATGCGAACTCATTTGTTTTATGTAGCAGGTCTCGCAGACAGGCTGTCTTGGCTGACAAGTTAGGAATGAACTTTCCAATGAGGTTTATCATCCCCATGATGCGTAGCACTCCTTTTTTGTCAGTGGGTCGGGGCATTTTGAGTATGGCGTTTACTTTTTCCATATCTGGCTCTATTCCTTTACCAGATAGATTATCTCCTAGAAAAGTGACTTCCTGGACGCCAAACTGACACTTGGCTTTGTTGAGCTTCAGTCCATTCCGGCGTATGCTCTGTAGCACTTTAGTCAGTCTCTCATTGTGTTCTTTCAGTGTGGAGCCCCAGATGATGATGTCATCAACATAGACCCGAACTCCTTCCAGACCTTCAATTATGTGTTCCATCGCTTGATGAAAGATTTCAGATGCAGATATTATCCTGAAACGCATTCTGAGGAAACAATACCTGCCAAATGGCGTGTTGAAGGTACAGTATTTGGTGCTCTCTTCATCCAGTTTTAGTTGCCAAAATTCTTGTGAGGCATCGAGCTTTGTGAAGTATCTGGCACTTAACATTTCACTGGTGATTTCTTCTCGCTTGGGAATCTGGTAGTGTTCACGTTTTATGTTTGCATTTAAGTCCTTTGGATCCATGCATACTCTTAGATCATTGTTCTTTTTCTTTACACATACCATGGAGTTAACCCAGTCTGTTGGCTCTTCGACTTTCCTGATGACTCCTAGTGTGGTCATTCTGTCCAGTTCTTTCTTGAGCCGGTCACGCAGGGGTGCTGGAACTCTCCGTGGAGCATGCACCACTGGCTGAGCATCCTCCTTTAGCTGGATCTTGTATGTGAATGGTAGAACTCCAATCCTTTGAACACATCCTGGAAATTACTCACTACAGAATCCATTGAGTCATCTGGTCTGCTTATGGCACAGTTTATACGGTAGACTCTCTTGACCAGTTCTAAGTCCTCACAAGCTTTGTCACCTAGTAGTGAATCAAGCCCTTCAGCCACAACAGAAAACATGAGATGATGCACTTTGTCTTTGACTGTCACTTTGAGTGTGCATACACCTAAGCTATCTATTTTCTGTCCATTATAGTTCTTCAGTAGTACTGACTTTTTCTGTATTTTGGGCTTTTCTTTCATATTTTTAATGTCACTCATTCTGATTAAGTTTGCTTTTGCCCCAGTGTCTAGTTTCAATGTAACTAATGCTCCATTTACCTGCAGTGGCATCATCCATTTGTCCTCTTTTACTGCATTAACTTTATGTTCAGCATTGTCCATTCCTGAGGGCTGCACATTTTCTGTATCCTTTTCGATATTGTCACATGACACCATTCCTACAAAAAATGTCTCACTTAAATCAGTGTCCTCAATCACATTGACTTGTTGCCCTTTCTTTGTTTTTACTTTTGAAAAGCATTGTTTGGCAAAGTGATTCTTTCCATTACATTTTGTGCACATTTTTCCAAACGCTGGGCATTGTCTTGACTGGTGCTGGTAACCACAGCGTTTACAATTAAAAATTCCATCCTCCGATTGCTTTGCATTTCTGTTCTGCCCACGTTTCTTCCCTTTGTAGGACACAGCACCGACAGCAGCACAGTCACTCATTACAGTCGCATTATTATTAATTTCACTGAAAGTCTTCGCGTGCTTCTGAGCTAGCTCACTGGCATGGCATATTTTCACAGCATCCTCCAATGTTAGTTCGGTTTCTCTCAACAAACGTTCCCTGACCTTTTTATCATGAATACCAAACACAATCTGGTCACGAATCATGGATGATTTCAGTTCAGAGAAATTACATGTCTGTGCTTTCAGTTTCAGATCGGTCACAAAGCTATCAAAAGTCTCATTTTGCTGCTGTGTCCGTGAATGGAACACGTACCTCTCATAGGTCTCGTTCTTTTTGGGAGAACAATGTGTGTCAAACTTCTTTAGCACATCGTCCATTTTTTCTCTGTCCTCCTCTTGATCAAATACAAACGTATTAAATACCTCTATCACCTGCCGGCCTGCAACCGTGAGCAGTAACGCTATTTTCCTTGCATCTGGCGTCGTACCGAACCCGATGGCGGCAATGTAGAGTTCGAATTGTTGTTTGAAAGTCCGCCAATTGCAGTCTACATTCCCCATGAGTTTCAAACCCTCCAGTGGCTTCAAATTCTCCATGTCGCATTTCACAATATTCAGCAGATATTACCACTTCTGGTGCCATAATATGTTCATAAATAATTAGACGTTTTCATTATGAACAGCTAGCTTGAGCTAGTCATTTATTCAGCCATGTGGACTAGTATACAGGCATCCATCTTGACTACTGCCTTGTGGGTAGCCCTCTACTAAACATACAGCTCCACCTAGTGTACCATTCTAGAATGACATGTTACTGATCATTACATGTTCAACCTCCGTCGCCTTCAGTCCAGATCCAAGGTCGTCCCATCCTCTGTCGTCGAATTACAGTATGCAGATGATGCTTGCGGCTGTGCTCACTCGGAGGTCGAACTCCAAACTGTTGTGTATGTACCTTTAAGAGAGAACTGATTTTATACTATAGTACCGGCAGTGACCACACCTGTATATAAAGCCATAGCAGGCTTCTGTACTTTCAGTTTAAGCTTACCCTCTGTTCAGTAAATACCTGTTATTATTGTTCTCCTGCAGTCCGTGTATTATTGATAAGCGGACACTACACTGGTGACGAGCAGGTTCGAACTCACCTGCAGTACTGCATCACCTCACGGGGATCTTTCCCTGAAAAGAAGCTTCTTGGAGGTCGAAGTCAGAGCAACGGGCGTCGACCACGGGCAACCGCCCAGTGATCCATCGGAGTTCGAGGAATTGCAGGGGAGGCTGTGGAGAGCTGGGCTTGGCTCCCTAGTCAAGGTGTTCCAGCAAATCGTGCTGGTAGCAGGTAGTGCACTGACCCTTCCGGACTGCAGTGGGCTCGAGCTCGATCGAGCGGCTCTGCAAAAGGGCCGTGCAGCGTCGTCGGGAGGAAAAGAGAAAGAGAGAGGGTGGAGCGCACAGGGCGCAGTCGGTGCTCAAGAACCGGGCAGCGTAGAGAAAATAAAACGAGGGGAAGGAAAAGTGAGACGCGCTGAAGCCGCGGGTCGCCGCCATTACCCTGTAGAATGCTAGGAGCAGCGTGGCAGCAAGAGGAAGAAGGAAAAGTGCGGGAGGCACCATTTTATTCCATTGGGGAAGAAGGAAAAGCGCGGGAGGTGCCATTTTAATCCATTGGGGAAGAAGAAAAAGCACGGGAGGCGCCATTTTAAACCACCCAAGATGCCGAAGAGTGGCAGTATCACTGCTTTCGACAACGAGGTAGAAGACTGGATGACGTATGTGGAAAGAATTGAAGTGTACTGCAAGGCAAATGAGGTGGCCGATGGAAAGAAGGCGTCGGTATTATTAAATTTGATGGGCGCGAGAACGTACGGCCTATTGCGGAATTTAATTACCCCAGCTAAACCAATGGAAAAAAGTTTTGAAGAGATTGTTAATATCTTACAGGAACACCTAAACCCTACGCCACTGCTGATAGCAGAAAGATTCAAGTTCCATAAAAGAAACCAGCACAAAGATGAGAGCAATGCTGACTATCTTACGGAACTACACAAGTTATCGAAGCACTGCCAGTTCGGAGCAGGACTGGCAGACACCTTAAGGGATAAGCTTGTCTGCGGGCTCCAGAGTGAAGGAACCCAGAAACGACTACTTTCGGAAAAGGACCTGACGCTAGAACAGGCTTTCAGCGTGGCAGTATCCTACAAAGTAGCAGCATGGGGAGCTGCAGAAATACAACAGAAACCACAAGAATACAGCACTAACGAAATGGCATATGGAGCAGAAAAGTGCTATTGCTGCGGCAGAACAACCCATGATCAGAAGGACTGCTGGTTTAAGGACAAAGTATGCAGGCAATGTGGGAAAATGGGACACATAGCAAGAGTCTGCAGGTCGGGAAAGAAAACCAACACTAAAAGAACTACTAAGGAAAAGTACAAGAAAGTAAACAAAATGACAGACGGTAGTTCAGAATATCAGGAGAGTGATAGTGACTCCGGGAGCAGGAGACTAAGTTGTCTAAAGTTACACAACGTGATCGCAAAGGAGGATCACCGAACCATTTGGGTCACCCTCATGATAGCAGGGTCCCAAGTAAAGATGGAATTGGACATAGGATCAGCCCTAACTGTCATGAATCGACGAGACTATGAGCAGCTATTCTCACACATACCCTTGAAGGACACGTCCATTGTATTGAAGACATACACGGGCCAAAAAGTCTACCCCAGAGGAAAAATAAGGGTGCCAGTTAAATACAACAGCAAGGAAACACAGAAACTGTATCTATATATACCACAAGATGGAGGACCACCATTATTGGGACGTGAATGGATCCGAAAAATACAATTGGATTGGCATTCCATTCAGGCGCTAACTGTGACTGACAAAAAGGATGACGATGTCACACCTGGACGACTGTCAAAAATTCTAACTGACGCGAAAGAGGTGTTCCAACAAGGACTTAGGACTCCAAAAGGAGTAACAGCATCGATAAAAATCGAAGATAACGCAAATCCAAAATTTTTTAAGGCCAGACCGGTACCGTACGCGATCCGCCCAGCCATTGAAGCAGAGCTGGAGAGTCTGGAGCGTTCGGGTGTGCTGTCCAAGGTGGACTGGAGCGAGTGGGCCACACCCATCCTTCCTGTAATGAAGAAATCATTGAGCAGCACGCCTGGGGAGCCGAAGAAGGTTCGCATCTGTGGGGACTTCAAGGTAACTGTGAACCCAGTCCTGCACACAGTACAATATCCACTTCCACGGATAGAAGGTATTTTCGCCTCACTATCTGGAGGGAAACGCTTTACGAAGATTGATCTGGCCCAAGCGTATCTACAAATGGAGGTGGAAGAAGCATCTAGGAAATACCTCACGATAAACACTCACAAAGGTCTTTACCAGTACAACCGACTGGTATTCGGGGTAGCATCAGCCCCGGCTATTTGGCAGAGGGCGATGGAACAAGTCCTGCAAGGGATCCCGGGGACCCAGTGTTATTTGGACGACATCCTGGTTACGGGCGAAAATGACAGTGAACACCTTGCCAACCTGGAGCAGGTGCTCACTAGATTACAAGAATATGGGCTACGAGCCAACCGCCCCAAATGTGAGTTCTTCCGGAGACAAATCTCGTATTGTGGCCACATGATTGATGAGGAAGGGTTGCATAAGTCCCCAGACAAGATTGAGGCAGTAGTCAAGGCTCCAGCACCGGAAAATGTGTCGCAACTGAGGTCGTTCCTCGGGTTGGTGAACTACTACCATAAGTTCTTGCTGAATTTATCTACAATTCTGCACCCACTGAACGCCCTGCTGCAACCTGGAGTAACATGGAAATGGAGTGATGAGTGTAAGCGTGCCTTTCAGAAATGTAAATGCCTAATCACTTCAAAAGAAGTATTGGCCCACTACAATCCAACACTACCGATTCGGTTGGCATGTGATGCGTCTCCCTACGGCATTGGAGCAGTGCTGTCACACAAATTCCTTGATGGTTCAGAGAGGCCAATAGCCTTTGCGTTGCGCTCGTTAACCTCAGCTGAGCGTAACTACGCCCAGATTGACAGGGAGGCCCTCAACCTGGTGTGGGGGGTGAAGAAGTTTAATCACTATCTGCACGGGCAGAAATTCACCCTACTGACTGATCATCAGCCTCTTGTCTCCATTTTTAACCCAAAGAAGGGCGTTCCGGTGATGACGGCGCAACGGCTGCAAAGATGGTCACTTTTTCTAGGGGCACATCAGTACGACATAGAGTACAAGGGTACGAAACAGCATGGAAACGCTGATGGGCTGTCGCGCCTACCGTTGCCTATGGTGGAGGAAGCACCTGCAGTGGACCCTGTTGAGATATTCCATTCAACCATAGTCGAATGTCTACCTGTTACAAACTCAAGTATAGAGAAGGAAACCCGAAATGACCCAACACTCTCTCGGGTCTATGATTTGACGGTGAAGGGATGGCCAGCACATGGCGACTCACTGTTGCCAGCATTCTCGCCAAGGAGAGAACAGCTGTCAGTGTGCCGGGGGACCTTGATGTGTGGATCCCGAGTGGTAATTCCACCCAAGTTGAGAGATAGAGTGCTCAATGAGCTTCATGAGGGTCATCTGAGAGGGGTAAAAATGAAGAGCCTAGCCAGGGCGTTTGTGTGGTGGCCGGGAATCGATAAAGAAATCGAGGATATGACCAAGAGATGCACAGGATGCCAGAAGGTCCAAAACGCTCCACCACAGGCCCCACTACACCCATGGGAGTGGCCCTCATCTCCATGGCAACGGGTACACATTGATTTTGCTGGTCCATTTATGGACTCAATGTTTTTAATCGCCGTGGATGCCCATTTGAAATGGACAGATATCATCAAAATGTCCTCCACCACCACGGAGAAAACTATTGCAGTCCTACGGACCATCTTCGCCAGGAATGGCTTGCCAGAACAGATTTGCTCCGACAATGGACCACAGTTTGTGTTCGAGGATTTCTGGAGGTTTCTGAGGAATAATGGGGTGAAACATTACACATCTGCCCCATATCATCCAGCCACAAATGGATTGGCTGAGAGGTTTGTTCAGACCTTTAAAAAGGCAATAAAGGCGATGTATAACGACGACATACCACTACAACACAAGGTGGATAATTTCTTGTTTGCTTACCAGAATGCGACACATGCAGTCACCAACCAAGCTCCAGCCATAATGTTCTTCAACCGAAGGCTAAGATGTCGCCTGGATTTGCTCAAACCAAACATAAGACGAGAAGTTGAGGATAAGCAATTCCAGCACATCAATGAGAAGCCAACCCAGAGCTTCAAGATAGGGCAACCAGTCTTGGCCCGCGACTACCGAACAGAAAAATGGCAGCCAGGAACGATATGCACACAGCAGGGACCACTAATGTACACAGTGGACGTTGGAGAGAGCATCGTGAGATGCCATGCTGACCAGATTCTAGAGTCACAGGAACAAGCCAAATCCATACCACGAGCATGTGCACCTGGTAATGAACCCGAAGTACAGATTGCGTCTACCTCAGAATCAGTGGTATTGGAAGCTGACGAACCAACCAATGACAATGAGCCAGAATCGACTCCGCCGCAAGAACAGGATACTCGAGAAAGGCACTATCCAGTCAGGATCAGGAAGCCTCCTCAAAGACTGAACTTATAAATGATTATTTCAGTTGATGTATATAGTACAGAGAAAATTGTAATTGTAATTAGTTATTATTTAATTGTTAAATGAATGTTATGTACTGTTTATCTAAAAGGGGAGGAATTGTTGTGTATGTACCTTTAAGAGAGAACTGATTTTATACTATAGTACCGGCAGTGACCACACCTGTATATAAAGCCATAGCAGGCTTCTGTACTTTCAGTTTAAGCTTACCCTCTGTTCAGTAAATACCTGTTATTATTGTTCTCCTGCAGTCCGTGTATTATTGATACGCGGACACTACACAAACCATCGTAAAAACCTTCACCGAAGCATACGAGAGCATGGGCCTTACACTAAACATCCGTAAGACAAAGGTCCTCTACCAACCTGCCCCCGCCACAGTGCTGGCCCCCGATTATCAAAATCCATGACAAGGCCTTGGACAACGTGGACCACTTTCCATACCTCGGGGGCCTACTGTCAACAAGGGCAGACGTCTATGACGAAGTCCAACACCACCTTCAGTGTGCCAGTGCAGCCTTCGGTCGCCTGAGGAAGAGAGTGTTTGAAGACCAGGACCTCAAACCCGGCACTAAGCTCATGGTCTACAGGACAGCAGTGATACCTGCCCTGCTGTATGCCTCAGAGACATAGACCATGTACAGCAGGCACCTCAAAGCACTGGAGAGGTACCACCTAGCTGCCTCTGCAAGATCCAGCAAATCCATTGGCAGGATAGGCGCACCAACGTCAGTGTTCTTGCTCAGGCCAACATCCCCAGCATCGAAGCTCTGACCACACTCAATCAGCTCCGATGGACGGGTCACATTGTCCGCATGCCCGATACGACACTCCCAAAACAAGCGCTCTACTCGGAGCTCCAGCACGGCAAGAGAGCCCCAGGTGGGCAGAGGAAACGCTTCAAGGACACCCTCAAAGCCTCCTTGAAAAAGTGTAACATCCCCACCGACACCTGGGAATCCCTGGCCCAAGACTGCACAAAGTGGAGGAGAAGCATCCGGGAAGGCGCCGAACTCCTCGAGTCTCTTCGCCGGGAGCAAGCGGAAGCCAAGCGCAGGCAGCGCAAGGAGCGCACTTCAACTCAAGCACCCCACCCACCCGCCCCTTCAACCACCATCTGCCCCACCTGTGACAGAGACTGTAGGTCCCGCATTGGACTAATCAGCCACATGCGAGCTCATTTTTAATGTAGAAGCAAGTCATCCTCGGTTCCGAGGGACTGCCTAAGAAGGAGAAGATCTTACTGGCACATCATAACATGCCTACTATAGGCCTACACTGGAGCAGGAGGGTGTGGTTCTTCCTAGGATTATAAATGGAAGAACATTGTAAATTACACTGTTGTTTAACAATCTGGGGGGGGTTTCAGTGTATAGGGGGATGTATTTAAAAATGCTAATGAACAGGAACCAGATGGGAACTGAAGCTGATGCAGCATATCAAACCATTCTGTTGGTGTACTTTTTGACTTAAGTAATCTTCTTCAGATGGATAATTTATTTTCCCCCTTAAGGTCAGGAGAAGGAATAAGTTGAGAAGCACAAGCAAACCCAGATAGTTACTTGTTAATACCAAGTGCTGCAACTGAATGATAGAACAGGTTACATTTTCTTATATTGTGTACTGTACATCTGTCTCTGTGCAGTCAGATATAAACTAGATTGCATTATGCATGTGCGGAGCACAGGAACTGAAACTATTATTATTTTATTTCATAGAACAGCTGACCATTGTTCTTCTATAATTGAAAATTTCAAATAAAATTCTCCAAGACTAACAGTGCTTTGAATATCATTATAGCCTTGGAGTCCAGATTCTGTTGTCGATTCATAAAGAGTCTACATAAGAACAAGCAGAGAAAAGAGGACAAATGAAAGAGAAACAATGCAAAGGTGAAGGGAGATAAATTAAACCAAAGTGGAATGGTGAGAAAAAGAATGAAAAAGAAAAATGGCTACAATGTGGCAATAGAAAGAACCTGGAAAAGGTTCCTGAGCTGGAAACGCAGATGGATTCCCCCAGCAGTGTAGCAGTGCAGGCAGTGTACGGAATCATTTTTTGCTGCTATATCTTGCAGTTTGCACATCCATTACTATTTCTTTTTACTGTCAGAATAAGAGCATTACCAAGGTGAGGTCAGTAGGGAAGATGTTGAATGGCAACAGTGTTGTCATCGATGATCCTATTTTAAAGTTAAAAAAAATAAGAAATCTACAGCAGTTAAACCAGGCAGTGTGAGGGAAAGTGGAAAACCAGAGGACATGAAAAATGAGAACTAAAGAAAATTTAGAAGGAAATAGATAAAGGAGAAAATGATATTTACACAGAAGCACTGAATGAGTTAATTCACAGGTCACAAATAAAATTTGAACTTCATTGTTAAAATTTGTGTCTGCCTTAGATACTTTCTCAGGCTCAGTGGCATCAGTTGCTCCCACAAGATATAGGCTCACCCTGCCTATATCTACTTGTACAGTAACTTAACCCAGGGGAGTAACAATGGAACCCCCTTGTGACCTGAACCGAATATCCATATCTTTTGCACGTGTGTTTCTTCAATCTCTCTGAAGAATGACTGAGGCAACATTAGGTAGCACAACATTTGATTTGAATCATAAGCTGTTTTATTCCACAGTAAGGTGAAATATACAGAGTTGTTTAGTTCAATCAGTACAACTTATATTTGTATAATGATACAAAATAGAGGACATGCAATATTACCCACCCCCCTCACCACCGCCACTCTGGTGGGTTATTTAACTTAACTTAAAGAGAATAGTCTCTCTGCATCCTGTCCTAAAGCCCAGGTCAGAACCTCGCTCCCTGCAGTCACCTGTATTCTTTAACCTTCATGCAGCACTCCATTGTCTGACTGACTGCAGTCCAGTTTGCAAGAGCCAGACTGACTTTTTAGATCTATAACATTCTGTTTACAGTCATGGTGTGGAGATGCCGGAGTTGGACTGGGGTGGACAAATGTAAGAAGTCACACAACACCAGGTTATAGTCCAACAGCTTTATTTGAAATCACAAGCTTTTGGAGCGCTGCTCCTTCGTCAGGTGAAGTGGAGAAATGCATAAAGACACAGTTTATATAGTCAGAGAATAATGTCAGATGTTTACAGGTAATCTTGCCAACTGCCATTTATCACACACACCTCGGCAGAGAGATAATCACAGCAATCAAAGGTGTGAATGATGTCCAAACAGGTCAGTCAGGAAAACATTACATCAAAGAACAATGAGGTGGGGTCGCAAGGGGTCAAATATTGCAGATGCTGGGGTCTGTATGAAAAACAAAAAAACAGACAAAAAACATTTTTTTTTCCCAGCAAAAAAAAATGTTTTTTGTCTTTTTTTGTTTTTCATACAGACCCCAGCATCTGCAATATTTGACCCCTTGTGACCCCACCTAATTGTTCTTTGATGTAATGTTTTCCTGACTGACCTGTTTGGACACCATTCACACCTTTGATTGCTGTGATTATCTCTCTGCCGAGGTGTGATAAATGGCAGTTGGCAAGATTACCTGTAAACATCTGACATTATTCTCTGACTATATAAGCTGTGTCTTTATGCATTTCACCACTTCACCTGACGAAGGAGCAGCGCTCCGCAAGCTTGTGATTTCAAATAAAGCTGTTGCACTATAATCTGGTGTTGTGTGACTTCTTACATTTGTTTACAGTCAGGAAGAGATTGAAACCCTCCCAAGAATATAGATGTACGGTGCTTATTACTTACGATGACAAGCCACCAAAGTGCTTATTGATTGGTGTCTGAGAAAAACAACTTCTGATTGGCATATTAACTGTCTTTTTTCTGACTTTGGATTCATAACCAACATGGGGCTGTCCTGAGAAATGAACTCCTCAAAACACATATTAAAATAACTCAAATCTAGGTAATTTCTATGAAAAAATGGCCAAAAATCCTGAAAGTGACACTCATAGTTAAATATATAGCTTCAGATAGGTGAAACAACAACAACTTGTATTTATATAGTGCCTTTAATGTAGTAAAAAGTCCCAAGGTGCTGCATAGGAGTATTTTAAGACAAAAAATTCGACACCGAGCCACATAAGGATAAATTAGGGCAGATGACCAAAAGCTTGGCCAAAGAGATAGAGAGGTTTAGGCAGGGAATTCCAGAGCTTAGGGCCTAGGCAACAGAAGGCCCGGCCACCAATGGTTGAGTGATTGTAATCAGGGATCCTCAAGAGGGCAGAATTAGAGGAATGCAGATATCTCGGGGGTTGCAGGGCTGAAGGAGATTACAGAGATAGGGAGGGGCAAGGCCATGGAGGGATTTGAAAACAAGGTTGAGAATTTTGAAAATGAGGCACTGCTTACCCGGGAGCCAATGTAGGTCAGCAAGCACAGGGGTGATGGGCGAATGGGACTTGGTACGAGTTGGGACACGGGCAGTTGAGTTTTGGATCACCTCAAGTTTACGTAGGGTGGAATGTTTGAAGCCAGCCAGGAGTGCATTGGAATAGTCAAGTCTAGATGTAGAGAAAGAAACAAGACAGACAACTGCTGTGACTATCACACAGCACCATCTAAACTATAATAATTCTAATAGGTCTAAGAGCGTTAAAAAAACAAGCCTGAAGGCTTTGTGTCTTAATGCGAGGAGCATTTGTAATAAGGTGGATGAATTGGCTGCGCAAATAGAAGTAAACAAATACGATTTGGTTGGGATTACGGAAACGTGGCTCAAGGAAGGCCAGGACTGGGAACTCAACATCCAGGGGTATTCAATATTCAGGAAAGATAGGCAAAAAGGAAAGGGAGGTGGGGTAGCATTACTGGTTAAAGAAGGGATTAACACAATTGTAATGAAGGATATTAGCTCTGATGAGGTGGAATCTGTTTGGGTAGAATTGAGAAATACTAAGGGGAAAAAAACGTTAGTGGGAGTGGTTTATAGACCTCCAAACAGTAAGGCGGAGGTTGGGGATGGCATTAAAAGAGAAATTAAAGAAGCGTGCAATAAGGGCACAGCAGTCATCATGGGTGACTTTAATCTACATATAGATTGGGCCAACCAAATGAGTAACAATACTGTGGAGGAGGAATTCCTGGAGTGTTTACGGGATGGTTTCCTGGACCAATATGTCGAGGAACCAACCAGAGATCAGGCCATCTTAGACTGGGTATTATGTAACGAGAAAGGATTAATTAGCAATCTTGTTGTAAGAGGCCCCTTGGGTCGGAGCGATCATAATATGATCGAATTCTTCATTAAGATGGAGAATGAAGTAGTTGACTCGGAGACTAGGGTCCTCAATTTAAATAAAGGAAACTATGATGGTCTGAGGAGCGAGTTGGGTAGGATTGATTGGGGAATGGCACTCAAAGGGTTGGCGGTGGATAGGCAATGGCAAACATTCAAAGACCGAATGGATGAACTACAGAATTTGTTCATCCCAGTTTGGCATAAAAATAAAACAAAAAAGGTGACCCAACCGTGGCTAACAAGGGAAATTAGGGATAGCATAAGGTCCAAGGAGAGGGCATATAAATTGGCCAGAAAAAGCAATAATCCTGAGGATTGGGAGCAGTTTAGGATTCAACAAAGGAGGACAAAGGGATTAATTAAGAAAGGGAAAATAGAATATGAGAGTAAGCTTGCAGAGAACATAAAAACTGACTGTAAAAGCTTTTATAGATATGTGAAGAGAAAAAGATTGGTGAAGTCAAGCATAGGTCCCTTGCAGTCAGAATCGGGGGAATTTATAATGGGGAACAAAGAAATGGCAGACCAACTAAATACATATTTTGGTTCTGTCTTCACAAAGGAGGACACAAATAACCTCCCAGAGATGCCGGGGAACATAGGGTCTGATGAAAGGGTGGAACTGAAAGAAATCAGTATTTGTTGGGAAATGGTGTTAGGAAAATTGATGGGACTGAAGGCCGATAAATCCCCAGGGCCTGATAATCTACATCCCAGGGTACTTAAGGAAGTGGCCCTAGAAATAGTAGATGCATTGCTGGTCATCTTCCAGAACTCGATAGACTCTGCAACGGTACCCATGGATTGGCGGGTAGCTAATGTTACCCCACTATTCAAAAAAGGTGGTAGAGAAAAGGCGGGGAATTATAGACCGGTAAGCTTGACATCGGTAGTGGGGAAAATGCTAGAGTCCATTATAAAAGATGTAATAGCAGAGCACTTGGAAAGCAGTGACTGGATCGGACAAAGTCAACATGGATTTACAAAAGGTAAATCATGCTTGACTAATCTACAGGAATTTTTTGAGGATGTAACTGGTAAAATAGATAAGGGAGAACCAGTGGATGTGGTGTATTTGGACTTTCAGAAGGCTTTCGATAAGGTCCCGCATAAGAGATTAGCATGCAAAATTAAGGCACATGGGATTGGGGGCAAGGTATTGACTTGGATAGAGAACTGGTTGGCGGACAGAAAGCAAAGAGTTGGAATAAACGGGTCGTTTTCCGAGTGGCAGGCAGTGACTAATGGGGTACCGCAAGGATCGGTCCTAGGACCCCAGCTGTTCACAATATATATTAATGATCTGGACGAGGGAATTGGATGTAATATCTCCAAATTTGCAGATGACACAAAGCTGGGTGGGAGGGTAAGCTGTGAGGAGGATGTCGTGAAACTTCAGTACGATTTGGGCAGATTGGGTGATTGGGCAGAAACATGGCAAATGCACTATAATGTGGATAAATGTGAGGTTATCCACTTTGGTGGCAAAAACAGGAAGGCAGATTATTATTTGAATGGCAATAGATTGGGAGAAGGGGAAGTGCAAAGAGACCTGGGTGTTCTTGTGCACCAGTCGCTGAAGGTAAGCATGCAGGTGCAGCAGGCGGTTAAGAAGGCAAATGGTATGTTGGCCTTCGTAGCAAGAGATTTCGAGTACAGGAACAAGGATGTCTTGCTGCAGTTGTACAGGGCCTTGGTGAGACCGCACCTTGAGTATTGTGTGCAGTTTTGGTCGCCTTACCTGAGGAAGGACGTACTTGCCATGGAAGGAGTGCAGCGAAGATTCACCAGGCTGATACCTGGGATGGCAGGAATGACGTATGAGGAGAGATTGTGTCGATTGGGCTTATACTCACTGGAGTTTAGAAGATTGAGAGGGGATCTCATCGAAACCTATAAAATTCTGTCAGGCCTGGACAGACTAGATGCAGGAAGGATGTTTCTGATGGCCGGGGAGTCCAGAACCAGGGGTCATAGTCTAAGGATAAGGGGTAAGCCATTTAGGACTGAAATGAGGAGGAATTTCTTCACCCAGAGAGTGGTGAACCTGTGGAATTCTCTGCCACAGAGGGCGGTGGAGGCCAGTTCATTAAGTATATTCAAGAAAGAGTTGGATATATTTCTTAAGGCTAAAGGGATCAAGGGATATGGGGAGAAGGCAGGGACCGGGTACTGAAATTGGATGATCAGCCATGATCTCATTGAATGGCGGAGCAGGCTCGAAGGGCCGAATGGCCTACTCCTGCTCCTATCTTCTATGTTTCTATGTTTCTATATGGTCCAAGATAATTGGAAAAGGTAAGAAGCTTGTGTCTAAGTATCATCTTATGATAGATTAACAAGTGAGAGTATAAAAAGTGGTGATGATTACAACAAAATTAACATCACAATATCACAAAAAAATAAGAAGCGGTGTAGTTAAGGTTACTTTGGCAGTTTCTGAGTAAAACAATTACAGAGAGAATGCATTTTATAGTTGTCTGTCCGCTGCATTGAACACACAATCTTAGTTAGAATGTGCATTTCTACAGTTTCTGCTTTTTCCTTCAAAGATTCAGAGGAACAAAAATAGTATTATTAGTAAGGAATACATAGAGGAAAGACTGAAATGGCAACAAATTGTAATCATGTAGCCATATTAACTGTGAATAATATATTAGCAGAGTAAATCATTTGAGTAATCTCTAACTACCAGAATTCTGCTTGATAATACATTTATTCTCAATTTATGTTGCAATATTGATGGTTTCATAAAAAGATACAAGAAGCAACCCCACTATAGTTTTTCTAGCTTATAAATACTGTGATAAATATTGTGATGTTTTTGTATTTCTCATCAATGTGGTATTTCAATATTTTTTTCATTCAGAGCTAATAACTATTTGTGAAATGTTATTTTCCTAAGTCTTACCACTTGGCAAAAAATTGTATTTAAAACCATAATTAATTTTTAGTAGAAAACATGTATTAAAGATGATGTCATAGATCCATCTTTATTTGAAACGTAAGTATGTAACTGCTCAAAAGATAGCGCCGGATTAAATGGCATGTATCGTGGAACAAGATGAATCATAAATCACAGCTGAAGATCTTAATTATTCCAATTTTGGGGGGGGATGTTAGTTTAGGTGTCATCTAATACACCACCTGTATCTAACTTGCACAACAGTAGCGAGATTTAATCATTAATTACAGTAGGTGCTAGGGTTGATACAACAGGGAAACCCAGTAGTGTGGTTATACATTGCTGCTGCTCTGTGCACACAGATATGCTAAATGGAAATTAAAAACTGATTCATACAAATTGCTGTGAATATTTTCTTAAATGTTAGTGCCCCTGTCCACTGTTATAAACTTCCATTATTGATTTTGTATTTCAATCTTTTTAGTTTAATTTTAGAAGGAAAAATACTTTCTTTTTAGATGTCCAACAGCACAAACATTTTCCAGCTGGTTGCTGTTGTTATAACTTATTACTTGGCTGCCTCCCAAGTCCTGCTTTATAATCGAACTAAAGTCTATGCTAATTAGCTATTTAAAGTTAATGGGCAATTACTCAAATTTGATGCTCTGATTTTGTCTTTGGACGTGATATTGCACACATGCGGTTCTTCAATTGTCCCTTTCCAAGATACACAAATCTGTCCAACTTTATGCAAATATCTTTTGACATGCAATGTCAATGCCACCTACTCTACATCAACTGGCAACAACACATCACAAATTATACCATCCGTCAACAGACTAATACTGATCTAATACCAGCCAATTGATCCTTTTCTATTTTGTTCATGTTGTTTGATACCCTCCAGAGTTGCTCATTAAAAACATCTTTTTTTACTAAACTGCATCCCCAGAGTGGAAGGAACACTCGGGGGAAGGGGGGGGATTTTAATCCCACCCGCCCAGCAGAAACGAGCCAGCTGGGCAATTAAATTGCCCTGGGTTACTTACCTGCCAGAAAGCTGCCGGCATCCTGCCATTTTAACCTGCTCTTCTGAAGCTGGCGGGGTCCTTCTTTAACTATGGTAATCGGAGCCCGATGACGTTAATCGGACCCCTGTGGCATTTTAACTCAGTATTGAGTGGGGAAGCCACTGCAGCTGCCAGACTGAAGCAAGTCAGAAGGGGATGGGGATGTGAAGAGGCCATGAAAGAAAGAAAAGGAGACTTGTATTTATATAGAGCCTTTCACAACCACCAGATATCCCAAAGCGCTTTATAACCAATGATGTACTTTTTGCAGTGTAGTCAATGTAGGAAATGCAGCAGCCAATTTGCGCACAGCAAGCTCCCACAAACGGCAATGTGATAATGACCAGATAATCTGTTTTAGTGATGTTGATTGAGGGGTAAATATTGACCAGGACACCAGGAAGAACTCCCCTGCTCTTCTTCGAAATAGTGCGATGGGATCTTTTACATCGACCTGAGAGAGCAGACAGGACCTCGGTTTAACATCTCATCTGAAAGATGGCATCGCCGACAGTGCAGCACTCCCTCAGCCCTGCACTGGAGTGTCAGCCTAGATTTTTGTGCTCAAGTCCCTGGAGTGGGACTTGAACCCATAACCTTCTGACTTGAAGGCAAGTCTGCTGCCCACTGAGCCACAACTTACACTGAAAGGTAAGATTTTTTACTTTACTTTGTGAGGCCAGGAGCAGGAGTGCTTCTCCAGGGTCCATAAGGAAAGTTTAGGCCTCTTCTGCCCTGGACTCCCCCTATTCCTTTCTGGAAACCTCTGACCCAAACCTATCTCCATGTCGGCAGCCAATTCCCACCCACTACTCACCAGTTCCATTTGGGAAGTGGACCAGCGATGTGGTAATGAGGCTCGGCGGTTAAAATCGCCGTAGCCTCGTGCTATCGTGGGCGGGCGGGAAACTAATTGACTCCCGCTGCCGGAAACTCACTGGGACTTAAAATCAAGCCCCATTATTCTCATTGTGCTGATCAACAATTTAAGATTGCCAGATACAATGGCAATACTTGTTTTGTGAATAATGTAATTAGTAGCACACAGAAGTGGCTGATGTCATCTTGTTTCTGAGTCCACTACACCTCTCGCAGGCATATAGAATTGGTTCATTGATGCAAACCATAAACTTACAGGCTGTTTGATATTCTGCACACTGGTGAATTGGACAAAGGGCTGGACATCCAGTGTAATTTACCATTTTTTCCTGGTTTTTGATAGTTCTGTCAACTCTTGGATAATAAAAAATACTCTCCTCTCCCAAAGGGAACGGAGTCCATTGGACTATAACTGATAATTTCTGTGAAATAACGAACATGTTGGTACACATTGACAAAACTAGCCATAAATAGATCTCATTTGCATTCCTTTGGCTCATTGTTTTGCTAATAGGGAAAATTAGCTTGGATATTACAATGGGGTAGCCTGCCCAGATTTCAATCAGAATATCGCTCTTCCCTCTCTGATGGCATTTTTATTGGGTATTGTTATATATTTTGATGCCTTCTCAATTTTTGTCCCTTTTTTCAGTGATTTCCTTGCATATCCCTCTGCTCCTATAGGTGGTGATTCATGAGGGGGTCTTCTTCTCTTCTCTTCTGAAGCAGTCCCTCGGAACTCCCTCCCGTTGGAGCTGTGAACGGATACATACTGGAGCATTCGCGATGCTGAGGACGTCGTGGATAGCATGTTTAGGGAGTTGGTCACACCGCAGGTAAAGGCTGCACAGGCAGGAAGGGAATGGGTGACCACCAGGAAGAGTAGTAGGCGCAGGCAGGTAGTGCAGGGATCCCCTGTGGCCATCCCCCTCTCAAACAGATATACCGCTTTGGATATTGTTCGGGGAGATGGCTTATCGGGGGAAGGCAGCAGTAGCCAACTTCCTGGCACCATGGGTGGTTCTGCTGCACAGGACGGGAGGAAAAAGACCGGGAGAGCTATAGTGATAGGGGATTCTATTGTAAGGGGAATAGATAGGCGTTCCTGCGGCCGCAAACGAGACTCCAGGATGGTATGTTGCCTCCCTGGTGCAAGGGTCAAGGATGTCTCAAAGCGGCTGCAGGGCATTCTGGAGGGGGAGGTTGAACAGCCAGTTGTTGTGGGGCATATAGGTACCAACGATATAGGTAAAAAACGGGATGAGGTCCTAAAAGCTGAATATAGGGAGTTAGGAGGTAAATTAAAAAATAGGACCTCAAAGGTAGCAATCTCGGGATTGCTACCAGTGCCACGTGCTAGTCAGAGTAGAAATAGAAGGATATTTCAGATGAATATGAGGCTAGAGGAATGGTGCAAGGGGGAGGGATTCAAATTCCTGGGACATTGGAAACGGTTCTGGGGGAGGTGGGACCAATACAAACTGGACGGTTTGCAACTGGGCAGGACCGGGACCAATGTCCTAGGGGGGGTGCTTGCTAATGCTGTTGGGGAGGGTTTAAACTAAAATGGCAGGGGGTTGGGAACCTGTGGAGGGAGTCAGAGGAATGGGAAGCAAGGATAGAAGCAAAAGATAGGATGGAGAAAAGCAAAAGTGGAAGGAGAGAAATCAAGGGTGTAAATCAAACAGGGCCACAGTAAATAATAATTCTAAAAGGACTAAGAGTGTTAAAAAAAAATAAGCCTGAAGGCTTTGTGTCTTAATGCGAGGAGCATTCATAATAAGGTGGATGAATTAGCTGCGCAAATAGATGTAAACGGATATGATATAATTGGGATTACGGAGACATGGCTGGGAATTCAACATCCAGGGGTATTCAATATTCAGGAAGGACAGGCAAAAAGGAAAAGGAGGTGGGGTAGCATTGCTGGTTAAAGAGATTAACACAATAGTAAGGAAGGATATTAGCTCTGATGATGTGGAATCTGTATGGGTAGAGCTGAGTAATACCATGGGGCAGAAAATGTTAGTGGGAGTTGTATACAGACCCCCAAACAGTAATGCTGAGGTTGGGGATGGCATTAAATGGGAAATTAGAGATGCGTGCAATAAGGGCACAGCAGTTATCATGGGTGACTTTAATCTACATATAGATTGGGCTAACCAAATTAGTAACAATGCTGTGGAGGAGGAATTCCTGGAGTGTATACGGGATGGTTTCCTGGACCAATATGTCGAGGAACCAACTAGAGATCAGGTCGGCTTACTCTGGGTATTATGTAATGAGAAAGGATTAATCAGCAATCTTGT
The DNA here is from genome assembly GCF_052327205.1 of Somniosus microcephalus. Lineage (NCBI taxonomy): Eukaryota > Metazoa > Chordata > Chondrichthyes > Squaliformes > Somniosidae > Somniosus > Somniosus microcephalus. The sequence goes on along the minus strand of NC_140998.1, from coordinate 109,025,297 downwards.
TGTGTGAGGCCCCTTGGGGAGGAGCAATCAAAATATGATAGAATTCTTCATTAAGACGGAGAGTGAAGTAGTTGACTCAGAGACTAGGGTCCTGAATTTAAATAAAGGAAACTACAATGGTATGAGGCGCGAGTTAGCTAGGATGGATTGGGAAACGTTACTTAAAGGGTTGTTGGTGGATAGGCAATGGCAAACATTTAATGATCACATGGATGAACTACAGAATTTGTTCATCCTGTCTGGCATAAAATTAAAACAAAAAAGGTGACTCAACCGTGGCTAACAAGGGAAATTAGGGACAGCATAAGATCCAAGGAGAGGACATATAAATTGGCCAGAAAAAGCAGCAAACTTGAGGACTGGGAGCAGTTTAAGAATCAACAAAGGAGGACAAAGGGATTAATTAAGAGGGGGAAAATAGAGTATGAGAGTAAGCTTTCAGGGAACATAAAAACTGACTGTAAAAGCTTCTATAGATATGTGAAGAGAAAAAGATTGGTGAAGTCCAGCATAGGTCACTTGCAGTCAGAATCAGGGGAATTTATAATGGGGAACAAAGAAATGGCTGACCAATTAAATACATACTTTGGTTCTGTCTTCACAAAGGAGGACACAAATAACCTCCCAGAGATGTCGGGGAACATAGGGCCTAATGAGAGGGAGGAACTGAATGAAATCAGTATTTGTAGGGAAATGCTGTTAGGGAAATTGACAGGATTGAAGGCCGATAAATCCCCAGGGCCCGATCATCTACATCCTAGTGTACTTAAGGAAGTGGCCCTAGAAATAGTAGATGCATTGTTGGTCATCTTCTAAAATTCTATAGACTCGGGCACAGTTCCCATGGATTGGAGGGTAGCTAATGTAACCCCACTATTTTAAAAAGGTGGTAGAGAGAAAACGGGGAATTATAGACCAGTAAGCCTGACATCGGTAGTGGGGAAAATGCTAGAGTCCATTATAAAAGATGTAATAGCAGAGCACTTGGAAAACAGTGACAGGATCAGACAAAGCCAACATTGATTTACAAAAGGTAAATCGTGCTTGACTAATCTACTGGAATTTTTGAGGATGTAACTGATAGAATAGATAAGGGAGAACCAGTGGATGTGGTGTATTTGGACTTTCAGAAGGCTTTCGATAAGGTCCCGCATAAGAGATTAGCATGCAAAGTTAAAGCACATGGGATTGGGGGTAAGGTACTGACTTAGATAGAGAACTGGTTGGCAGACAGGAAGCAAAGAGTTGGAATAAATGGGTCTTTTTCTGAGTGGCAAGCAGTGACTAGTGGGGTACCGCAGGGATCGGTCCTAAGACCCCAGCTATTCACAATACAGGTAGGCTATCCTTTATCCACACTTCTGAAAACCGAAAGTTTTTTTGTGGAGCGTAAGTCGTGCGCATGACATAACCAGAGTGGCGCCAAACATGACCCGACGCGGCCGATGCTTTTCTGACCTGATTTGCGGGCCAGCTTAGCGTAGGAGTCAGCCGATATCCGGCTTTCCCACAACTGGCGGCGGCAGTCGAGCCTCAGATCCCCGCTAAGTCAAGGAATTCAGATACGGAGCAGGTGGAGCTGTAAACAGACTGTGAGCGGCAGCACAGAGAAGCAGGAAGGGGAATGAGACACGGAACAGGGGGAGCTGTAAACAGACTGTGAGCGGCAGCACAGAGAAGCAGGAAGGGGAATGAGACATGGAACAGTCGCAAGAGGTAGCCTGAAATTTTAAAATTTATATTAAATACAAATACTAATTACCAAATTAATTTAATGTCCAGAGTTTCCCAGTCTGAAATAATACCTTCTGAAACCCGAAAATTTCCAAAAACCGAAACACAGCTGGTCCCAAGGTTTTCGGATAAGGGATAGTCAACCTGTATATATTAATGATCTAGATGAGGGAACTAGATGTAATATCTCCAAGTTTGCAGATGACACAAAGCTCGGTGGGCATGTGTGCTGTGAGGAGGATGCAGAGAAACTCCAATATGATTTGGACAGGTTGGATGATTGGGCAGATGCATGGCAAATGCAGTATAATGTGGGTAAATGCGAGGTTATCCACTTTGGTGGCAAAAACAGCAAGGCAGATTATTATCTGAATGGCAATAGATTGGGAGAAGGGGAAGTGCAACGAGACCTGGGTATCCTTGTGCACCAGTCGCTGAAGGTAAGCATGCAGGTGCAGCAGGCGGTTAAGAAGGCAAATGGTATGTTGGCCTTCATAGCGAGTGGATTTGAGTACAGGAGCAAGGATGTCTTGCTGCAGTTGTACAGGGCCTTGGTGAGACCACACCTTGAGTATTGTGTGCAGTTTTGGTCACCTTATGTGAGGAAGAATATTCTTGCCATGGAGGGAGTGCAGCGAAGATTCACCAGACTGATACCTGGGATGGCAGGAATGACGTATGAGGAGAGATTGGGTCGATTGGGCTTATACTCGCTAGAGTTTGGAAGAATGAGAGGGGATCTCATTGAAACTTATAAAATTCTAACAGGACTAGAAAGACTAGATGCAGGAAGGATGTTCCCTATGGCGGGGGAGTCCAGAACCAGGGGTCACAGTCTAAGGATAAGGGGTAAGCCATTTAGGACAGAGATGAGGAGGAATTTCTTCACCCAGTGAGTGGTGAACCTGTGGAATTCTCTACCACAGAAGGCAGTTGAGGCCAATTCATTAAATATATTCAATAAGGAGTTAGATATATTTCTTAAGGCTAAAGAGATCAATGGATATGGGGAGAATGCAGGGACAGGGTACTGAATTCGGATGATCAGCCATGATCTCTTTAAATGGTGGAGCAGGCTCGAGGGGCTGAATGGCCTACTCCTGCTCCTATCTTCTATGTTTCTATGGAACCAAGGATGACTTGCTTCCACATTAAAAATGAGTTCTCAGGTGACTGATGAGACCAATGCTGGACCTACAGTCTCTGTCACAGATGGGGCAGACGGTGGTTGAAGGGGCGGGTGGGTGGGGTGCTTGGGTTGACGTGTGCTCCTTGCGCTGCTTGCGCTTGGCTTCCGCTTGCTCCCAGCGAAGAGACGCGAGGTGTTCGATGCCTTCCCGAATGCTTCTCCTCCAGTTTGTGCGGTCTTGGGCCAGGGATTCCCAGGTGTCAGCGGGGATGTTGTACTTTTTCAAGGAGGCTTTGAGGGTTTCCTTCAAGCGCTTTCTCTGCCCACCTGGGGCTCTCCTGCCATGCCGGAGCTCCGAGTAGAGCGCTTGTTCTGGGAGTCTTGTATCGGACATGCGGACGATGTGACCAGTCCACCAGAGCTGATCAAGCGTGGTCAAAGCTTCGAGGCTGGGGATGTTGGCCTGAGCAAAGACACTGACGTTGGTGCGCCTATCCTGCCAATGGATTTGCAGGGTCTTGCGGAGGCAGAATTGGTGGTACCTCTCCAGTGCTTTGAGGTGCCTGCTGTACATGGTCCATGTCTCTGAGGCATACAACAGGGCGGGAATCACTGTAGTTCTGTAGACCAGGAGCTTAGTGCCGGGTTTGAGGTCCTGGTCTTCAAACACTCTCTTCCTCAGGCGACCAAAGGCTGCACTGGCACACTGAAGGTGGTGTTGGACTTCGTCATCGACGTCTGCTCTTGTTGACAGTAGGCTCCCGAGGTATGGAAAGTGGTCCACGTTGTCCAAGGCCTTGTCATGGATTTTGATAATCGGGGGGCAGTACTGTGTGGCAGGGGCAGGTTGGTAGAGAACCATTGTCTTATGGATGTTTAGTGTAAGGCCTATGCTCTCATATGCTTCGGTGAAGGTGTTGATGATGGTTTGGAGTTCGACCTCAGAGTGAGCGCAGATGCAAGCATCATCTGCATACTGTAATTCGACGACAGAGGATGGGACATCCTTGGATCTGGACTGGAGGCGGCGGAGGTTGAACAGTTTCCCATTTGTTCTGTAAATTAGCTCCACTCCAGTGGGGAGCTTACTGAGGGTGAGATGGAGCATTGCAGCAAGGAAGATCGAGAAGAGCGTTGGTGCGATGACACAGCCTTGCTTGACCCCGGTCCGTATGTGAATTGGTTTCTTGGTGGAACCGTTGGTCAGTATCACGGCTTGCATGTCGTCGTGAAGCAGGCGAAGGATCACAGAATCACAGAAACCCCACAGTGCAGATAGAGGCCATTTCGGCCCATCGAGCCTGCACCGACACATATCCCACCCGATCCCCGTAACCCCTACACCAACACATATCCCACCCTATCCCCATAACCCCACGTATTTAATCCCCCTAACACTAAGGGTCAATTTATCATAGCCAATCAACCTAACCCGCACATCTTTGGACTGTGGGAGGAAACCGGAGCACCCGGAGGAAACCCACGCAAACACGGGGAGAATGTGCAAACTCCACACAGATAGTCACCCGAGGCCGGATTTGAACCCGGGTCTCTGGCGCTGTGAGGCAACAGTGCTAACCACTATGCCACCGTGCTGTGACAAACATTTGAGGGCAGCCGAATTTAAGGAGGACACTCCATAATCCTCATGTTTGACAGTGTCGAAGGCCTTTGTGAGATCAAAGAAGACCATGTACAGCGGTTGGTGCTGTTCCTTGTACTTCTCTTGTAATTGACGTGCGGTGAAGATCATGTCTATTGTGCCCCTTAGTGGGCGGAATCCGCATTGCGACTCTGGTAGGAGCTCTTCGGCCACTGGGAGAAGGTGATTGAGGAGAATTCTTGCGATGAGTTGCCCTGTGGCAGACAGCAGGGAAACTCCTCTGTAATTACCGCAATCCGACTTGTCACCTTTCTTGAAGATGGTCACAATTACGGCATCTCTGAGATCCCCTGGCATGTTCTCCTCCTTCCAGATAAGAGAAATTAGTTCATCAATTTCTGTTGGTGCGAGTACCCCTCCAGCGCCTCACTCAAATGACCATTTTTCATGTGTGCAACTGGATTGTGTTGTTTCATTATAGGAATGTGATCCAGTCCTCACCTGATATCCACAAGCATGCATTGCCAGCAGGGATTGCTGGATAGTAATGAGGAGCAGCAACTCTAGCTGATTTTCCCTACCATAGAGCAGGTATAGTTGTAGCCCCCAGGCTACTGCCCAACTGTGATAAGCTAACTCAACACAGACCTGTGGTTCAATTTTTAAAATGCTCAGAATAATGTCTAAATTATTCCACATGTTATTGCTTATTAGACTGATTTCTAAATATATAAAACAGAATTGGAAAAAATGGGACCAGATGTAAATTTCCTGCATAAAAGTAATTGAAACTTTTTTGAGATCGCATAACAGATTTGACCTAACTACAAATGCAATGGTAAAATAGAAGCCAGGCATTGTTATTAGATGCCCATTTTGCAGCGGTGCAGTTAATCTATGTTATCTAATAGTTTGTTCTATTTATGAGTACCTTTTTAGTTATTAATGCATTTTAAAGCTTCTTGTCTGGTAGGTGATCATTTCTGACAGTAGCAATTGATGCTGCTGAGACAGAAGATAAACTGAGAGGATTCCATATTAGTGGGTCTCATAATGAACCCATGGCATTTTAGTGACTAATCATTTATAAATAACCAGCTAGGAATGGAAAACACATGTCACAAATAATGGGTTCAAGAAAGTCAGAAGCAGAGAGCAATCGAAATTCAGTCAAGATAACACAACAGGGTAACTAGCATGATATAATGCAATCAGAGGATGTGGAAATAAACTAAGAACACTGCATGGATATGGGGTGCATTTTCGTTTAACATTTTTTATTATTCGTTCAGGGGCAGAAAACGGTAGTGGCAGTGGTATATAGACCCCCAAACAGTAATGCAGAGGTTGGGGATGGCATTAAAAGGGAAATTAGAGAAGCGTGCAATAAGGGCACAGCAGTTATCATGGGTGACTTTAATCTACATATAGATTGGGCTAACCAAATTAGTAACAATACTGTGGAGGAGGAATTCCTGGAGTGTAGCGGGGTGGTTTCCAGGACAAATATGTCGAGGAACCAACTAGAGATCAGGCCATCTTAGACTGGGTATTATGTCATGAGAAAGGATTAATTAGCAATCTTGTTGTGCGAGGCCCCTTGGGTCGGAGCGATCATATATGATAGAATTCTTCATTAAGATGGAGCGTGAAGTAGTTGATTTCAGAGACTCTGGTCCTGAATTTAAATAAAGGAAACTACGATGGTATGAGGTGCGAGTTGGATAGGATTGATTGGGGAAGGTCACTCAAAGGGTTGACGGTGGATAGGCAATAGCAAATAGTCAAAGACCGCATGGATGAACTACAGAATTTGTTCATCCCAGTTTGGCATAAAAATAAAACAAAAAAGGTGACTCAACCGTGGCTAACAAGGGAAATTAGGGATAGCATAAGATCCAAGGAGAGGACATATCAATTGGCCAGAAAAAGCAATAAACCTGAGGATTGGGAGCAGTTTAAGATTCAGCAAAGGAGGACAAAGGGATTAATTAAGAGGGGGAAAATAGAGTATGAGAGTAAGCTTGCAGGGAACATAAAAAGTGACTGTAAAAGCTTTTATAGATATGTGAAGAGAAAAAGAATGGTGAAGTCAAGCGTAGGTCGCTTGCAGTCAGAATCAGGGGAATTTATAATGGGGAACAACGAAATGGCAGACCAATTAAATACATACTTTGTTTCTGTCTTCACAAAGGAGGACACAAATAACCTCCCAGAGATGTCGGGGAACATAGGGTCTAATGAGAGGGAGGAACTGAATGAAATCAGTATTTGTAGGGAAATGGTGTTAGGGAAATTGATGGGATTGAAGGCCAATAAATCCCCAGGGCCTGATAATCTACATCCTAGGGTACTTAAGGAAGTGGCCCTAGAAATAGTAGATGCATTGCTGGTCATCTTCCAAAATTCGATAGACTCTGGAACAGTACCCATGGATTGGAGGATAGCTAATGTTACCCCACTATTTAAAAAAGGTGGTAGAGAGAAAACGGGGAATTACAGACCGGTAAGCCTGACATCGGTAGTGGGTGTAAAGTCTGTGGGCTGTTTAGTTAATTAATACACAGACTCCAAGAGTAACTTAAAACAGGACTTTACTATTCGAAGGTCAGGGCGAATCTGCTCAATACTTCCTGACACAGCACTTATATACCGGTGTGGTCACCATCGGTATTACAGTATACAGAAGCCAACAAAGTAGTGCAACACCTAAAGTAGTTCTCTTAAAGGTGGACGGTTACATACAATAGTTCTCTTAAAGGTAGACGGGTACATACACTACAATCCTCCCTTTTTAGCTTACAACATACTGATTCCCCATTAAACATACATTATAACATATATACAACTTTATGCAAGACAGTTCACAGATTCAGTCTCTCTGGAGGTTTCCGGACTCTGTCCGGATAACGCCTCGGTGGTGTCGTAACTTCCGGCGGGGTAGTAGGTGCTTCTGGCAAGGTCGATTCGGCTTGAAGGACAGTGTCAGGTTCATCTGATTCCAGTATTACCAGATCGGAGGTAGGTGTTCTGGGTATCTCTGTCTCAACATTAACCGTGTAAGGTGGTGGAGTAGGTTGGCCATTTGTGGCTGACCCTATGATCTGGTCAACATGGCGCCTTATTATACTGTCCTCAATGTCCACCGTATACATCAACGGCCCTAGCCTTTTTCCGATAGTTCCAGGCTGCCATTTCTCGGTACGGTAGTCCCGGGCCAAAACTTGTTGACCTATCTGAAAAGATCTAGTTGGCCTTTCATTCATGCCCTGGAATTGCCGGTTCTCTACGTCCCTTCTGACGTTTGGCTTAAGCAAATCCAGCCGGCATCTTAGTCGTCTATTAAAAAACATCATGGCGGGAGTTTGATTTGTGACCGCATGTGTTGCATTCCTGTACGCCAACAAGAAGCTATCCACCTTATGTTGTAAGTTAATGGCTTCATTACCCATGGCCTTTATGGCCTTCTTGAAGGTCTGGACAAACCTTTCAGCCAATCCATTGGAGGCGGGATGGTATGGGGCTGACGTGTAGTGCTTAACCCCATTGCTCTTTAAGAATTTCTTGAATTCTTCGGACACAAATTGCGGTCCATTATCAGAACAGATCTGTTCCGGCAGCCCATTCCTAGCAAACATGGTCCTTAACACTGTGATGGTTTTTTCCGTGGTGGTGGTGGACATCTTTATTACCTCCGGCCACTTGGAGTGAGCATCCACCGCTATTAGAAACATTGAGTCCATAAATGGACCAGCAAAGTCGATATGTACCCTTTGTCACGGAGATGAGGGCCACTCCCATGGATGCAGAGGAGCCTGTGGTGGCGCGTTTTGGACCTTCTGGCATCCTAGACAGCTCTTAGTGATTTCTTCGATGTCCCCATCAATGCCTGGCCACCACACAAACGCTCTTGCTAGGTTCTTCATTTTCACTCCACCCAGATGTCCCTCGTGCAGCTCCTTTAACACCTTCTGTTGAAGTTTGGGTGGAATCACCACTCTAGATCCACACATCAGGGTTCCTCGACACACTGACAGCTGTTCTTTTCTCTGCGAAAATGCTGGCAGCGTTGGTTCGCCCTGTGCTGGCCATCCCTCCACTGTTAAATCATAGACTCGTGAGAGAGTCGGGTCATTTCTTGTTTCGTTTTCGATCATCGAATTTGTTACTGGTAGACATTCCACTATGGATGAGTGGAACATCTCTACCGGGTCCACTGTAGTCGCTTCTTCTACTATCGGCAATGGCAAGCGCGATAACCCATCAGCATTTCCATGCTGTTTGGACCTTTTGTATTCGATGTCATATTGGTGTGCCCCAAGTAACACGGACCACCTCTGTAACCTTTGCGCTGTCATGGTGGAAACGGCCTTGTTAGGGTTGAATATGGACACCAACGGCTGGTGGTCTGTCAGTAATGTGAACTTCTTGCCCTGCAGATAATGATTGAATTTCCTTACGCCCCACACAAGGCTGAGGGCCTCCCTATCTATTTGAGCATAATTTCGCTCCGCGGAGGTCAATGATCGGGACGCGAATGCCACTGGCCTTTCCGAGCCATTTGGTAACTTGTGTGAAAGTACTGCTCCAATTCCATAGGGGGAAGCATCACAAGCTAGACGAAGAGGTAACGTTGGGTTGAAATGAGCCAACACTTCTTCAGAGGTAATCAATGCCTTGCTTCTGCGAAAGGCCTTTTTACATTCCTCACTCCACTTCCATGGTACTTCTTTCCGCAACAGAGCATTCAGCGGATGCAGCACCGTGGATAGATTCGGCAGAAACTTGTGATAATAATTAATCAACCCCAAGAATGATCTTAACTGTGATACGTTTTCCGGAGCGGGGGCCTTCACGACAGCTTCTATCTTGTCAGGTGACTTGTGCAGCCCCTCTCGGTCAATGACATGACCGCAGTACGAGATCCGTTTTTGGAAGAACTCACATTTCTTGCGATTAACTCGAAGGCCATATTCCTTCAACCTAGTGAGCACCAGTTTCAAATTTGTGAGGTGTTCTTCCTCGTCTTCTCCCGTAATCAGGATATCGTCTAAGTAACACTGCGTGCTTGGAATTCCTTGTAATACCTGCTCCATGGCCCTCTGCCAAATTGCTGGAGCCGAAGCTACCCCAAAAACCAGTCTATTATAACGATACAAGCCTCTGTGTGTGTTGATGGTGAGGTACTGATGCGACTCTTCCTCGACTTCCATTTGTAAGTATGCCTGTGCCAGGTCTATCTTGGTGAAGTGTTTCCCTCCAGCCAACGAAGCAAAGATATCTTCAATCCGCGGAAGCGGGTATTGTACCGTGTGAAGCACCGGATTCACTGTGATCTTGAAGTCTCCGCAGATGCGGACCTTCCCCGGTCCCCCTGGCTTGTTACTTGGTGAAGACTTCATGACGGGAACAATGGGCGTGGCCCACTCACTCCAGTCCACTTTTGACAGTACCCCTGATTGTTCAAGTTCTTCCAGTCCTGCCTCCACAGCAGGTCGTATCGCGTAAGGTACCGATCTGGCTTTGAAAAATTTTGGGCTTGCATGTTCTGCAATCTTAACCTTTGCTTTAATTCCTTGCAGTGTTCCCAGTCCTTGCTGGAATACCTCTTTAGCTTCGTCTAATATTCTGGACAACCGTTCAGGTTTGACATCTTCCTTTCCGGAATCTACCGTCATGGTGTTTAGTGAATGCCAGTCTATCTTTATTTTCCTGATCCACTCCCGTCCCAGAAGTGGTGGACCTCCCTCAGGCAACACATACAGGTCCATCCTTTGGTGCTCTTTGTCCTTGTATCTCACCTTGACTTCTATCTTTCCGATGGGGTATACTTTGTGCCCCGTGTATGTCTTCAATACTAGTTCCGTATCCCGTAGGGGAATATGCTTGAATAACTTTTTATAATCATGCTTATTCATGACCGTCAACGCCGATCCGGTGTCCACTTCCATTTTCACTTGGACTTTTGCAATCTGTAGTGTGATCCAGATAGCTTGTCGGTCAGCTTCATTACTCACATTGTGAATTCTCAGACTATCCAGTTCCTTGCAGTTGGAGTGTGAGTCCGAATTCTGTTCTTCCGGACTCTTCCTAGTCACCTCATGTACCTTCCTGTACCTCTTTTGTGGTGACTCATTATTGTTGGTCTTCTTCCCTGACCGGCATACCTTAGCTATGTGACCGAGCTTGCCACATTTCCTACATTCCTGGTTTTTAAACCAGCATTGGTTCTGGTCGTGTGTTGTCTTCCCACAACGATAGCATTTCGTTGTACCCGAAGTAATTTGCTGCACCCTGAGTGCTGCTGCCTTAAGCTGCATTTCCGCCGTTCCTTTCGCTGCGGCTTCGTTCGATGCAGCAATAAGGACAGCCTTCTCAAGTGTAAGATCGTTCTCTTCGAGCAGTCGTTTTTGTGTTTCTTCCTTCGACATTCCGCACACGAATTTGTCTCGCAACGCCTCTGTCAGATTCCCTCCAAACTGGCAGTGTTTCGCTAGTCTACGCAGTTCGACCAAGTATTCTGCGTTGCTTTCGTCTTTCCTTTGCGTTCTCGCATAGAATTTGAATCGTTCCGCCAACATCAACGGTGTGGGATTCAAGTGATCCTTCAGAACAGTCACAATATCATCGAAAGTCTGATCCGCCGGTTTAGCTGGTGCTAGTAGATGCTTCAAGAGCTCGTATGTCTTCGCGCCCATCGAGTTTAGCAAGGTTATAGCTTTGTCATCTTCTATTTTATTGGCCTCACAATAGATCTCAATGCGTTCCACATACGTGGCCCAGTCTTCTACCTCGGAATTAAAATCGTTGATGTTACCATGCTTAGGCATCTTCCTCTCTTCCTGATAACACCACGAATTATTTCTTTAAATTTTTTTTTTTCCAAGATGGCGGTTCCCGCGAAAATGGCGGTTTCCCGCGCTTATCTTCTCTCCCCGCCCACTTCAATGGCAGTTCCCCGCTTCTGTCTTCTTCCCCGCCTAATGGCGGCTTCCCACATTTCTTCCCTAGCGGGAGGGGTACACTTTCCCCCACAGGCGACGGCCGCTGGCTTTCAGATTCACAGCCTGCGCGTCGGCTTCAGTGCTTTCCCTTTTCTCGGCAAGGCAACCGGCGCTGGGTACACCCCGTTGACAGCGAATAGGTTCAGCCGCTGGGCTGGCTCTCGCTCAGTTCCCCTTGCTCGGGCTCGGTCTCTCTCCCGCTCTCTCGGCTCTACCGGCGCTGGGTACACCCCGTTGACGGCGAATAGTTTCAGCCGCTGGACTGGCTCTCGCTCAGTCTCCCTTGGTCGGCTCTGCCTCTCCCGCTCGCTCGGCTCCCAATCGCGCCTCCCAGCCCTCGCAGTCCGGTGCTTCCCTCCCCGGCTGCGGCTGAGTTTTTATATCTTCCCGCACCTACGCTCCCGGTCGCAGCGCTTCGTGGCTTCGGTCGCTGCCCGGCCTTTTTTGCCGGTCGCGGTCTAGCTGTCTCACGATGCCGTTGCGTCCCCAGCCTGTCTGTACCGCGGCTTCCTTGCTCCACGCTGCCCCAGTCTCAGCGCCTCTGGGCCCGACTTCTGTCCGGCTCCTTTCCCCCTCAACCGTGGTCGAGTGCACCGCCCTTATCCTCCGGTTATTCTTTTTACTTTTCCCTTACTCACAGTCACCGTGGCCGCCTTGCTTCTCGTGCTGATCGGCTCACTCCTCACCGTGGCAGAAGGGACAGTTAGTGCCTGTTGCTGATGGAAGTCTTTGTCTCTGAATTCTTCCTCCTTTCCAGCTCTGCAGACTCGAGTTTTCTCCCAGCAGAATGACGAGGGCGGTTGCCTCTTCTCGACGCTCGTTAACTGCTTCGGAATTATTGTTGCCGCAGGGTACGATCGGACTCGTCGCCACTGTAAAGTCTGTGGGTTGTTTAGTTAATTAATACACAGACTCCAAGAGTAACTTAAAACAGGACTTTACTATTCGAAGGTCAGGGCGAATCTGCTCAATACTTCCTGACACAGCACTTATATACCGGTGTGGTCACCGTCGGTATTACAGTATACAGAAGCCAACAAAGTAGTGCAACACCTAAAGTAGTTCTCTTAAAGGTGGACGGTTACATACAATAGTTCTCTTAAAGGTAGACGGGTACATACACTACAGTGGGGAAAATGCTAGAGTCCATTATAAAAGATGCAATAGCAGAGCACTTGGAAAACAGTGACAGGATCGGACAAAGTCAATATGGATTTATAAAAAGTAAATCGTGCTTGACTAATCTACTGGAATTTTTTGAGGATGTAACTGGTAAAATAGATAAGGGAGAACCAGTGGATGTGGTGTATTTGGACTTTCAGAAGGCTTTCGATAAGGTCCCGCATAAGAGATTAGCGTGTAAAGAACATAAGAACTTAAGAAATAGGAGCAGGAGTAGGCCAATCGGCCCCTCGAGCCTGCTCCGCCATTCAATAAGATTATGGCTGATCTGATCCTAACCTCAAATCTACTTTCACTCTCTATCCCACCCGAACCCATGTGATCTCCCGGGAGAGGCGAAAAACCAGATAAAAAACCCAATGTGCCAATTTGGGAGAAAAAATCTGGGAAATTCCTCTCCGACCCATCTAGGCAATCGAAACTCGTCCAGGAGATCACTCTGTCCCTGTATTTCCTACAGTACTTACCTTCTGTAAGAGGTGATCTCCACCCCAGCCAGGAACAGGCCCAATTTACTCTTGAAGGACTCCTAGCTGGCAGCCTGTTCCCGAGGTCTTCACTAATCCCTGTGAATAGAACCATCTCCTGAAATCTAACACAGAATTAGAACACAAGAAGTAGGAGCAGGACCAGGCTACACGGCCCCTGGGCCCGCTCCGCCACCCACAGGGCCATGACCGATCCAAACCTAGCCTCATGTCCGATTTCCTGCCCGCTCCCCGTAACCCCTAATTCCCCCTACTTCTAGGAAACTGTCTATTTCTGTTTTAAATTTATTTAATGATGTAGCTTCCACAGCTCTCTGGGGCAGCAAATTCCACAGACCTACCACCCTCTGAGTGAAGAAGTTTCTCCTCATCTCAGTTTTGAAAGAGCAGCCCCTTATTCTAAGATTATGCCCCCTAGTTCTAGTTTCACCCATCATTGGGAACATCCTCACTGCATCCGCCCGATCAAGCCCCTTCACAATCTTACATCTTTCAATAAGATCGCCTCTCATTCTTCTGAACTCCAATGAGTAGAGTCCCAATCTACTCAACCTCTCCTCATATGTCAACCCCCTCATCCCCGGGATTAACCAAGTGAACCTTCTTTGTACTGCCTCGAGAGCAAGTATGTCTTTTCTTAAGTATGGACACCAAAACTGTATGCAGTATTCCAGGTGTGGTCTCACCAATATCTTGTACAACTGCAGCAATACCTCCCTGTTTTTATATTCCATTCCCCAAGCAATAAAAGCCAACATTCCATTGGCCTTCTTGATCACCTGCTGCACCTGCATACTAACTTTTTGTGTTTCGTGCACCAGGACCCCCAGATCCCTTTGCACTGCAGTACTTTCCAGTTTCTTGCAATTAAGATAATAACTTGCTCTATGATTTTTCCTGCCAAAGTGCATAACCTCACACTTTCCAGTATTATATTCCATCTGCCAAATCTCTGCCCACTTACTTAGCCTATTTATGTCCCTTTGCAGGTTTTTTATGTCCCACTCACTCACTACTTTCCCTCCCATCTTAGTATCATCTGCAAACTTTGATATGTTACACTCGGTCCCCTCCTCCAAATCGTTAATATAGATTGTAAAGAGTTGGGGTCCCAGCACTGACCCCTGCGGAACACCACTAGTTACTGATTGCCAGTCTGAGAATGAACCATTTATCCCAACTCTCTGCTTTCTATTAGATAGCCAATCCTCCACCCATGCCAGAATATTACCCCCAATCCTGTGATTTTTTATCTTGAGCAATAATCTTTTGTGTGGCACCTTGTCAAATGCCTTTTGGAAGTCTAAATACACTACATCCACTGGTTCCCCTTTATCTGAATGAATATTTTGTATCAGTCTTTACAGTAGAGGACACTAAGAATATCCCAACACTGGACAAACGGGGGGGGAGGAGCTAAACAGGATCAAAATCAATAAGGAAGTGGTACTCGGTAAAATAATGGGACTCAAGGCGGATAAATCACCTGGACCTGATGGCTTACATCCTAGGGTCTTGAGGGAAGTGGCGGTAGGGATTGTGGATGCATTGGTAATAATTTTCCAAAACTCCCTGGACTCAGCAAAGGTCCCAGCAGACTGGAAAACTGCTAATGTAACACCCTTATTTAAAAAGGGCAGTAGACAGAAGGCTGGAAACTATAGACTGGTTAGCCTAACATCTGTGGTAGGTAAAATTTTGGAGTCCATTATTAAGGAGACAGTAACAGGACATTTGGATAATCATAATTTAATAGGACAAAGTCAGCATGGTTTTATGAAGGGGAAGTCATGTTTGACAAATTTGCTGGAGTTCTTTGAGGAAGTAACATATAGGGTGGATAAAGGGGAACCAGTGGACGTAGTGTATTTAGACTTCCAAAAGGCATTTAACAAGGTGCCACACAAAAGATTATTGCTTAAGATAAAAAATCACGGGATTGGGGGTAATATTCTGGCATGGATAGAGGATTGGCTATCTAACAGAAGGCAGAGAGTTGGGATAAATGGTTCATTCTCAGACTGGCAATCAGTAACTAGTGGCGTTCCGCAGGGGTCAGTGCTGGGTCCCCAACTCTTTACAATCTATATTAACGATTTGGAGGAGGGGAGCGAGTATAACATATCAAAGTTTGCAGATGATACAAAGATGGGAGGGAAAGTAGTGAGTGAGGAGGACATAAAAAACCTGCAAGGGGACATAGACAGGCTAAGTAAGTGGGCAGAGATTTGGCAGATGGAATACAATACTGGAAAGTGTGAGGTTATGCACTTTGGTAGGAAAAATCGTAGAGCAAGTTATTATCTTAATGGCAAGAAACTGGAAAGTACTGAAGTACAAAGGGATCTGGGGGTCCTGGAGCACGAAACTCAAAAGGTTAGTATGCAGGTGCAGCAAGTGATTAAGAAGGCCAATGGGATGTTGGCTTTCATTGCTAGGGGGATAGAATATAAAAATAGGGAGGTATTGCTTCAGTTGTACAAGGTATTGGTGAGACCGCACCTGGAATACTGCGTACAGTTTTGGTGTCCATACTTAAGAAAGGACATACTTGCTCTCGAGTCAGTACAAAGAAGGTTCACTCGATTAATCCCGGGGATGAGGGGATGGACATATGAGGAGAGGTTGAGTAGATTGGGACTCTACTCATTGGAGTTCAGAAGAATGAGAGGCGATCTTATTGAAACATATAAGATTGTGAAGGGGTTGGATCGGGTGGATGCGGGGAGGATGTTCCTGATGATGGGTGAAACTGGAACTAGGGGGCATAGTCTTAGAATAAGGGGCTGCTCTTTCAAAACTGAGATGAGGAGGAACTACTTCACTCAGAGGGTGGTAGGTCCATGGAATATGCTGCCCCAAAAAGCTGTAGAAGCTACATCATTACATAAATTTAAAACAGAAATAGACAGTTTCCTTGAAGTAAAGGGAATTAAGGGTTATGGGGAGCGGGCAGGAATTTGGACATGAGTCTAGGTTCGGATCGGTCATGGCCCTGTGGGTAGCGGAGCGGGCCCAGGGGCCGTGTAGCCTGATCCTGCTCCTATTTCGTGTGTCTAATTCTGTTAGATTCAGGAGATGGTTCTGTGATAATAGATTGGCGGTTAGGATCAGATCAGCCATGATTTTATTGAATGGCGGAGCAGGCTCAAGGGGCCGATTGGCCTACTCCTGCTCCTATTTCTTATGTTCTTATGTACCCTGTATGTTACGTCCTCAAAGAACTCAAGCAAATTTGTCAAACATGACCTCCCTTCGTAAAACCATGCTGACTTTGTCCTATTAAATTATGTTTATCCAAATGTCCAGTTACTGTCTCCTTAATAATCGACTCTAAAATTTTACCAACCACAGATGTTAGGCTAACTGGTCTATGGTTTCCAGCCTTCTGTCTATTACCCTTTTTAAATAAGGGTGTTACATTAGCAGTTTTCCAATCTGCCGGGACCTTTGCTGAGTCCAGGGAGTTTTGGAAAATTATTACCAATGCATCCACAATCCCTACCGTCACTTCCCTCAAGACCCTAGGATGTAAGCCATCAGGTCCAGGGGATTTATCCGACTTAAGTCCCATTATTTTACCGAGTACCACTTCCTTAGTGATTTTAATCGTATTTAGCTCCTCCCCCCCTGTTTGCCCAATGTTGGGATATTCTTAGTGTCCTCTACTGTAAAGACTGATACAAAATATTTGTTCAGCGTTTTTGCCATCTCCATGTTTCCCACCATTAATTTCCCGGCCTCATCCTCTAAGGGACCAACATTTACTTTAGCCACCCTTTTTCTTTTTATATAACTATAGAAACTCTTGCTATCTGTTTTTATATTTTTAGCTAATTTACTTTCATAATCTATTTTCCCTTTCTTAATCAATCTTTTAGTTAATTTTTGCTGTCTTTTAAAGACTTCCCAATCTTCTATCCTCCCACTAGATTTGGCTACCTTATATGCCCTTGTTTTTAGTTGGATACAATCCTTTATTACTTTACTTAGCCACGGATGGCTGTCTTTTCTTTTACACCCTTTTTTCCTCAGTCGAATATATATTTTTTGAAAGTTGTAAAATAACTCCTTGAATGTACACCACTGATGATGTACCGTCTTACACTTTAATCTATTTTCCCAGTCCACTCTAATCAATTCTGCTCTCATACCTTCATAGTCTCCTTTATTCAAGCTCAGTACGTTTGTTTGAGATCCAACCTTCTCACCCTCTAATTGAATATGGAATTCAACCATGTTATGGTCACTCGTACCAAGGCACTCGTAAAGTTAAGGCACATGGGATTGGGGGCAAGGTATTGACTTGGATAGAGAACTGGTTGGCAGACAGAAAGCAAAGAGTTGGAATAAACAGGTCTTTTTCCGAGTGGCAGGCAGTGACTAGTGGGATACCGCAGGGATTGGTCCTAGGACCCCAGCTATTCACAATATATATTAATGATCTAGACGAGGGAACTAGATGTAATATCTCCAAGTTTGCAGATGACACAAAGCTGGGTGGGCGTGTGTGCTGTGAGGAGGATGCCGAGAAACTCCAGTATGATTTGGACAGGTTGGTTGATTGGGCAGAAGCATGGCAGGTGTAATATAATGTGGATAAATGCGAGGTTATCCACTTTGGTGGCACAAACAGGAAGGCAGATTATTATCTGAATGGCAATAGATTGGGAGAAGGGGAAGTGCAACGAGACCTGGGTGTCCTTGTGCACCAGTCGCTGAAGGTAAGCATGCAGGTGCAGCAGGCGGTTAAGAAGGCAAATGGTATGTTGGCCTTCGTAGCGAGAGGGTTTGAGTACAGGAACAAGGATGTCTTGCTGCAGTTGTACAGGGCCTTGGTGAGACCACATCTTGAGTATTGTGTGCAGTTTTGGTCACCTTATCTGAGGAAGGATGTTCTTGCCATGGAGGGAGTGCAGCGAAGATTCACCAGGGTGATACCTGGGATGGCAGGAATGATGTATGAGGAGAGATTGGGTCGATCGGGCTTATACTCGCTGGAGTTTAGAAGAATGAGAGGGGATCTCATTGACACTTATAAAATTCTAACAGGACTAGACAGACTAGATGCAGGAAGGATGTCCCCGATGGCCGGGGAGTCCAGAACCAGGGGTCACAGTCTCAGGATAAGGGGTAAGCCATTTAGGACTGAGATGAGGAGGAATTTCTTCACCCAGAGAGTGGTGAACCTGTGGAATTCTCTACCACAGAAGGCAGTAGAGGCCAATTCAGTAAATATATTCAAGAAGGAGTTAGATATATTTCTTAAGGCTAAAGGGATCGAGGGATATGGAGAGAAGGCAGGGACAGGGTACTGAATTCGGATGATCAGCCATGATCTCATTGAATGGCGGTGCAGGGTCGAGGGGCCAAATGGCCTACTCCTGCTCCTATCTTCTATGTTTCTATAAGAACACAAGAACATAAGAAATAGGAGCAGGAGTAGGCCAATCGGCCCCTCGAGCCTGCTCCGCCATTCAATAAGATCATGGCTGATCTGATCCTAACCGCCAATCCACTATCACAGAACCATCTCCTGAATCTAACAGAATTAGACACACGAAATAGGAGCAGGATCAGGCTATACGGCCCCTGGGCCCGCTCCGCTACCCACAGGGCCATGACCGATCCGAACCTAGACTCATGTCCAAATTCCTGCCCGCTCCCCATAACCCTTAATTCCCTTTACTTCTAGGAAACTGTCTATTTCTGTTTAAAATTTATGTAATGATGTAGCTTCTACAGCTTTTTGGGGCAGCATATTCCATGGACCTACCACCCTCTGAGTGAAGTAGTTCCTCCTCATCTCAGTTTTGAAAGAGCAGCCCCTTATTCTAAGACTATGCCCCCTAGTTCTAGTTTCACCCATCATCGGGAACATCCTCCCCGCATCCACCCGATCCAACCCCTTCACAATCTTATATGTTTCAATAAGATCGCCTCTCATTCTCCTGAACTCCAATGAGTAGAGTCCCAATCTACTCAACCTCTCCTCATATGTCCATCCCCTCATCCCCGGGGTTAACCGAGTGAACCTTCTTTGTACTGACTCGAGAGCAAGTATGTCCTTTCTTAAGTATGGACACCAAAACTGTACGCAGTATTCCAGGTGCGGTCTCACCAATACCTTGTACAACTGAAGCAATACCTCCCTATTTTTATATTCTATCCCCCTAGCAATGAAAGCCAACATTCCATTGGCCTTCTTAATCACTTGCTGCACCTGCATACTAACCTTTTGAGTTTCGTGCACCAGGACCCCCAGATCCCTTTGTACTTCAGTACTTTCCAGTTTCTTGCCATTAAGATAATAACTTGCTCTACGATTTTTCCTGCCAAAGTGCATAACCTCACACTTTCCAGTATTGTATTCCATCTGCCAAATCTCTGCCCACTTACTTAGCCTGTCTATGTCCCCTTGCAGGTTTTTTATGTCCTCTTCACTCACTACTTTCCCTCCCATCTTAGTATCATCTGCAAACTTTGATATGTTACACTCAGTCCCCTCCTCCAAATCGTTAATATAGATTGTAAAGAGTTGGGGACCCAGCACTGACCCCTGCAGAACACCACTAGTTACTGATTGCCAGTCTGAGAATGAACCATTTATCCCAACTCTCTGCCTTCTGTTAGATAGCCAATCCTCTATCCATGCCAGAATATTACCCCCAATCCCGTGATTTTTTATCTTAAGCAATAATCTTCTGTGTGGCACCTTGTCAAATGCCTTTTGGAAGTCTAAATACACTACGTCCACTGGTTCCCCTTTATCCACCCTGTATGTTACTTCCTCAAAGAACTCCAGCAAATTTGTCAAACATGACTTCCCCTTCATAGAACTATGTTTCTATGGGATGTGGGCGTCGCTGGCAAGGCCAACATTTATTGCCCATCCCTAGTTGCCCTTGAGAAGGTGGTGCTGAGCCACCTTCTTGAACCGCTGCAGTCCGTGTGGTACGGACAGTGACGCCCACATCCCATGTACGAATTTGTAAAAAAGTTAAAAGAAAACATCAACCCCATAGTCTTTCATATTTAATAAACAAGCAGCAATAAAAAAATTAAAATCCTTTACATAAGCATTGAATGGAAAAACATCATACTGCTCATCAAGCCCATTTCTTCCACATACTTATACAATGTGTACTGTCATGGAATCTACCCAAACCATGCCATCTCTTGTGGAAAATAACTCAGTCACAGGTAAAATCTTTCAGAAGGTACAAGTCTGTGAAATGTCTTACAAATACACAAATGTCAATAAAATCCAGGCTATAAATATAACCTTACAACTCTAGACTCGTGATCCTCCATACATGAGTCATCCATTTCACCAGCAACACAGGAATCATCACATTATTTGGAGTATTTGATCATCTTTATCTATGCTTTGTGTTTGGGGACAGTCCTAACTAGAAATCTAGCCTTTTTAAATGAGTCAATTTCTAGTTCCATTTCTGCTTTGCACACTAGTATAATTAAGGACTTTGCCACAAATCAGTTATCATCAGCATATAGGCACAGATAGTCACCAGCTCTCACTGCGGATCACGACGTATATTCTAACCATTACCAGAGCTGTTAAAAAGGTCAGATAGAGGTTTTTGATGAAAATGAGATGATTAAAAATAGATTTAAATATAGAGTTTGGTGGTTGCTTTTTTTAGCGTTATATAGAAGAAAAATCTTGCATTTATATAGCACTTTTCATGACCTCAGGACATCCCAAAGTGCTTTACAGCCAATGAAGTATTTTTGAAGTGTAGTCACTGTTGTAATGTAGGAAATGTGGCAGCCAATTTGTGCACAGCAAGCTCCCACAAACAGTAATGAGATAGTGACCAGATAATCTGTTTTTAGTGGATGTTGGTTGAGCATTGAATATTGCTCTTCTTCAAAATAGTGCCATGGGATATTTTACATCCACCTGAGAGGGCAAACGGGGCCTCGGTTTAATGTCTCATCTGAAAGATGGAACCTCTAACAGTGCAGCATTCCTTCAGTACTGCACTGGAGTGTCAGCCTATATTTTGTGCTTATGTCTCTGTACATTAAAACATACCTGTCAACCATCAGTTTTCATGCTGACGCTCGGCAGTTCTGGCTTGGGTCACCATGTCACTATTTGCTAACAAACTTCATCATAGTCTAGGCCTTTCTCCCATCAATCCCATTCATACTGAAGTCCTGATGTCCCATTTCAGGGTTTTCTATTCACATGAAAGACTTTGGGGTTGACTTATGTTTTATGGGGTGTGTTTTAAAACAGTTAATTTGCATAGGTTTAAGGAGGGGTACAGGCTGTCATCATTGAAGAAAGGGCTGGATACACAAATACAGGGGGCCAGGTTTTGTAGTTAGATGTTGCTTAGAAAGAAAGGTACACCAAAAATAATTAAGTCAGTTCTTGAAAGGGACAGGGCCTGTGGTTTATTATTCAGAGACAGGGAATAGAGTACCAGTATGAACTAGGATTGTTGTCAGTGGCGGTAGTGTTTCTGTGAATCTGAATCAAATGGACATAGAATATGGGGACTAGGTGGATTTGAATGTGTGAGAGTGTTGAGGTATGTTCTGGGAAAGCAATGGTCTGGTTGATTTGTTGAAAATCTAAAAATGTCACTGTAATGTATATACCTTTAAGGGGGAAACTACTTTTTACAGCTCATGTATACTGTAGTACCGGCAGTGACCACACCTGTATATAGCACTGAGTAGTAATCTGTACAGATCAGTTCCACTGTGAGCCACGTTGAGTAAACACCTGTTGTACCGTTTCTCCTGCAGTCTGTGTCTTATTATACACAGACACAACATTGGCGACAAGGCAAGTTCGAACCTACCTGCAACTCTGCATCACCTCCCGGGGATTCGTTCCTGGAGATCAGTGGATTGGAGGTCAAAGCCAGAGACTCGGGCGTCGACCACGGGCAACCGCCCAGTCATCCAGCAGAGACTCGAGAATTGCGGGGGAGGCTGTCGAGAGCCAGGCTTGGCTTTCCAGTCGAGGTGGTCCAGCGAAACGGGCTGGCAACAGGTAGTGCGCTACCCTTCCCGGACACCGGCGGGCTAGAGCCCGACCGAGCGTCACAGCAAAGGGCCGAGCAGCGTCGACGGGGGAGAGAGAGAGAGGGCAGAGCACACAGGGCGCAGCCGGTGTTCAGGGGCCAAGCAGCGTCGAAGAGAGGGAGAGAGAGACGCGCAGAAACCCGTGAGGCACCGCCATTGCCACGAGGACCGCCGAGAGCGGCGTTGGCAGCAGCGCAGGAGAAGCACGCGAAACCTACAGGGCGCCGCCATTCCCACGAGAACCGCCGGGAGCGGCGTTGGCAGCTGCGGGGGAGGAAGGAAAGCGCAGGAGACGCCATTTTAAGCCATTGGGAGACGCCATTTTAAACCACACCCAAAATGCCGAAGAGTGGCAGTATCACCACATTTGACAATGAAGTCGAAGATTGGACTACATATGTCGAACGAATAGAGGTGTACTGCAAGGCAAAGGAGGTGTCAGATGACAAGAAAGCATCGGTATTGTTAAATTTAATGGGTGCAAAGACGTATGGTTTATTACGAAATCTAGTAACCCCAACGAAGCCAATGGAAAAGAGTTTTGAAGACATAGTAATGATACTACAGGGACATTTAAACCCCACACCGCTGCTTGTAACGATCAATAACATGTCATTCTATAGTGGACACTAGGTGGAGCCGTAGAGCTGTGTAGAGCTGGATATAGCTGTATGTACAAGGCTACACTACCCAGCTGTATATATATTAAGACTACATTACCCATGAGGCACTAGGCTACCCACAAGGCAGCAGTCACGATGGAAGCCTCTACAAGATGCTGTACAAGTCCACATGTGCTCAATAAAATAAATAGCAAAAGCTAGCTGTGTTCATAATAAGAATGTCTATTTATTAATGAACATAACATGGTACCAGGGTGGTGAAGATCTGCTGAAAATTGTGAAAAGCGACATGGAGAATTTGAAGCCACCAGAGCGTTTGAATCTCACAAAAAAAATCGACTACAATTGGCAGACTTTTAAACAACAATTCGAACTCTACATTGCAGCCATCGGATTCGGTATGAAGCCAGACGCAAGGAAGATAGCGTTGCTGCTTACGGTTGCAGGCCCACAGGCAATAGAGGTATTTAATACATTTGTATTTAATCCAGCGGAGAACAGAGACAAATTAGAAGATGTGCTACAGAAACTTGATGCACATTGTTCTCCCAAAAAGAATGAGACGTATGAAAGATACATCTTCCGTTCTCGGACACAGCAACAAAATGAGACTTTTGATAGCTTTATAACTGATCTGAAACTGAAAGCACAGACATGTAATTTCTCTGAGCTCAAAGCATCCATGATTCGTGACCAGATTGTGTTTGGTATTCATGATAAAAAAGTCAGGGAACGTCTGTTGAGAGAAACCGAACTAAATTTGGAAAATGCGGTGAAAATATGCCAAGCCAGCGAGCTAGCTCGAAAGCACGCGCAGGCTTTCAGTGAAATCAATAATAATGCGATTGTAATGAGTGACAATGCTGCTGTCGGTGCTGTGTCCTATAAGGGGAAGAAACATGGGCAAAACAGAAATGAAAAGCAATTGGAGGGTGACATTTTTAATTGTAAACGCTGTGGTTACAAACACCAGTTAAGACAATGCGCAGCGTTTGGAAAAATGTGCACAAAGTGTAATGGAAAGAATCACTTTGCCAAACAATGCTTTTCAAAAGTACAAACTAAGAAAGGGCAACGAGTTAATGTAATTGAGGACATTGATTTAAGTGAGACATTTTTTGTCGGAATGGTGTCATGTGACGATATCAAAAAAGATACAGAAAATGTGCAGCCCTCAGAAATGGACAATGCTGAACATAAAGTCAATGCAGTAAAAGTGGACAAATGGATGATCCCACTGCAGGTAAATGGAGCATTAGTTACCTTGAAACTAGACACTGGGGCAAAAGCAAACTTAATCAGTATGAGTGACATTAACAATATGAAAGAAAAGCCCAAAATACAGAAAAAGTCAGTACCACTGAAGAACTATAATGGACAGAAAATAGATAGCTTAGGTGTATGCAGAATTAAAGTGACAGTCAAAGACAAAGTGCATCATCTCATGTTTTCTGTTGTGGCTGAAAGATTTGATTCGATACTAGGTGACAAAGCTTGTGAAGACTTAGAACTGGTCAAGAGAGTCTACCGTATAAACTGTGCCATAAGCAGACCAGATGACTCAGGTGATGAAGCAGAGAGCCCATCAAGGATGAAAAGGCCAAAGGGTATCCATGTCTTCAAAAAGCCTAGTTTCTCCAAGAAGAAAGAAAAAGACTTTAAGGTCAAAGAGAAGCCAAAGGAAGAAAAGCACAAAGAGGAAAAACACAAGGAGAAAAAGTCCAAAGATATAACTGCAGCAGATGTTGTTAAGCAGTGGAAAGAGAAAAAGAAAAAGAAGAAGCCTGCACCAGAGCAGGAAGCAGTTCCGGTGGATACTCCTTCTTCCCTCAGGCCAATCTTTGGTGTTCCATTAGCCGAGGCTGCTGAGAAGACTATGCTGTATGATGGGATCCAGCTGCCAGCAGTTTTTCGAGAGTGCATTGACTACATTGAGAGTTATGGCATGAAGAGTGAAGGAAACACTGAAACCCTCTCCAAGCAAAGATCGCAAGGAGACCTCGATCTATACAAGAGCAGATTGATGACAATGCCGCAACTGCATCTTGTCATTCACTGCCAGAACAATCTCATGAAGACACATCAGACTTACCCGTGTTAAGAAGATCCACACGTGAAGTAAAAGAGCCTGATAGACTTAATCTTTGAGTACAATGTAAAGCTTTGAAAATGTATTGACTGTTTTGAAAATGTTTATGTTTATAGAGCACTAACAAAAGTGTTACTGATATCATCTTTATTGTTTTCTTGAAAGTTGATTGATATTGATTTTGTTAAACCTCAAAGAAAGGGGGATGTAATGATCAATAACATGTCATTCTATAGTGGACACTAGGTGGAGCCGTAGAGCTGTGTAGAGCTGGATATAGCTGTATGTACAAGACTACACTACCCAGCTGTATATATATTAAGACTACATTACCCATGAGGCACTAGGCTACCCACAAGGCAGCAGTCAAGATGGAAGCCTCTACAAGATGCTGTACAAGTCCACATGTGCTCAATAAAATAACTAGCAAAAGCTAGCTGTGTTCATAATAAGAATGTCTATTTATTAATGAACATAACACTGCTGATAGCAGAAAGATTCCAGTTTCACAAATGGAACCAGCATAAGGATGAAAGCAATGCTGATTATTTAACAGAACTGCGCAAACTATTGAAACACTGCCAGTTTGGAACGGGACTGGCAGATACCTTAAGGGACAAGTTTGTGTGTGGGCTTCAAAGTGAAGGAACCCAGAAACGGCTTTTATCTGAAAAGGACCTTACGCTGGAAAAGGCTTTCAGCATTACGGTATCATATGAAGCAGCAGTACGGGGTGCTGCAGAGATACAACAGAGACCGCAAGAGTATGGCACAAACGAAATGTCATATGGAACAGAGAAGTGCTATCGCTGCAGCAGAACAACACACGACCAGAATTATTGCTGGTTCAAAGACAAAGGCCTAGAAATTGGGTTGGGGCGCCAAAGTGGCGCAAAAGTCGCCTGAGCGCAGGATTTAGCGCAGCGATCGGAGTAATTCCGATTGCCAGAAATTCAGTTTCAGTGCCGCTCGAGGGACACGGGGCGAGGCTCGAGGCGCTCCGCGTCCCTCTTAGGGCACTGAAACTGATTATCGCAGCGCAACGTGCCGCAGCGCCACACGCTGCGGCACGGCACGCTGCGGTACTGCAGGCCTTCCTCCCACTGTTAAGGGGGAGGTGCCTGCAACAGCGCGATCCCCGATCGCGAGTGCCGGCAAATGAGCCCGGCACCAAGGAGAAGTGCCGGGCTCTCGGGAAACAGCCGGCAATGCCGCGGGGAGGGGGGGTTAGGAGGCCGGGGACGGAGGTGCTGGCAGGCGGCCGCCGAAAAAGCGGCCGCCCCGCACCTCCACCTTAACTTGCGCTGCTGCCGGCACAGTAAGGTCCCGTGAACCGGGCGCGGGTAGCGAGCGGCGCAACTGCGGCGTTCGCTACCAAATATCGCGAACGGGGCATGAATGGGGCGCTGCGCACACCGATGACGTCATCGGTGGCGGTGCAGCGCAAAAGCCTAACGCCACCATTAGCGCCCCTACTGAATATCGCTGGAGACGCAGCCAGTGGCACTACAGCCACTGACTGCCTCTTTAGGCGCTAACAGGTGGCGCTACTCACCCAATTTCTCCCCCAAAGTGTGCAGACAGTGTGGAAAAGTAGGACACATAGCACAAGTCTGCAGGCCGGGAAAGAAAACCAGCAATAAGAAACCTACCAAAGGAAAGTACAAGAAGGTACATAAGATGACGGAGAATAGTTCAGACGAACAAAAGAGTGATAACGACTCCGAAAGCAGGGAACTGAGTTGTCTGAAACTACATAATGTGATCACAACGGAGGATCACCGAACCATTTGGGTCACTCTCAAGATAGCAGGAGTCCAGGTAAAGATGGAATTGGACACAGGATCAGCCCTAACAGTCATAAACCGACGGGACTACGAGCGGCTATTCTCACACATACACTTGAGAGACACAAAAATTATTTTGAAGACGTACACGGGGCAAAAAGTCTACCGAAAAGGAAAAATAAGGGTGACCGTTATATATAACGGTAAGGAAACACCAAAACTAGACCTGTATGTATTGCAAGATGGAGGACCACCATTACTGGGACGTGAATGGATCCGGAAAATACAACTGGATTGGCATTCCATACAGGCACTGACTGTGGCTGACAAAAAGGATGACGACGTCACACCTGGGCGACTGTCAAAGATCCTAACTGACGCGAAAGAAGTGTTCCAGCAAGGACTCGGAACACTAAAAGGCATGACAGCGACGATTAAAATTGAAGAAAACGCAAGTCCAAAATTTTTTAAGGCGATCTGCCCAGCTGTCGAAGCAGAGCTGGAGAGTCTGGAATGTTCAGGTGTACTGCCCAAGGTAGACTGGAGCGAGTAGGCTACACCCATCGTCCCTGTGATGAAAAAGGTCGTTGAGCAGCACGCCTGGGGAACCAAGGAAGGTTCGCATCTGTGGGGACTTTAAGGTTACAGTGAACCCGGTCCTTCACACCGTACAATATCCACTTCCGCGGATTGAAGATATTTTCGCCTCACTATCTGGAGGGAAACGCTTCACTAAGATTGATCTGGCCCAGGCGTATCTGCAAATGGAGGTAGAAGAAGCATCAAAAAAATACCTCACAATCAACACCCATAAAGGTCTCTACCAATACAACCGGCTGGTATTTGGGGTAGCAGCAGCTCCGGCTATTTGGCAGAGGGCAATGGAACAAGTCCTGCAAGGGATCCCAGGGACCCAGTGTTATTTGGACGACATCCTGGTCACGGGCGAAAATGACAGTGATCACCTTGCCAACCTGGAGCAGGTGCTCACTAGATTGCAGGAATATGGGCTCCGAGCTAACCACCCCAAATGCGAGTTTTTTAGAAAACAGATCTCGTATTGTGGCCACGTTATCGATAAAGAGGGGTTACATAAGTCCCCAGAGAAGATTGAGGCAGTAGTCAAGGCTCCAGCACCAGAAAATATGTCACAACTGAGGTCGTTCCTCGGGCTGGTAAACTACTACCATAAGTTCTTGCCAAATTTGTCTACAATACTACACCCACTGAACACCCTACTGCAAACTGGGGTGCCACGGAGGTGAAGTGACGAATGTAGACGAGCTTTCCAGAAGAGTAAAACACTAATCACATCGAAAGAGGTATTGGCCCATTACAACCCAGCATTACCAATTCGGTTGGCATGTGATGCGTCACCCTACGGCATTGGAGCGGTGCTGTCGCACAAATTCTCGGACGGCTCAGAGAGACCAATAGCCTTTGCGTCACGATCACTAACCTCAGCCGAGCGTAACTACGCCCAGATTGACAGAGAGGCCCTCAGCCTAGTGTGGGGAGTGAAAAAGTTCAATCACTATCTGCACGGGCAGAAATTCACCTTGCTGACTGATCACCAGCCTCTTGTCTCCATTTTTAATCCGAAGAAGGGCGTTCCGGTGATGACTGCGCAACGACTACAAAGATGGTCACTTTTTCTAGGGGCGCACCACTATGAGATTGAATATCAGGGCACGAAACAGCATGGAAATGCTGATGGGCTATCACGCCTGCCACTGCCTACTGCGGAGGAAGCACCAGCAGTGGATCCTGTCGAAATATTCCATTCGACTATAGTTGAATACTGATGGGCCTTCAATAACCACAAAACTAGAAGTTATAGACTTAAACAAGTTGGCTTTTAATCACTAAGATCAGAGCTAACATCTCAACACGCTGACTGGTTCACAGGAATGAGTCATACAGATCCTGGGATCTTTATGAAAGAGAAGTCAGGGGCGGAGCCAAGAGCCAAGACCTGGAACCTCCCAGGTTAGTCGGGAAAGAGGAAGTGAAACTATACACAGTGGGGGAGGGTAATATACATGAGTGCAAAACGAATACCGGATCAAGACAAACAGATTTCATTACATTCACCCCTTCTATAGATTTAGTCCATCGGGGTGATGTTTCTTAAAAGTTGGTATAAGTGAGTCTGTCAGGAGGTTTTGCAGTTCTCAGTGATCGGCACAAAGCCGGTTGGGGTGCCTCCAGGGGAGTGGATTCTGGTTCCTCCGCTGTCCAGGCCTCCGCAGTGTCTTCCAGGTTATCTGCAGTGTCCTCCAGGTTAAAGTTGGGTATTGATACCTCTGGGCGCCCTGTCTCTTTGTAGTGTAGGTTTTCATCGGGTAGTCTCCCATCGTTCTCTCCGCTCCCCGAGGGAGCGAGGTCTTTTATGGAAACAGTGTCCTCTCGCCCGTCAGAGTATTCGATATAGGCGTACTGAGGGTTTGCATGGAGGAGCTGTACCTTTTCCACAAGGGGGTCCGTTTTATGGCCTCTCACGTGCTTCCGCAATAGTACTGTCCCCGGAGACGTCAGCCACGCGGGTAGAGATAT
Organism: Somniosus microcephalus; assembly: GCF_052327205.1. Lineage (NCBI taxonomy): Eukaryota > Metazoa > Chordata > Chondrichthyes > Squaliformes > Somniosidae > Somniosus > Somniosus microcephalus. Next base: position 108,996,033 of record NC_140998.1, on the reverse strand, counting down.
GCCCGAGGTGGATTTCCGGGGGAAAACGAACATCTTTTCGTGAGGGGTAGCATTAGTGGCAGTACATAACAGAGACCTTATGGAGTGGAGCACGTCTGGGAGGACTTCCTGCCAGCGGGAGGTCGGAAGGCCTTTTGACTTTAAGGCTAACGTGACAGCCTTCCAAACAGTAGCATTCTCCCTTTCCACTTGCCCATTACCCTGGGGGTTGTAGCTAGTGGTTCTGCTAGTGGCTATCCCCTTCGAGAGCAAGAACTGGCGCAGCTCATCACTCATGAATGATGTCCCCCTATCGCTGTGTATGTAGTTCGGCATGCCAAACATGCAGAATAGATTACAGAGACACTTGATGACCGTGGCACTGGTCATGTCTGGGCAGGGAATGGCGAAGGGGAAGCGGGAATATTCATCAATGATATTGAGGAAGTATACGTTACGGTCGGCAGAGGGAAGGGGTCCCTTGAAGTCCAGACTTAGGCGCTCGAATGGCCGTGTGGCTTTGATAAGGTGTGCACGGTCAGGCCTGTAGAAACGAGGCTTGCATTCCGCACAGATGCGGCAGGCTCTGGTCATTGCCCTGACCTCCACGATGGAGTGGGGCAGATTGCGGGGCTTTATAAAATGGTATAGTCGGGTGACCCCTGGGTGACAGAGGTCGTTGTGGAGACCCTGTAATTTGTCCGTATGAATGCTGGCACACATTCCCCGCGATAGGGCGTCTGGGGGTTCATTAAGGGCTCCCGGCCTGTACATAATATCATAGTCGAACGTGGATAGTTCGATCCTCCACCTGAGTATTTTGTCATTCTTGATTTTCCCCCTTTGTTTGTTATTAAACATGAAAGCCACCGACCGCTGGTCAGTGAGCAGGGTGAAACGTTTGCTGGCTAGGTAGTGTCTCCAGTGCTGCACTGCCTCCACTATAGCCTGTGCCTCCTTCTCGACAGAAGAGTGCCTGATTTCAGGTCCCTGAAGGGTTCGGGAGAAGAAGGCCACAGGTCTCCCAGCCTGATTGAGGGTCGCAGCTAAGGCAAAGTCTGACGCATCACTTTCGACTTGAAAGGGAATGCATTCATCCACTGCACACACTGCAGCCCTTTCAATGTCCTGTTTAATACTGGTGAAAGCCTCCCGAGCTTCAGCTGATAGTGGGAAGGACGTCGATTTAATGAGGGGTCGGGCCTTATCAGAGTAATTGGGCACCCATTGGGCATAATACGAAAAAAATCCCAGGCACCTTTTTAAAGCTTTGGGATTGTGTGGCAGGAGCAGTTCCTTTAGGGGGCGTAATCGGTCAGGGTCCAGTCCAATTACCCCATCTTCCACCACACAGCCGAGGATACAGAGACGGGTTGTGTTGAAGACACATTTGTCTTCATTGTAGGTTAGATTCAGCTTTAGGGCAGTTTTTTAAAATCTCGCAAGATTTAGATCGTGGTCTTGCTGGTTGTGCCCGCAGATAGTGACATTGTCCAGATAGGGGTAGGTAGCTTGTAGTTTATTCTCGTCAACCATGCGGTCCATCTCACGTTGGAAGACCGAGAGCCCATTTGTTACCCCGAAGGGCACTCTGAGAAAATGGTAGAGGCGCCCGTTCGCCTCGAAGGCAGTGTATGGGCGGTCCTCCGTTCTAATGGGGAGCTGGTGATACGCGGATTTGAGGTCGATAGTCGAGAAGACTCGGTATTGCGCAATCTGGTTGACCATTTCTGATATGCGGGGTAAAGGGTAGGCGTCCAGCTGGGTATAAATATTAACAGTCTGGCTGTAGTCAATTACCATCCGTTTCTTTTCGCTATTTTTAACTATGACTACTTGGGCACGCCACGGGCTGGTACTGCATTCAATAATGCCTTCCCGCAGGAGTCTGTCCACTTCCGCCTTGATAAAGTGTCTGTCTTCCAGACTGTACCGTCTACTTTTGGTCGCTATGGGCCTACAGTTCGGAGCGAGATTAGCGAATAAAGAGGGCGGGCTGATTTTTAAGGTTGATAGGCCACAGACTGTGAGTGGCGGCTGGGACCCGCCATATGCTAGCGTGACACTTTTGTGGTGGCACTGGAAGTCCAGGCCCAAGATTACATTAACACAGAGTTCTGGCAGCACGAGGAGTTTAAAATCCTTGTAGTCCGTGCCTTTTACAGTCAGTGTTACCACACAGTAGCCCAAAATGTCCGAAGTGTGGGGCTTAGCAGCCATAGCAATTCTGCTCCGTGTAGGGGTTACCGTTAATGAGTGCCGCCGTACCAGGCTAGGGTGGATAAAACTCTCGGTACTCCCACAGTCAATTAAACATTTTGTTAAATTCCCGTTTACCTGTATGTCCATCATGGATTTTGTCAACGGGTGTGGCCTGGATTGATCCACCATGATCGAAGCCACTGTTGGGCCCTGGGCGGCCGTTGAGTCGGGAAAAGATGGCGGATCCCAAGACGGCGGCCCGCACAGCACGCACGAGGCGGTGACGGAGTTGGAAATCGGATTCCCCCTGCAGACTTTGCTAAAATGCCCCTTTTTCTTACATTTGAAGCATGTAGCACCCTTCGCTGGGCATCGTTGTCTGGGGTGCTTGGCCTGGCCGCAGAAGTAGCATTTCGGGCCTCGAGACATTGCCGCTGTAGTAGGACTCCTGGGTGAACTTCTGTGTGGGGACTCCGGCGGCGTAGTGCTGGTCTGAGACCTGGATGGGGAAGATGGCTGATTCCAAGATGGCGGCCCCCTCGGCGCGCACGAGGCGGTGAGGGCCGCATGGCCAGAAGAATAAGAGTCAGAGTTTCTCTGGGCCACGTCCAGCGATCGCGTAGTGGCCACTGCCTTTTTTAAGTCCAGGACCTCCTTCTCCAGCAGTCTCTGCTGGATATAATTCGATTTGAGGCCCGTGATGAAGGAATCGCGGACCAATTCGTCAGAGTACGCGTTGGCCGTCACGGCCTTGCAGTTACAGTCCCGGACCAGGTCCTTTAGGCCCTGTAAGAAATCATCCATTGATTCCTCTGGTCGCTGCCTGCGTGTAGCCAGCAGATGTCTGGCGTACACTTCGTTTACCGGCCTCTGGTATTGGGCCTTCAGGATAGTGATGGGCTCCGTGTAAGAGGTGGCGTCCCGGATGAACGAATAAATCCGATGATTACGCGAGTAGTCAGTAGACTCAGTTTATCTACCTCGCTAGCGGATGAGGCCCCCACGAAGAGTTCGAAGCATTTGAGCCAGTGTCCAAATTGATTTGATGCTTCAGCAGAATGTGGATCCAAGTCCAGATGCTCTGGTTTTAGGAGTCGATCCATCCTAGTATTCTTTAGTGATTAAAATTGATGGGCCTTCAATAACCACAAAACTAGAAGTTATAGACTTAAACAAGTTGGCTTTTAATCACTAAGATCAGAGCTAACATCTCAACATGCCGACTGGTTCACAGGAATGAGTCATACAGATCCTGGGATCTTTATGTAAAAGAAGTCAGGGGCGGAGCCAAGAGCCAAGACCTGGAACCTCCCAGGTTATTCGGGAAAGAGGAAGTGAAACTATACACAGTGGGGGAGGGTAATATACATGAGTGCAAAACGAATACAGGATCAAGACAAATAGATTTCATTACAAATACCTACCGGTAACTAACGCTTGTATCGAAAAGGAAACCCGAAATGACCCGACACTGTCTCGGGTATATGATTTGACGGTGAAGGGATGGCCAGCACATGGCGACTCACTGTTGCCAGCATTCTCGACAAGGGGAGAACAGCTGTCAGTGTGCCGGGGGACCTTGATGTGTGGATCCCGAGTGGTAATTCCACCCAAGTTAAGGGATAGAGTGCTCAATGAGCTTCATGAGGGTCATCTGGGAGGGGTAAAAATGAAAAGCCTAGCCAGGGCTTATGTGTGGTGGCCGGGAATCGATAAACAAATTGAGGACCTGACCAAGAGCTGCTCAGGATGCCAGAAAGTCCAAAGAGTGGCCCTCATCTCCATGGCAACGGGTGCATATTGATTTTGCTGGTCCATTCATGGACTCAATGTTTTTAATAGCCGTGGATGCGCACTCGAAATGGCCTGAGGTCATCAAAATGTCCTCCACCACTACGGAGAAAACGATTGCAGTCCTACGGACCATTTTTGCCAGGAATGGCTTGCCAGAACAGATTTGCTCCGACAACGGACCACAGTTTGTGTCCGAAGAGTTCCGGAGGTTCTTGAAAAAGAATGGGGTAAGGCATTACACATCCGCCCCGTATCATCCAGCCACAAATGGATTGGCTGAGAGGTTCGTACAAACCTTTAAGAAGGTAATAAAGGCTATGTACAATGACAACATTCCGCTGCAGCACAAGGTGGACAATTTCCTGTTCATGCGACACATGCAGTCACCAACCAGGCCCCAGCCATGATGTTCTTTAACCGAAGGTTAAGATCTCGCCTGGATTTGCTCAGACCAAACGTACGAAGAGATGTTGAGAGTAAGCAAATCCAGCACATCCATGAGAAGCCAACAAGGAGCTTCAATGTAGGGCAACCAGTCTTGGCCCACGACTACCGAACAGAAAAATGGCAGCCAGGAACGATATGCACACGGCAGGGCCCACTAATGTACACAGTGGATGTTGGGGAGAGCATCGTGAGACGCCATGCTGACCAGATCCTAGAGTCAGAGGAACAAGTCAACCCCATGCCTTGCCCATACGTACCTGGTGATGAACCCGACGTACAGGTCGCATCTACCCCAGAAACAGTAGCATCGGAAGCTGATGAACCAACCGACGACAGGGGGCCAGAATCGCCTCCGCACCAAGAGCAAGACACTCGGGAAAGGCGCTATCCAGAAAGGATCAGGAAGCCTCCCCAAAGACTGAATATATAAATAGACTATTTTCAGCTAATGTTGCATGTTAAAAGTGTTAGTTGTAATTAGTTTGATATTTAATTGTTAAATGAGTGTTGTGGTACTGTTAATCTAAAAGGGGAGGAATTGTAATGTATATACCGTTAAGGGGGGAACTACTTTTTACAGCTCATGTATACTGTAGTACCGGCAGTGACCACACCTGTATATAGCACTGAGTAGTAATCTGTACAATCAGTTCCACTATGAGCCAGGTTGAGTAAACACCTTTTGTACGTTTCTCCTGCAGTCTGTGTCTTATTATACACAGACACAACAGTCACTTTGTAGTCCTTATTTTTAGATTGTCAATTGTTAAGTATAACAGTGCCTGTAATTTATTTTTTTAGTGTAAAAATTGAAAGTTTTGTAGGGCAGCATGCCCTCAGAACCCTTTAGAAATGTACCACCAATTTTGCATCCTCAATATTTGTATTTCCCTCTTCAGGTTTTCATGTACTTATGTTTTTCCTCCAATAAGTGAAGGAATGTTAGATATAGTTACAGCTTAAGATACAACACCCGTGTAACTACTTGTTTTCTCACATCATAGGCTTATAATCTGCACGCTATGAGTTATTTTCTAGGTTGACATGTATGTTACAATCTTACACAAACATGGATCAGTCTCATTACAAAGCAAGCTGTGGGTTGTGAGATGCCTACGCAGCTCTTTGGGCGGCTTGACGTGAGCCGGAGGTCAGGCTGGCTGGGGATTCTCTTCCAGGGTCAGGGAGGGTGCGCGCCGGAAGCTGCCAATTTGAATCTGAGCGCCATTAACCAGAAACAAAGAGAGGGCAGAAAACAGGCCGAGCGGAGCGGAGAGGGGTGGCCAGGCCGGCACCGGCAATGAGGAAGTCGGGGCGACGGAGACGGCGACGGTGAGTGCACTGCCGGCGGCGCGGATTGAAATGGCGGCGGCAGAGATCGCGGGCTGGCCTCGGGCAGCACAGCCGAGCGAATGAGAGAGGAACCGTTTATTGTCCGCAGTTAGATCGGCGAGAGGCCCGGCGCCCCCTCCCGGGGCCCGGCGCTCTCTCTTTCCCCTCTCTCTCCCGGGGCCCGGCCCCCTCTCTCTTTCCCCTCTCCCCCGGGGCCCGGCTCTCTCCCTCTTTCCCCTCTCTCCCGGGGCCCGGCTCTCTCTCTCTCTCTCTCTCTTTCCCCTCTTTCCCGGGGCCCGGCTCTCTCTCTCCCCTCTCTCCCGGGGCCCGGCTCTCTCTCTCTCTCTCTCTCTCTCTCTTTCCCCTCTCTCCCGGGGCCCGGCTCTCTCTCTCTCTCTCTCTTTCCCCCCTTTCCCCCTTTCCCCTCTCTCCCCCTTTCCCCTCTCTCCCCCTTTCCCCTCTCTCCCGGGGCCCGGCTCTCTCTCTCCCTCTTCCCCTCTCTCCCGGGGCCCGGCTCTCTCTCCCCCTTTCCCCTCTCTCCCGGGGCCCGGCTCTCTCTCTCCCTCTTCCCCTCTCTCCCGGGGCCCGGCTCTCTCTCTCTCTCTCTCTCTTTCCCCTCTCTCTCTCTCTCTCTCTCTCTCTTTCCCCTCTCTTCCCCCTCTCTTCCCGGGGCCCGTCTCTCTCTTTCTCCCCCCCCCTCTCTCTCATTTCTCTCTCTCCCCTTCCCTCCCTCCCGGGGCCCGGCTCTCCCTCTTTTCCCCTCTCCTCCCACTCCCGGGGCCCGGTGTGATCGTGCCCGAAGCCCTTCGATCCGTTGGGTGGAAGTGTGAATCATGATACAGACCCGTTAATGATTTTCTCCCGGTGGTTCTTTCGAGGTCCTCAATCTAAAAGAGGAACCGAGGTCTACCCTCTGCACGGTGGGAGAAGCTGACAGCTGGTCTGCTCACTAAATATCTGTCAAACTGGCATCAGGAGCCGGTTTAAAGAGGGGGGCTTTCCTGCAATGAGTGTCTTGTCAGTGGATAACAGGTGGTAATCCAATCTTCAGGTTCCATATGAATAAACCATTTGGGTTTTGTTGTACTGTGACATTATCTGAGCCCAGTTTGTTGAATTAGTCTTTGTGATTCAGTGCAAATTTTTAAATATATTGCATCTTTTTGCACATCAGCTACTGCCCCACCATTGGTGGCTGTTCTTTCAGCCATCATGCCCCTTCTCCAGAACGTCCTTCCTCGCTTTCTTGTCCCTGCTTTCATCACCTTTAGTCGATATTATAAATGTCAGGAACACGCTGGTGTTTTTGGAATATTCTGTGTTTGCTTATAAGGAAAATGGTTTATTGCAAACTCTGTCCCCTCGCCTCTGGTTCCATCCACCTCCCTGGCCACTATCTCTAGTTGAACCTGACTATTTGCAATGTTGGTGTCTGACTTGCCAGTCTCTTTTTCCTTAGAGAAATTCTTAGTAAATAAAAACACAGTACTAGCAAAATTAATGGGACTAAAAGTTGATAAATCCCAAGGACCAGATGACCTACATTCTAGGGTTTCGAAAGAGGTGGCCATTGGGATAGTGGACGCATTGGCTGTCATCTTCCAAAATTCTATAGATTCTGGAACGGTTCCTGCAGAATGGAGGATAGCAAATGTAACCCTGCTGTTTAAGAAAGGAGCGAGAGAGAAAACTGGGAATTACAGACCTGTTAGCCTCACATCAGTAGTTGGGGAAAATGCTGGAATCTATTATAAAGGATGCAATAACTGGGCACTTAGAAACTAATAGGAAGATTGGGCAGAGTCAACATGGATTTATGAAAGGGAAATCCTGTTTGACAAACCTATTGGAGTTCTTTGAGGATGTAACTAGTGGAGTAGAAAAAGGGGAACCGGTAGATGTGGTGTATCTGGATTTTCAGAAGGTCTTCGATAAGGTCCCACACAAGAGGTTGGTTTACAAAATTAGGGCACATGGAATTGGGGGTAATATACTAGCATGGATTGAGAATTGGTTAAGACAGAAAACAAAGAGTAGGGATAAACGGGTCTTTGGCAGGCTGTGACTAGTGGGGTACTGCAAGGATTGGTGCTTGGGCCCCAGCTATTCACAATCTATATCAATGATTTGGATGAGGGGACTAAATGTAACATTTACAAATTTGCTGATGATACAAAGCTAGGTGGCAGTGTCAGTTGTGAAGAGGATGTGAAGAGGCTTCAAGGGGATCTCGACAGACTCAGTGAGTGGGCGAGAACATGGCAGATAGAATATAATGTGGATAAATGTGAAGTTATCCACTTTGGTAGCAAAACCAGAAAGGCCGAGTATTTCCTAAATGGTGAAAGATTGGGGAATGCAGATGCTCAAAGGGACCTGGGTGTCCTTGTACATGAGTCACTGAAAGTGAATGTGCAGGTGCAGCAAGCCATTAGGAAGGCAAATGGTATGCTGGCCTTCATTACAAGAGGATTTGAGTACAGGAGTAAAGAAGTCTTACTCCAATTATATAGGGCCTTGGTGAGACCACACCTGGAGCACTGTGTACAATTTTAGTCTCCTTACCAAAGGAAGGATCTACTTGCCATAGAGGTAGTGCACCAAAGGTTCACAAGATTAATTCCTGGGATGGCGGGACTGTCGTATGAGAAGAGATTGAGTAAACTAGGCCTGTATTATCTGGAATTCTGAAGAATGAGCGGGGATCTCATTGAAGCATACAAAATTATTACAGGGCTTGATATGGTGGTTGCTGGGAGAATGTTTCCCTTGTCTGGGGAGTCTAGAACCAGGGGCCACAGCCTCAGGATAAAGGGTAGGCCATTCAGGACTGAGATGAGAAGAAATTTCTTCACTCAGAGGGTGGTGAATCTTTGGAATCCTCTACCCCAGAGGGCTGTGGAGGCTCCGTCATTGGGAATATTCAAAACAGAAGTCGATAGATTTCTGATTAGTAAAGGCATCAAGGGATGTGGCAATAGGGCCGGTGAATGGAATTGAGGCAGAAGATCAGCCGTGATCTCATTGAATGGTGGAGCAGGCTCGAATGTCCTACTCCTGCTCCTATTTCTTATGTTCTTATGTTCCCCTGCCTCAGCCCATCTATGCCTTTGTCACCTCCAAACTCAATTATTTCAATGTTCTCCAAGCTTGCTTCCCAATCTCCATGTTTTGTATACTTCAGTTCATCTAAAACTCTGCTGCTCGCACTTTTGTTTATTGTCTTTGTGGTGTAGCTATTATGCAGAATTGGCAAGCGTAGTTTCTCATTGGCAGACTAGCTACTTCTGTCCTTTCACTCTTGTACTTATACATCATTGCACTGTGTTGTGTATGCACCATTACTTTGATTGCTGCACTTATTTACAAGTTTTTATTTTATCTGCCAGTATGGATACCTTATGGGAGATGACTAGATATTATGTAGAAAAAAAAAAGCTAGGAGCAATTTCTTTTAGTTCTGAATATTTCTATTACAGCTAAGCATTGTTGATGTTGCAGGGCCATGGTGGTTCATGGTCCTAAATCACTCAACAAAAGAAGTGGCCACCATTAAATTCTAACACTCCCATATAGTGAGTGTCTTGTCAGTGGATGACAGGTGATAATCCAATCTTCAGGTTCACTACATGAATAAAACAGGGAATTTTGTTGTACTCTGACATTATCTGATCCCACTCTGTTGGATTTGTCTTTGTAGTTCAGTGCCAAATTTCTAATCTATATTGCATCTTTCTGCATCTCAGCCACTGCCCCACCATTGGTGGCTGTTCTTTCAGCCATTATGCCCCTTTCTCTAGAACTTTCTTCCAAAATACTTTCTCGCCATCTTGTCCTTGCTTTCAGAAAACCTTCCCAAAACTATTCTCCTTCCCCTCCCAGCTTTTCTCTCCTGTTCAGTGTCTACCTTTCTGTAAAGTCCTATGAGACATTGTTCTCTCTGCGGAGTACTGTATATAAAGTAAATTGCCTGTATTGCTTGCCTAACCTTGATAACTAGAATTTTTCAATATTTTTGTCAAAATTAGATCAATCAACTTGAATTTTCCCCTTACTTAAATTGCTATTCTTGGCAACTTTGGTTCAGGTTCAGCATCAGCGATGGCTTCATTTCAGCCCTTCTGTGAAACTGGCTGGATCTTTGTCTTGGAAAAACCTTGATGAACTTTTCAATCAACTTTGATTTCAGCAGAAATAGACTTTTTTAGCACTTTAACTTTTACATTCCTTACTCTTGGGCTCTTCTGACAATTGTTTGCAGAATACCGTGCAAGAAATCACGTTCTCCAAACCTGGTTCTGTTATCGCTAAATATATATCAATCAACTGGATGGCTTTGATCATTTTTTCTGCACTTTGTTGGTCCTACTGTTGCTTTGACTCTCCTGATCATTTTACCTATGCCATTGGAAGTTACTTATTTTAGCTGGCATGGAAGGTTTCATATGAATAGATAGATTAAAAAAACCAACTCTGCAAATCCTGGAAACCTCCATTTAGAAACAAAATGCTAGAAATACACAGAAGATCCATCTACATCTGAAACAGGTTCCATGCCTGGACTGTCAGAACTTAAGCATTCAGAGCTATTTGTATTTCTGCTCTCAGCGTCTGTTATTGCATTATTAGAAAAGTGTCTTTCTCCACCTCCAGAGGGGGCTCCTTCTAGTCTCTTGCCAAAGCTGTCTTGCAACATCTGTCAATGCTTCTTTCTACCCCTCTTTCATCCTGAAATGCTAGTACTCTAAAAGAGAAAGTTGTCTCACTTTCTCTAGCTCTCTTTTTTATGCTGTTGGTAAGGATCCTCCCTCCAACCTGTAGTACTATTTAGATGGAAATCAAATTTTACCCCTGCAAGGTTTGTTGGTTTCTGTGTTCTCTGGATTCCACTTAAGACTGTAGGTTCTGCTGGTACCCTTTCTATCATCCTCTGGATGTGTGCTTCTGAACTTGCCCAATCTGAAAGGAGTCTTTTGAATCTCTTTCAGTCTAAGTTTATCTTCTTGAAATTTGCTAGTGTTCATATTATCCCTAAAAAAGTGTTCTCTTAAACTACTGCCATATTGATACTAATTTGGTACTCAAGTTTATGGAGGCTGCTGTTCGCTATAGAATTATACATTGTCTTAAAATTTCTATCTAATCTGTGATCATCAGTCCCGCTGATCATGTTGCCTACATTATGCACCTTTGCTCTTTAACATCTTGGGCATCTTCAAGCTTTTGACATGGTCTGCCTCTGATTACTTCTAAACAAGTTATCGTGAAATGGTCTGCCATCAAAGTTTCCTCTTAAATCACTGTCTGTGGCTCATCCTCTTACTTGCCTTCCCCCCCACCCCCCCCCCCCCCCAAATTAACTTGGGTTCTCCAATATCTTTTTTCCCCACTGTGGTGGTTCTTTATATCAATGGCCTCTTGCTTACCATTTTCAACTATCTTTTTTAAACTGATTCCATTATACATTCCTTCAAGTTGCACTCCAGTTAAAACTATTAAAAAGAAACAACTAAAACAGTTAACAGGGCTAAAAGAAAATTAACCAAGTTTAGATAGCTATACATCCCAGCGTACTGAAGAAATTGAGGAGTAAATAGTCAAAGCATTAACAGTAATTTCCAAAAATCTTTGGAACAGAAATGATACCCTGTACTCTTTGACACACTCAGCCATACTGTCTTCCTTCAACGCATTTCCCCTCTTGTCCAGCTTGGTGGGACTTCCGTCGCTTGGTTCCACTCTTGCCTAATCACTCACAACCAGAGAATTTCTAGCATTCGCTTCTCTTCTCGCCCTCACACTGTCACCTCGCGTGTCAAAGATCCATCCATGGCCCCCTCCTGTTCTTCATCTACATGCTGCCCCTTGGTGACATGATCCACAGATATGGGGTCAGCTTACACATATTTGCTGATTACACCAAGGTCTACCTCTCTGACACCTTACGGGCTCTGTTCTGTCAGACTGTTTGGCTAACATTTAGTCTTGGATGAGCCACAATTTTTTTCAACTAGTTGGGAAGACTGGCGCTATGGTCTTTGGCCCCTGCCACAAACTTCATAGCCTCACTTCCTTTGGCCATTGTCTTGGGGTGAACTAGACTGTTTGCAACCTTGGAATCTCCATCACAAAGACCGACTACTTCAATCTCAATAACATTAACCCTACCTGCCACCCTCTGCCTCTACCTCAGCTCATCATCATCTGCTGAGACTCTCATTTGTATCTTTGTCATCTCCAGACTTGACTTCTTCAGTGCTCTTCTGGCTATCCTCAACCTCCATAAACTTTAGCTCATCCAAAATTCTGCTGCCATATCCTATCCTCATCCATCACCTCTCGCCTTGCTGACCTACATTAGCTCCTGGCCCCCCAACAACACACATTTCAAATTGTCATCCTTGTTTTTAAATCCCTCCATACACTGTAAGCTCCTACAGTGACCCCCCCTCCCCCAAATCTCTTACTTCTGACTCTGACATTCTCTTCTCTCCCCCCAACCTCACCATTGGCAGCTATGCTTTCAGCTGCCGAGGCCCCACACCCTTGAATTCCCTTCTGATGCTCCTCTCTTTCTCCACTTATTTAAGATGCTCCTAAAACCCACCCTTTTAAGCAAGTTTTTGGTCACCCCTTCTAATCTCTTTGGCTCGCCGACCCATTTATTTCCCTGTGCCTCTGTGAAGCACCTTGGGCTGTTTTTCTTTGCTAAAAGTGCTATATAAGAGCCAACACGGATTTGTAAAAGGCAGATCATGTTTGATTAATCTAATTGAATTTTTTGATGAAGTAATGGGGATGATTAATGAAGGGAATGCAATGGATGTTGTCTACATGGATTTTAGGAAGGTGTTTGACAAAGTACCACATAGAAGGCTGGTTAACAAAATTGAGGCTCATGGAATAGGTGGATCAGTGGCAGCTTGGATCAGGAATTGGCTTAATGACAGAAAACAGCGAGTTATGGTAAATGGCTGCTTTTCAGACTGGAGGATGGTAGACAGTGGTGTTCCCCAACCTGGATATTGGAATACAGAGAATTTCTAAATTTGCCGAAGACACTAAACTTGGGGGTGTGGCAAACAGTGAGGATGATACCAATTGACTGCAACAGGACATAGAAAGGCTAGTAGAATAGGCAGACAAGTGGCAGATGGAATTTAATAGAGAAGTGTGAGGTGATGCATTTTGGCAGAAGGAACAGGGAGAGGCAATATACACTTAATGGCACAATTGAGTGTGCAGGGACAGAGGGACCTGGGAGTTAATGTGCATAGATCCCTGAAGGTGGCAGGACATATTGAGAAGAGTGGTTAGCAAAGCATATGGTATCTTGGGCTTCATCATAAATAGAGGTATTGAGTACAAAAGTAGAGAAGTTATGCTGAACCTGTATAAAGCGCTGGTTAGGCCACAACTGGAGTGTTGCGTCCAGTTCTGGTCACCACACTTTAAGAAGGATGTGAAGGCCCTTGAGAGGGTGCAGAGGAGATTTACCAGAATGGTATGGGGGATCTTAGCTACAAGGGCAGGTTGGAGAAGCTGGATTTGCTTTCATTAAAGCAAAGGAGGTTGAGAGGTGATTTAATAGAGGTGTACAAGATTATGACGGGTTTGGATAGGCTAGATGGGGAAAGGCTGTTCCCACTAGTTGATGGTACAAAGACGAGGACACAGATTTAAGGTTTTGGGCAAAAGATACGGGGGGCGGGGGATGTGCGGGTTAGGTTGATTGGCCATGATAAAAATTGGCCCTTAGTGTTAGGGGGGATTAAATATGTGGGGTTACGGGGATAGGGCTTGGGTGGGATGGTTGTCGGTGTAGGGACCGGGTGCGAGGGTTTGGATGATCAGCCATGATCTTGTTGAATGGCCTACTCCTGCTCCTATCTTCTATGTTTCTATGTGAGGAAAAACTTTTTTATGCAGTGAGTGGTGAGGACCTGGAACTCGCTGCCGGTGGAAGCGGGGACACATGATGTTTTCAAGGGGAGACTGGATAGGCACTTGAGGGAAATAAACTTGCAGGGCTACGGGGATAGAGCGGGTGAATGGGACTGACTGGATTGCTCTGGAGAGCCAGCACGGACTCGATGGACTGAATCGCCTCTTGTGCCGTTATGACTCTATGTACAAGTTATAGTTGTTGGAATACCTTACCACACATGACTATTGAGATAGAAGATTTTGCAAAGGAATAAAGGAAAAAGCTGGGAAATGAGATTAGTGTTAATGGCTTCAATTGAAGCAAGCGCAGGCACGGTGGGCTGAGTGGCTTCCTTTGAGCTGTAAATTCTATGCTTGTGACCCTCGGTGTGCACAATCTCTGTCCCAGTCATTTTACTGCAAACTGATTAAGGAAAGCCTGGTTGTTTCTTGTATTTAGCAAGTCTAACTGACAGCTATCACATTCTTGCCTGTGGCTCCATCCGTAGTCCAACTTCAGCTGTTAACTGTTTTTGGTGTCCCCTATCTCTGCCTTCAAATAGATCTCCCAGATCTCCATTGTTAAAGGTGCCTCCAAGAAACCCTGTTTCCTCTTTCATACCAAAATTTTTTCCCTCAAATATTCTTTAACTTTTGATAAAACCCAAGACTAGATGATTGCTCCTGTATCTAACATCTCACTCCTGAGAAGATACAAAAAATATATATTTGATGCGCAATCACTCTTTGAACTCTAGCTTCATCCTTGGTGGTTCTTGCACATTGGACCGTCAACTTGGTTTTTTAATGCACTGTAACTGTGTTCTGTAATATTGCAATAACTTCTTGAACTTCAATTAATGTCATAGCATCAGTACTTAGAACAAGCATAGTATTTGTAGTGTATGTACCTTTTAAGAGGAACTATGTTTTTGAAGCCCCTGTATACTGTAGTACCAGTAGTGACCACTCGGGTATATAAGCCTGTGTAGCGTCTTGTGTAGTTAGTTCACCTCCAGACTTTGTTCAGTAAACACTTGTTAAATCAACTCCTGCATTCCGTGTCTCCATTAACACACGGATCTAACAGTGGCGACGAGTTAGAAACGAACTTATCTGCAATTCGGCAGCACCTCAAGGGGATCGATTCCTCAGACGAAGGTCGAAGCCAGAAGCAAGAAAAAAAAAACTCTGGTTTCTCCAGCTAAACGGGCTGGTGGCAGGTAGTGCACTGATCCTTCCTGGGCTGCGGCGGGCTAGAGCTCGATCGGGTGGCTCTGCAACGGGGCCGGGCAGCGAGTCGGGAAGCAGAAGCAAAGAGAGAGAGAGGGTGGAGCACTCAGGGCGCGGCCGGTGCTGCAAAGCAGGTCGGCGTTCAGGGAGGGGAAAGTCCCAGAGGGTCCGCTCCACGACGGGAACGGTTCTCCAAGTAACGGAGAAACTATTGAAGCGATATATTTTTTTTTAAATAGAAATACCGCGAAAAGCTGCAGGTCGCAACGGGAACCACGGAGAACAGCGTTGGCAGCGGCGGGAAAGCGTGGGAGGCGCCATCTTAACTCGGCGGAGAAGAAAGAAAAGCGCGGGAGGCTCTATTTTGATCCATCGGGGGCGGAGGAAAAGTGCGGGAAGTGCCATTTTAGATTTTCAAGATGCCGAAGACTGGCAATATTACTGCTTTCGATAGTGATATAGAAGATTGGACCACATGTGGAAAGAGTGGAGGTATATTGCAAGGCGAATGAAGTAGCGGATGATAAAAAGGCATCGGTACTTCTAAATCTGATGGGCGCAAGGACATACGGGCTGTTACGAAACTTGATCACTCCAGCCAAACTGATGGACAAGAATTTTAAGGAGATTGTTGATACCTTACAGGAGCACTTAAACCCAACACCGCTGCTGATAGCGGAACGATTCAAATTCTTCAGGAGGAATCGGCACAAGAATGAAAGTAACGCTGATTACCTCACCGAATTACGAAAGCTGTCAAAGCACTGCCAATTCGGGGCCGGACTGGCAGATTCTCTACGAGACAAATTCGTCTGCGGTCTCCTAAGCGAAGGAACACACAAAAGACTACTTTCTGAGAAAGATTTGACACTGGACAAGGCTTTCAGTGTGGCTGTATCATACAAAGCAGCAGCAAGAGGAGCTGCAGAGATACAGCAAAAGCCACAGGACTTCGGCACCCATGAAATGACACGGGGTTTCGAGAGATGTTATCGCTGCGGCAGATCCACCCATGACCAGAAGGACTGCTGGTTCAAGGACAAAGCATGTAGGCAATGCGGAAAGATGGGACACATTGCATGTGTATGCCGATCTGGAAAGAAATCCGCTGACAGTAAAAAGGTCAATAAGGAAAAGTACAGAAAGGTACAAATGATGACGGACAGTAGCTCCGAAGACCAGAAGAGCGATAGCAACTCCGGAAACAAGAGACTAAGCTGTCTCAAATTACATAATGTAATTGCCAAAGAAGATTACCAGACCATTTGGGTTACCCTCACGCTAGCGGGGTCCCCAGTCAAAATGGAGCTAGATACAGGATCAGCTCTGACCGTCATGAGTCGACGGGATTACGAGCGGCGGGATTATGAGCGGCTATTTCCGCATATACCTTTGAAAGACACATCCATTGTCTTGAAGACCTATACGGGGCAGAAAGTATACCCCAGAGGGAAAATAAGGGTGCCTGTTGTATACAACGGCAAGGAAATACAGAAGTTGTATTTATACGTTCTGCAAGATGGTGGTCCGCCGTTGTTGGGACGTGAATGGATCAGAAAGATACGTTTAGACTGGCACTCCATTCAGGCACTGACGGTGACCAGTAAGAGAAAAAACGATGATGACGTCATACCTGGACGATTAAAAGAAATCTTGGCTAACGCCAAAGAAGTGTTTCAACAGGAACTAGGAACCCTGAAAGGCGCCACCACCTCAATAAAAGTGGAAGATGCGGCAATTCCCAAGTTTTTTAAGGCAAGGCCGGTGCCATACGCAATTCGTCCAGCCGTCGAGGCAGAGCTGGAGAATTTGGAAAAAGCAGGCATGTTATCCAAGGTAGATTGGAGCGAGCGGGCAACACCCATCGTCCCGGTCATGAAGAAAACGTTGAATAATGATAAATCTGAAGAACAGAGAAAAGTTCGCATCTGTGGGGACTTCAAGGTGACTGTAAACCCAGTTCTTCACACGGTACAGTAGGATAGAAGATATTTTCGCCTCACTATCCGGAGGGAAACGTTTCACCAAAATTGACTTTGCACAGGCATATCTACAGATGGAGGTTGAGGGGGGCCTCTTTTTTTTCTTTTTTTAAATAAAAAATAAAAAAGAATCTGGCGATAAACACACACAAAGGCCTGTACCAGTACAATCGACTGGTTTTCGGAGTGGCATCAGCTCCGGCTATCTGGCAAAGAGCTATGGAGCAAGTCCTGCAAGGGACTCCGGGGACTCGATGCTACCTAGACGACATCCTTGTAACAGGAGAAAATGACAGCGAGCACCTTGCCAACTTGGAGCAGGTGCTCACGAGGCTGAGAGAACGGGGCCGATGAGCAAATCGCCCCAAATGCGAATTTTTCCAGAAACAAATCATATTGTGGCCATGTCATTAACGAAGAAGGGTTGCATAAGTCACCTGAAAAAATTGAAGCGGTCGTAAAGGCCCCAGCACCTGAAGATGCCTCCCAATTAAGGTAGTTCCTGGGATTAGTAAATTACTATCATAAATTTTTACCAAACTTGTCGACGGTTCTGCACCCTCTTAACGCACTGCTACAAACGGGAGTAGTTTGGAAATGGAGCGAAGACTGTAAACGTGCCTTCCATAAATGCAAAGACTTGATCACGTCCAGGGAAGTGTTGGCACATTACAACCCATCACTGCCAATCAGACTGGCGTGCGATGCATCCCCTTATGGCGTGGGAGCGGTATTATCACATGGGTTCCCTGATGGCTCGGAGCGGCCGATAGCTTTTGCGTCAACGCTCATTGAACTCAGCTGAGCGTAACTATGCCCAGATCGACAGGGAGGCACTCAGCCTGGTGTGGGTGGTGAAGAAATTCAACCATTACCTACACGGACAAAAATTTACCTTGTTGACTGACCATCAACCCCTCGTCTCCATATTCAACCCTAAAAAGGGCGTTCCCATTATGACAGCGCAAAGGCTACAGAGATGGTCCCTTTTCCTAGGGGCACACCAATATGACATAGAATACAAAGGAACAAAACAGCATGGGAATGCTGACGGGTTATCGCGCCTACCGTTGCCAACGGTGGAAGAGGCGCCTACAGTGGACCCAGTGGAGATGTTCTACTCGACCATAGTGGAATGTCTACCGGTGACAAATTCTACCATTGAAAAGGAAACGCGAAATGACCCGACTCTCTCGCGAGTCTACGATTTAACGGTGAAGGGATGGCCAGCACATGGCGAACCACTGTTGCCAGCATTCTCGCAAAGAAGAGAACAGCTGTCAGTGTGCCGAGGAATCTTGATGTGTGGATCTGGAGTGGTGATTCCACCCAAACTCCAGGATAGAGTGCTAAAGGAGCTTCACAAGGGGCATCTGGGTGGAGTGAAAATGAAGAACTTAGCCAGAGCGTTTGTGTGGTGGCCAGGTATCGATGGAGACATCGAAGAAATGACCAAGAGCTGTCTAGGATGCCTGAAGGTCCAAAACGCCCTACCACAAGCCCCTCTACATCCATGGGAGTGGCCCTCATCTCCATGGCAAAGGGTACATATCGACTTTGCTGGTCCACTTATGGACTCAATGTTCTTAATCGCGGTGGATGCACACTCCAAGTGGCCGGAGGTAATAAAGATGTCCTCCACCACCACGGAAAAAACCATCACCGTATTAAGGACCATATTCGCCAGAAATGGGCTGCCTGAACAGATCTGTTCTGATAATGGACCGCAATTTGTATCCGAAGAATTCAGGAAGTTCTTAAAAAAAAAAAACAATGGGGTTAAGCACTACACGTCCGCCCCATACCATCCCGCTACCAATGGATTGGCTGAAAGGTTTGTCCAGACCTTCAAGAAGGCCATGGGTAATGAAGACATAAATCTACAACATAAGGTAGATAACTTCTTGTTTGCGTACAGGAATGCAACACGTGGTTACAAACCAAACCCCCGCCATGATGTTTTTCAATAGAAGCCTAAGATGCCGGCTGGATTTGGTTAAGCCAAACGTCAGAAGGGACGTAGAGAACTGGCAATTTCAAAGCATGAATGAAAGGCCAACTAGAACCTTCCAGATAGGCCAACCAGTTTTGGCCCGGGACTACCGTACCGAGAAATGGCAGCCTGGAACTATTTGCACACGACTAGGACCGCTGATGTATACCGTGGACATTGGAGAAAGCATAATAAGGCGCCATGCTGACCAGATCACAGTCATCCGAAAAAGGACAACCTACACCACAACTCTATACGCCTAGTGATGAAGCAGAGATACCCATAGTATCTACCTCCGATCCGGTGATACTGGAACTAGATGAACCCGACACTGGCATTGAAGCCGAATCGACCTTGCCAAAAGAACCTACTACACCACCGAGGCGTTATCCGGACCGAGTCAGGAAGCCTCCAGAGAGACTGAATTTGTAATTGATTAACTTCAGCAAATGTGTATATTATTCTTGTAAAAATGTTATTTAATGATTACTTAAAATGTTATGTACTATTTATCTAAAAGGGGAGGAATTGTAGTGTATGTACCTTTTTTTTTAAGAGGAACTATGTTTTTGAAGCCCTTGTGTGTGTATATACTGTAGTACCAGTAGTGACCACTCGGGTGTATATAAGCCTGTGTCGCGTCTTGTGTAGTTAGTTCACCTCCAGACTTTGTTCAGTAAACACTTGTTAAATCAACTCCTGCATTCCGTGTCTCCATTAACACACGGATCTAACAGTATTCATTTTATTGAGGCTTTGTTGTATCTTGTGTCAGTTGAACTCCAGAATAAATTACAGCCTTATTATTCACTCCCAACATTCTAATTCAAAATATCATTTAATGGAGAGGTTTAGATGCGCTCATAATTTAATATTTTCTGTCTTAATTTATAGAAATAATCTTAGGATAATTTACAATTTTCTGCTTGCTGTGCTAATGTACTAGTTGATTTCCTATAGCGTCAAAACAAAGTATGTTTGGGCGAGGCTTGTTCGAGCGCAGGAATAATTGTACCAGAGTGCGGATGCAAGTCATTTTCCATTTTAAAGTTATACATTCTGTCCTTATTTTCATGTAATACTTTGTGATTTTATTGAGTTAAATAGCAAAACCTGTGGCAGTTTGGGAAACAGAAAAATAGTTACAGGTAGTTGGTTTGTCTGCCATGCAGGCTGAACAGATGCGTAACTGAGGCCCTACAATGCCACCAATGGCAGGAGGCCTTAATTGCATCTCGGAAGTTTACATTGGCAGTTTCCATTATAAAAAGGACGCGACTGCTGCCAATGAATTTGCAGTAGTTGCGCATGCAGTGTCTTTTTTTGTTGTTTGCTTCACCGGGAAGGGAGCGAGCTCGTTAGAAAAAGCCTAGAAGGGAGTGGCTCTGCTGTTTCGGGGGTGGGGGGCGGTGGGGGGGGGGAGAGCAGGGAAGGGAGCGGGCTCATTTATATATTTTTTTTAAAAACACCTGGTCATTGGAGCTTCCAGATTAATGCGCAATACACTTCTGCGCAGCTTCGGTCGTTGGCAGCAGTCACTTGGTTATAAAAATAGACATAGAAATTTAGGGAGGGAGGTTGACACAAGTGTGACACAAATTTGACATCAGAACTAAGGTCTGTAAACAGGAAGTGTTGGAAAATACAACTGCCTGGATTGAGGCTATTTAATAGAGAACTTGGATTTATATAGTGCTTTTTTTACATCTCCTGCATGTCCCATCTACATCTACGATGAATTATTTGAAGTATAGACACAAATACTGTGTGGCTGCCCCATCATGTGGTGTTTTTGTTCTTCGGATTCATCTTGGAGTATAACCTCACCAAAATTTTTGGTGGTTCCATAATAACATCCAGATGTGAACTTATCTTTCCAGAGTTCACATTCCTTTATGAATATTGCATTTCTTAGCTGTGTCATAAATAACTTGGTTTCTGTGCAGCTAGCCCATAACTGACAGGTTTTTTTCTTTGGGAAGCCATTCTGTTGTGAAATACCCATTTCCACTAAGGATTTGTGTTAATATACACATTTCTTGAAATAACAACAGAAAATGCTGAAATACTCAGCAGGCCAGGCAACATCCGTGGAGAGAGAAACAGAGTTAACGTTTCGGGTCTGGGACCCTTCATCAGAACTGGAAAAAGCTGGAAATGTAACAGATATTAAGCAGGTGCAGAGACGGGGGGCGGGTTTAGGAGGGGAGGAAGGAATTGAAAGAACATACTGTGAAAATGTTGCAAATGGGAATGGCAAAATCATACTGCATGAAAAATGGGGGCAGGGATTATTATCTGAAATTGTTGAACTCGATGTTGAGTCCGGAAGGCTGTAAAGCGCCTAATCGAAAGATGAGGTGCTGTTCCTCGAGCTTACGTTGAGCTTCATTGGAACAATGTAATAGGCCGAGGACAGAGAAATCAGAGTGGGAGTGAAGCGGAGAATTAAAGTGACAGGCGACCTGTTTGGGTTCTGCCAAGACCACTCTGCTCCCGACCTCATTACAGCCTTGGTCCAAACATGGACAAAGGAGCTGAATTCCAGAGGTGAGCGTGCCGGCCCTTGACATCAAGGCAGTATTAAACCGAGTGGGGCATCAAGGAGCCCCAGTAAAACTGAAGTCAATGGGAATCGGGGTGGGGGGGACGCGCTCCACTGGCTGGAGTCATACCTAGCACAAAAGATGATGATTGTGGTGGTTGAAGGTCAATCATCACAGCCCCAGGACATCGCTGCAGGAGTTCCTCAGGGCAGTGTCCTAGGCCCAACCACCTTCAGCTGCTTCATCAATGACCTTCCCTCCAACATAAGGTCAGGAATGGGGATGTTTGCTGATGACTGCACAGTGTTCAGTGCCATTCACAACTCCTCCGATAATGAAGCAGTCTATGCCTGCATGCAACAAGACCTGGATGACGTTCAGGCTTGGACTGATAAGTGGCAGGTAACATATGCGCCACAGAAGTGCCAGGCAATGATTATCTCCAACAAAGAAGCGAGAGTCTAACCACCTCCCCTTGACATTCAATGGCATTACCATTGCCGAATCCCCCACCATCAACATCCTGGGGATCACCATTGACCAGAAACTTAACTTGACCAGCCACATAAATACTGTGGCAACAAGAGCAGGTCAGAGGCTGCGTATTTTGTGGCGAGTGTCTCCCCTCCTGACTCCCCAAAGCCTTTCCACCATCTGCAAGGCACAAGTAAGGAGTGTGATGGAATATTCTCCGCTTGCCTGGATGAGTGCAGCTGCAACAACACAAGAAGCTCGACACCATCCAGGACAAAGCAGCCCGCTTGATTGGCACCCCATCCACCACCTTAAACATTCACTCCCTCCACTGCCGGTGTACCGTGGCTGCAGTGTGTACCATCCACAAGTTGCACTGCAGCAACTCCCAAACCCGCGACCTCTTCCACCTAGAAGGACAAGGGCAACAGACGCATGGGAACACCACCGCCTCTAAGTTCCCCTCACCTGACTTAGAAGTATATTGCCGATCCTTCATCGTCGCTGGGCCTAAATCCTGGAACTCCTGACCTAACAGCACTGTGGGAGTACCTTCGCCACACGGACTGCAGCGGTTCAAGCAGGTGGCTTTCAAGGGCAATTTGGGATGGGCAATAAATGCTGGCCTTGCCAGCAACGCCCACATACCATTAAAAAATGAGCATTTAGGAGCGAAATCTGTGCCATTTCTCCCCCGCAGCACCCACTGGATAAGGGAAGCACCAGTAATCGATCTAGAATTAGTGATGAGAAGCTTTTTTAAAAAAAAAAAGAAATGGCTTCCATTCTGGGGCTAGGGTTAACCTCCTTTAGCATTCAGCTGGGAGACTATCAAGCCGAGTGCCTTGCCAGTCTGAAAGGGGCCAGTAATCTGGAGCAACTGCACCATGGCCATCGGCTCACCCAGCGCAGCCTGATCCTCCTCCAGTAGGTAGGTACAAATGGCCTTGGGAGCAATCCTAGATTGTGACCTTAATAGCAAAATAAAACTGTTGAAGTCCACGTTTAATCTCAAGCTAAATAACCATTTGGCCATTCCTTGAGTTCACCACAAGAATGATGGTGGTTTATGTAGATTCTGGAAAGCATAGCCAGTTTAATGCACGATTCATAGTACTGACCATCTGTGAAAAATTTTACACAAGATCAAAGGGGAAGATAATTCCCATTATATCTTCTGCAAGGCTCGCAGGACCTCTGGCGTTTGACCTGCTTTGTGAGCAGATTTAAGTTGAGAAATCTGTTTTTTCCAGTTGCTTTTGGAAGTCGAAGCTTCCCTCTTCTAACTGGAAGAAGATGCAATAATTTTGGCACATAATACATTTGCCACAATAGAAAAGATGAAAATACCTGAGTTGTGCTCCAGAAAAAAACGGAGCCCTAAATCTGATGGAGAAACTGGATAGTCAAGGACGGCCAAAATTGGGACACCTGCTTAACTTCCTCTGAAGTTCAGTTAAGTACTGAAGCATGGTTTGACAGCCCAGTTTATCAGTCTTGCACAATTGGCCAATATAATTCAACAGTTTAAGGCGTGGCAAAAATCAAAATGTTGACTTGGGTTTGTATCTGTATATATATTTTTTTGAGTTTAAAAAGCTTTGGTAAGTTAAATGGATGCTATTCCTTTTTCCATGCTTGAAAGGGAGGATGAGAGCTGACATTGATCAAGAGTTAACATAAAGGCTTTTTTTGATGTAGAGTTGGATTTTGGGCAGGCTGCTTGAAATGAAAATGACAATTGCCGACCCCCTGAAAATATGGATAAACTGTAGTTTACTCAGCGCTATATATTGGATAATTTAGCTGTTGCCTTTTAAAAGTCCAGTTTAGCTCTGCACTTCTGTCAGGCAAAAACAGTGTTGTTGCTTTAATCATGTTAGATTCAGAGTCCCATTTTCAAAATGTTTGTCTTTATAAGGGGAGAAAGAGAGCTGTGCCTCAAAGAAACAAAATTCTGCGCAGGAGAGTATTTTAAAAGGCTGCAGAGAACTTTTCTGTTGAGAAAAAAATGGTCATAGCTGATTGATGATGCTTAAATTAACTATGTATTGATGCTTAAATTAACTATGTATTGTATTACAACAATATTGCTAGGTTTCCTGCTTCTGATTTGCATTGTTAGTAAATAAGCATAATTCTTGGCCTATGAGTCTGGGTCTGGTGTGTGATATTTCCATATTCAAATTGGTAGCTATAGAGATTTTACTTGAATTGCAGTGCAAAGTATGGTAATTGGATCCTTGGTCATTGCAACCTGAGGGTTGAGCGAGATCCAGAATTCGGCATAGTATGAGCATAATTTTGCAAAACAAGGAAAAGATAGTTCTGCTTCATACCAACCTATCACTGAGTATCCTGAAGGGGATCATCCTCATGATAGGCATGCCTGTTTATCAAGCTCCTCATATGAATGAAGTAGCTGGTGATGAATAAGCCTGGTACAGGAAACTTTGGTTTATCCGGAGGTTGTATGCCCGGAAACCTCGATCTAACGGCAGAAATCAGCAGCCGTTTTGGTTAGGTTTTTTTTCTTCTAGCATTTTTATTTTTAAACAGTCAGGTTCTGGAAAGCGTCTCTGTAGCTTAGCAACAGCTTCAGAGACGCTTCCAAGGTACGGGCCAAGTGTTTACAAGCTGTTGCTAAGCAACAGTGTTTGTTGTCAGATACGGAGATGAAAACCTCCGTATCCTTCAACATTAGCGCTGGTCTATCCGGAAGTTTTGATAGATCGGCAGCAGCTCGGTCCCGTCGGTGCCGGATATCAGAACTTTTCCTGTATGTGACATTGAACTTGGGCATTTAGAACATCAACAACAACGTGCATTTATATAGCACCTTTTAATGCAGTAAAATGTTCCAAGGCGCTTCATAGGAGTGTTACCAAACAAAACTTGATACCGAGCCACACGACATATTGGGACCAAAAGCTTCGTCAGAGGTAGGTTTTGATTTGTCACCTGTGGCAGCTTAAAAGGAGACCTGAAACCTCGAGAGAATTTTGCATTCAGATAATTGGACAATTTGTTGTTCTCTGCTTCTACTTAAAATGTTTTTATGTACTTTTATCTAGGAAGTTCTCCAAGTCAGACGGTACAATTAACTTTGTCACAAAGTCAAAACAGCAGCTGCTGTGGAGACAAAATCCTCGTAAGTACTGCTGATATTTTATCTGCTGTCTTATCGAATTTATTTATCTGAAAAATGGTGGTGGTGGTGGAGGAGATTGAACAGCACGGTCGGGTGATCTTTCCTCTCATCTGCACAATGCATTATTTGGATTAAGTTCTAGCTGATTAGCAAAAATGCAACATCTTGGTTGCTTGTATGGATCATCATCATAATTTTGATGTTTCATTTCTTACAAAGTTTTTTTTTGTTTCTTTTTAACCCAAATATATACCCTGACATGAGTCCATTTGCTATTGACCACATTTGAATTATTGCTTTCTTGTACTACACTCATGTTGCCAAGTAATTGGAAGAACAGTGGCCTAATGCCACCTGAATGTGGGTACCACACTCCGCTTCCATTTGTTTACCTATGCATTGTAACATGCACATGTGAACCAGCTACTATTTGTGTGAACTCAATATTAAAACATCACTGCCATTATTCATATAACTTGAGGAAGAGCAGAAGCCAAGAATAGACCCTTGGGGCGGGGCGGACTCCAGAAGTGACGGTGTGGAAATGGGTAGTGTAACCATTGCTGGAAATGCTGTGGCTACAATTGAATAGGTAAGAGTGGAATGAAGTGAGGGCAATCCCACCGAGTTGCATAGTGGAGGAGAGGCACTTGAAGAGAATGGTGTGTTCGACCATGTCAAAGGCTGCAGAGAAATCGTAGGACGAGAAAGGATAGTGCACCATGGTCACAGTCCTAGAGGATGTAATTTGTGATTTTGATTCAGCCTATTTCAGTTATTTATCTGATTTTCTCGACAGTTTTCTCGCTTTTTCCTCTTTGGAAAATATCTACTTTTTGGCTATGGTGTAAGGGAAAATTTGTATTTTTGCTGCTCTGAACTAGCTCTGATTTTGATGTTTCATTTCTTACAAAGTTTTTGTTTCTTTTTAACCCAAATATATACCCTGACATGAGTCCATTTGCTATTGACCACATTTGAATTATTGCTTTCTTGTACTACACTCATGTTACCAAGTAATTGGAAGGACAGTGGCCTAATGCCACCTGAATGTGGGTACCACACTCCGCTTCCATTTGTTTACCTCTGCTCTGAAGTGCATGAGCACTCAAATACTACTCTTAAATACTTTCCCACAGGGTTGCTCACACAAGGTGCCATTCACCCTTCAGTACCTCACCCAATTGATCATTATTCATGTGTAGGTCTTGACCGTGAATGTTAGCAAATTATTTGAATATACTGGGTATTACAGGCCAGCCCAATCGAGCTCAAGAAAACAAAATACTGCAGATGGTGGAATAAGAAACAAAAACAGAAAATGCTGGAAACACTCAGCAAGTCTAGCACAGCACCTGTGGAGTGAAGCAACAAGTCGATTTAGGGAACGGCCTCAAACGTTGACTTGTCTCGACAAATGCTGTGCCTGGCTTGCTGAGTGTTTCCAACATTTTCTGTTTTTGTTCCAATCAAGCCCAAGCCTGATGTCCATGAATGATTACTTCCAGTAGTAGTGATCAGGAACCAGATGCATGCTGATTTTTCCCTTAACCCAGAGGCACCTACTGCCACTGTAGTTCACTTCAGTTGACTCAGCAAAGACCAGGGTTTGAACATGGGATCTTCCAAGTCTGTATAGTTCATGCTACTTGCTGGATAATCTCTGACCCATCAGGGGAGCTCTGGTGATCACTCCATCCAAGTATTAACATGTTTTTTTTTAGATTAGTTTACAGATTTCTGATTTTTACTTTGCCTATGAAAAGCTCAGAAAATTTAGAGTAAATTTGTGTCTACTCTGAACGAATACACAAACGCACTAATATCCTTTTTACTTTGTTCCTCTTCCTGTAGGGGCACTCGCATGTCAGAGTTGAAAGCATGTGTCCTACTATCTTTACTAGTATAACTAAAATGGAATGGGCAGTCTTTTTGGTTCTGCTTACGCACATTCTTAATGGTGACAAGTAACAACGTTGCACAGTTGCTTCTAGGCTCATGAAGTGCATCAAGACCCAACATATCTTGGTGAACATTACACATGGCCTGTTGTACATCAGTAACGATACCTTTGTTTTCTGCTACTACCAGGAAATATGCATCCCTATAATTGCTACATAACCAGGCCTCTAACTTGAGTTTTTCCCTGTGTCGATTCGCGTGTGCATTTTGGCTGTCGCTCCAGACCCGAGCCATTCACTTCTATTTCCACTTTCCCCTCCCTTTCTTTCCTCTCTATCCCGGTATCTCTTCTCGTCATGCCGCCCTTCATCTCATCTCATCTCTTCTCTCGGATACTCTACCCTCCCAAATCCCTATGCCAACCCTTCATTACTCTTCAACCTTCCTACTCTCCTGCCGCTGTCCCAGGCTTGACTCCCTCTTAAATAAGCCTACAGCTTCCCTCTGTGCCTCTCTTGGCATCCTCCGAAGGGCCCACCATGACGCTCGTCGCTGTCTCCTCATGAGTAGCAACCCCAAGTGTCCCATCCTACTCTCTCACTGACCTTCCCGTCTAGCGCGCCTGCTCTTGTCTGCCAAAACTGCTCACTATTCCAGGATCATTCTGGAATGCAACGATAACCCCTGGCTACTATTTTCTACTGCTAACCGTCTTCTTAAACCCCTCTCCCCTGTCTACTCCACACTCTCCTCCAACAAGTGCGAGGTGCTCATGGACTTTTTTGTCTCTAAGGTGGAAACTATCTGTTCAGCTGCCTCTGCCACTTCCCTTCCTTCCCATAGCCCACTGGGCCAAACTTCCTCCAAGGTTCCCCCTGCCTTAGCCCTGAACTCTCATCTTTCTCCAGTTTCTCTCCGATCTCCTCTCCACGCTCATCTTGTCCATGAGACCCACTTCCTGCTCCCTCGACCCTATTCCCGCCAAACTGCTGACCACCCAACTTCCTTTTCTAGCTCCCATGTTAGCTGACATTGATACTGGTTCGCTCTCCTCAGGTACTGTCCCCCTCTCCTTCAAATCTGTCATCATCACCCCTCTCTTCAAAAAAAAAAAAAAAAACACAACCCTTGACCCCCTCCGTCCTTGCAAACTACCGCCCCCATCTCCAACCTCCCTTTCCTCTCAAGTTCTTGAACGTGTTGTTGCCTCCCAAATCAGTACCCATTTTTCATGGAACTCCATGTTTGAATCCCTCCAATCCAGTTTCCGCCCTTGCCACAGTACCGAAACGGCTTATCAAAGTTTCAAATGACATCCTTTGTGACTGACAAAGGTAAACTATCCCTCCTCGTCCTTCTCGACCTATCTGCAGCTTTTGACCCAGTTGACCACTCGCATCGTCCAGCTGGGTGGGACTGCACTTGCCAGGTTCCATTCTTATCTATCTAATCATAGCCAGAAAATCACCTGCAATGGCTTCTCTTCTCACTCCCGCATCGTTACCTCTGGGGTCCACCAAGGTTTTATCTTTGGCCCCCGCCTATTTCGCATCTATATGCTGCCCCTTGGCGACATCATCCGAAAACACAGCATCAGTTTCCACATGTACGCTGATGATACCCAGCTCTACCTCACTGCCACTTTTCTCAACACCTCCACGGTCTCTAAATTGCTTGTTCGACATCCAGTTCTGGATAAGCAGAAATGTTCTCCAATTAAATATTGGGGACACCGAAGCCATTGTCTTCCGGCCCCGTCACAAACTCCGTTCCCTTGCCACCGACTCCATCCTTCTCCCTAGCATCTGTCTGAGGATGAACCAGACTGTTCGCAACTTTGGTGTCATATTTGACCCTGAAATGAACTTCTGACCACACATCCGTGGCACAACTAAGATTGCCCGTCTCCGCCCCTGCCTTGGCTCATCCGCTGCTGAAACCCTCATCCATGCCTTTGTTACCTCTGGACTGGACTATTCCAACGCACTCCTGGCTGGCCGCCTACATTCTACCCTATGTAAACTTGAGGTCATCCAAAGCTCGGCTGCTCGTGTCCTAACTCGCACCAAGTACAGTTCACCCATCACCCCTGTGCTTGCTGATCTACTTTGGTTCCCGGTTAAGCAACGCCCCGATTTTCAAAATTCTCATCCTTGTTTTCAAATCCCTCCATGGTCTCGCCACTCCCTGTCACTGTAATCTCCTTCAGCCCTGCAACCCCCTGAGATATCAGCGCACCTCAAATTCTGCCCTCTTGAGCATCCCTGATTATAATCACTCAACCTTTGGTGGCCGTGCTTTCTGTTGCCTAGGCCTTAAGCTCTGGAATTCCCTCCCTAAACCTCTCCGCCTCTCTTTCCTCCTTTTAAGATGCTCCTTAAAACCTACCTCTTTGACCCTGCCCTAATTTCTTATGTGGCTCGGTGTCAATTTTTTTGTCTTGTAATACTCCTGTGAAGTGCCTTGGGACGTTTTACTACGTCAAAGGTGCTATATAAATACAAGTTGTTGTGACCACTGTAGGTTGAGAGAGAGAGGTATTTGTAATACAAATAGAAAGGAAACTTTCCCATACTGCTTGCCCATTGAGCTCCCCTCGTCAAAAGTGACGCTGCCCTATATTATAGTGATTCGAAACTGGCCTTGGCAGAAAGATAACTGCTCTCTCAACAGAGTCAGGCAGAAAAACAAAGCCAGAAAGAAGAAAAAATGTTCCAAATTGATAGTTATTATTGCACCTGATCCCTAGTTGCCACTTTCCTTCCGATTTTTGAAACCTTTTCAGGCAGCGGGCACCCAAGGCTTTGCCATAATTATTCAGATTCCAAAAGTGGTCGTTTATATTTTAGTTCAAGATGATGGTTGTGAATTTTGTTTGTTCTTGTAGCCTGTGCATTTTGTCGACGGAATGATGACTGCCCTGAAAAATATGGCGAGAAGAAAACCTACGATAGTGGGATAACTCTTCATTACTATTGTTTAGTAAGTTGAAACCATTTTTACCTCGCTATGCTTTTTGTTTGTATGAATGAATGACTAAAATGAATTGGTTAACATCCCCCAGTGGCTCAGTTGCTGAAAGAATAGTGTAACGGGGTGGTTTATACCAAAAGATCCCAGGTTTGTTTGCCAGTCCCTGGTGAGTTAGCTGATCTGAACCACTAACACAGTTAATATGCTACAATTAGCCTCCGCGCCCCTTTGCCAGGGATATCAACTAGGTGTCCGCCACCTAATCATTATACAGTGACCTGTGTGCCTTGCTGGAAAGTGTCAGGCGAGGTCCGGGCCAGGCTGACTGTTATGTCCTATGCTTCAATAACCTGCAACGCTCACAGTTTAGGCTCTTATAAGAAAAATGGCCACTTGGGCAAATTACCAGAGGACGACTGGCATTTGTGGAATTCTACCCCAGCATGAATTGGCTACTTTGGGAGAGGAGGGAATATTTTTTAAATTTGTTGAAAGCCATGAGTACGGTAGACTAATCCTTCAGTACCATGAAAAATGTGCAGTTTTAGTTTGGTTCTTCCACATGTATCTATTAGGATCTATAGTATATTAAAAACCTTATGTCTGTGCACCCTTTGTCAGCATTATTTATTACAAATTCCTATGTCCTTATGTAAAACCTGTGCTGTAAGTACATTTTGGGTTTTATAAATAGGGACATAAAGTACAAGAGGAATACTATATGCTTAAAGTATTTATATTGCTTTTTGTGCCTGTGAATCTCTTCATTAAAGTTTTTGTTTGGAAGCTTCAGTCTCTTTGAAAAGCTTAGGGCTTGAGTTGAAAAGCCAGGGGCTTCATTCTTCCTATAGCTATTATTGGCATTTGAACAGGTTTAACTAGATCTCCCGGAAACTATATGTGCCTCCAATGTCACTGTCTGAGTGTATGCACTGTGGAAACATTTTCAGAATACATCGGTATAAATCTGAAGGAAATCTCCAACAACTGGGACTGAGACAGTAAGCAGAATTTTTCAAAATGATTGGGGGGAAAAAGTTGTTTAAGCTAACCTTTGATGGCAAGGATGCATATCTATATGTGAGGAAGATTGAGATTATGTATAAAAGATAATTGTATACCCCTAGAATAACATTTAGAACATGAACACAAATTAAATTGTGGCATTCTGAAAAAGGTCACCAATAAAATTGGTTAATCAATGTTAGAACTGCCTGAAAGAAGTTCTCCTCAAATATGAATACACCAGAACGATCCACATCGGATGGCAGCCAGCTAGAAGGCACTGGAGAATTATGGCTCCCATGGCGACAAATTCTATCGTGAGAGAAAAAACAATCCATGATGCAAGCTGCAGTTTTCACCTTGCCCTGTGGAACTAGTGTCCATTTGTGTAGATTCTCAAATAAATAACCACAATGTATGAATAATCAAAGGCATGATCAGTGGAGAGAGGGGTATAATTTTTTCACCTATTCATACACTAAGGAATTTAAATAAAGATGTTGAGTTAAATATTAAAATCAACTTTTCCTCTTCCTTCAGGGAATCTCTGTTTGTGCCAGGATTCAGGGTGGGAAGGGGGGTCTGATCAGGGGAGGCCTACCCTTGCCTCGTAGGGTCTGGAGGAGCAATTCTGTTTTAAACTTGTATTACAGGGTCTCTTTGTTGCTCTGACCAGGTTGTTGCTTTCAGAGCAGGCGCTGCCTTTCTAACTCAGGAGGGCGCATCATGCCCAATAAATCAGGTAGGTAAAATCCTTGCTGAGCAGGAACAAAGTGGGTATTTCACCACCTTCATTTTAACGGAGTTGTAATTTTCCCCAACATTTATTTTGTAAAACAATTTTTAAAATAATTTAATTGACTCCAGACAGACCTTTGACATACTTTTCTCAATTATTTCACTGTAGTTTTTCCCATTTCCATTCTCCAACAGCCCTACTTGAACTACATAACCCCGAACTGAAAATAAGCAAGGCCACAGGAGATCTGTTATCAATAATAACGCAACAATCCTACATCTGTGCATGATTCCTTTCTACAAAATCTTACTTCCTTTTTGTCAGATTTTCCATTATTAATTTCTATGTCCACATTTATAATGGAAACTGCCTATGTAAATTTGTCATGCTGTAATTATGCCCTTAGGCGGTAATGCTATAGTGCCTCAGTTTTGCATCGCTCAGATCTTCAGTCTGCACAGCAGAGAAATTCCAATGCTACTTACTTGCTTCCCCAATTGCTACATGTATTACTATTTAACTATAATATGAAGTTAAAATATTATACAAAATAGGACATATTATTTGATTTCAAATTGGGGACTGAATTACAGCTGCACACCTTGGTCCAGTTATTCCCTGCTCTCCAATCCTGCTTTGCCTAAAGACTACACTTGTGCAATGCCATGCAGATCACCTAGTAGTATAATAAAAATGGTACATAGAATCAGAATGGTTACAGCACAGAAGGAGGCAATTCGGCCCGTCAAGCCCGTGTACGGCTCTCTACAAGATCACTTCAGCTAGTCCCACTCCCCCGCCCTTTCCCTGTAGCCCTGCAAATTTTTTCCCTTCAGTTACTTATCCAATTCCCTTTTGAAAGCTGTGATTGAGTCTGCCTCCACCACCCTTTCAGGCAATGCATTCCAGATCCTAACCACTCGCTGCGTAAAAAGGTTTTTCCTCATGTCACCTTTGGACCTTCTGCCAATTACCTTAAATCTGTGTCCTTTGGTTCTCGACCCTTCTGCCAATGGGAACAGTTTCTCTCTATCTACTCTGTCCAGACCCCTCATGATTTTGAACAGCTCTATCAAATCTCCTCTCAATCTTCTCTGCTCTAAGGAGAACAACCTCCGCTCCTCTCAAGTACATGTGCACACATGTACTATCAATCACGTCAAACTTGTATTTGCAGCTGATTTGTTCATATTACATTTATATTTAGATATATCTATATCAAAATAAAACCAAACATCTACAAAAAAATCTCTCACTCACAGAAAATACTTCAATACAGGAGTCAGAATATCTGTAGCCTAGGACTTAAGACATAACGTTGGCATCATGCTTAGAAGAGAGAAAGAAAGCCAGGCATTTCATCTGCATTCTGACTTGCAGTCCAAGAGCAATTAAATGCTGACCTGTAGCTCTGTTGACTTAGACTTTTTGCCCTTAAACTTCACATTCATTGCACAATCATCATATATTGTGCATTACATGGTGTAGCACTCTTGTCCTTGAGTGTATTTTGTTTAACCTGTGTGCAGTTGACTGACTTGAAATATTTCTAAACCTTTTTTGATGACTACACAGGTAATAGAAATGGTTTATATATAACCAATATATTTCCTTATCTGCCTCTCTTCTTCCTGCATACTCGACCTGTCACTTCCCTTTCTCTAGTACCTGCTCTTTCCTCCTGCTGCCTTTCTGATTTTTTTTCTTTTCCCTCTTCTATTTTGTCTGTTTCTTCTGCTCACTCCATAGCAGCTGCTGTGCAAAACCAACATGGCCACAACCACCACCTCAGCCACAATTTTAAGTAAAGAAACGTATTCGTGTGTCATCACATTTCAGATGTCACAAGTATTTAAAACTAGGAATGGGAAGATAACCCTCGACTTCTTTTCTCCACTGCCAACGATCTCTTTAAACATCTTTTTCTGTCACCACCATGACAATTGGTGTGGCAGGACAGTGTGACAGCGAATTCATGTCGGGTGTATGGGCCTACATTGGTGTTATTTAAGCACAGATAGTAACCAATTTAAAATTAAATGGTTTGCTAACATCTTTGAAATAACTCCAATCCAAAATCTAGGCTACTATTCTAATTAGAATCATAGAATGACACAGCACAGAAGTAAGCCATTCGGCCCATCCCATCTGTGCCAACTCTTTGAACGAGCTAGTCAATTAGTCCCACTCCCCTGCTCTTCCCTTATAAGCCCTGCAAAATTTCTCCAAGTATTTAACCAATTCTCTTTTGAAAGTTATTGAATCTGCTTCCACCACCTGCTAGTGCATTCCAGATCATCATAACTCTATTTATAAAAAAAAAAAAAAAAAAATCCTTCATGTCGCCTCTGATTACTTTGCCAATCGCCATAAATCTGTCTCCTCTGGTTACTGACCCTTCTGCCACTGAAAACAGTTTCTCTCTATCTACTCCGTCCAGACCCCTCATGATTTTGAATAGCTCTATCAAATCTCCCCTTAACCTTCTCTGCTCGAAGGAGAACAATCCCAGTTTCTCTAGTCTTGCCACATAATTGAGGATCTTTCTTGCTGTTCAGTGAGTTGGAGGTTATGCTGTTAATTCCAATCGGAATATTATGCCATGTAGCAAACCATGTATGATCATTTAAAGTAACTGAATAGATCAAATTCTGTTGTTATGGGATCTTATGCTTTTGAGGATCAAATTCTGGAATTCTTTTACTTTTCTGTGAAAACTAAATCAGTGGCTTTGATTATTGTATGTTACTTTAGCTATGGATATAATTTATATCTCTGGAAATCCCAGGATACACAGGAAGATGATAGGAAACATTTGCAGATTGGAGGTAGGCATATTGGGTTTAGCAGCAGTCAAGGGGTAGGTGCTGGACATTGGTAGGATTGGGAGAGATTTAGGTGTGTCAGTGTCATAGATTAATTTCTGGTTTGGTTGCACTGAAGGTGGAATGAGAGATTTGGTTTACTGGGTGCTCCCTGGGGTCTGGGACACTATGGGGGTAGGGCTGGCTGCTGGGGCCTAGGAGTATAAGGGGAGGTCCCTGGGTTCATCAGCACAGGAGGTGGAGGGTGACGGGAGAAGAGGATGCTGGTTTATGAAGACATTTTCTCTGGGTTTATTGGAGATGTCAACTGACTTTGGTAGGCCGAGGGGGTTTTGGGGGGGGGGGGGGGGAGAAATGCTGGGCTCTGGAAGCACTGGGGGAGAGGTGGTCTTTGGGTGTAACTTTGGAAGACTGTCTGAGTGTGGGCATACTGGGCAAGTGGGTTCCAGGGTCTGAGAGCATTGGCCAGGGTAGTGTTCCTGAAATCTAGCAGGGATGGTCCCCTGGTATGCTGGGGGTTGTGGAACGGAGGGGTTGGGATTGGTGAGCATTAGGAGTACTAGCCCATGAGGTAGTGGTGGAGAGGCAGTTTTGTGTTGTGGAAGCATTAGTGAGCGGTGACCTGGTGGGTCCAGCAAAACTGGCCAGAGGCATTGAAGGTGGGGTCGGGTCTGTAAATGTTGTGAAGGCGGTAGTATATTAGCACTGTGGGAGGGAGCTGATGTATATTAGTATTGAGGTAGAGAGGATACAGTGCAACATGTTCTGAGCTACCTTGGGCCTGTCTGGCCCCTCAGATGGCGATCGCTCTTCCTGTTTTTCTTCCTCCTCCTCCACCCCCCCCCCCCCAAATGATTTTTTGCCTGCCCTCAACCAGTCTACTGTATATTTAGGTCATTCAGAGGACCCCCACTGTGTTCATATGAACATAAGAAATGGGAGCAGGAGTAGGCCATATGGCCCTTCGAGCCTGCTCCGCCATTCAATAAGATCATGGCTGATCTTTGACCTCAACTCCACTTTCCCGCCCGATCCCCATATCCCTTGATTCCCCTAGAGTCCAAAAATCCATCTATTCGGCCTTGAATATACTCAACGACTGCACATTCACAGCCCTTTGGGGTAGAGAATTCTAGAGATTCACAAACCTCCTGAGTAAAGCAATTCATCCTCACCTCAGTCTTAAATGGCCGACCCCTTATCCTGAGACAATGTCCCCTAGTTCTAGATTCCAGCCAGGGGAAACAATCTCTCGGCACCTATCCTGTCAATCCCAGAATCTTTTATGTTTCAGTGTGCAGTGTCTGTCTTCTCATTCTCTTTATAGTGTCAAGTGTGCTGTTGGAATGAAGGCATCTTTCTTGCCCAGCTAGTGGTAGCATCCAGTATTGTTCTAATCAATAGGATCAAATACAATTATTTTGTATTCTAAACCTCTAACTAGAACTAAATCAGCTAGTTATTCAGAAATTATAAAATGTATTACTCGAAGCTACATCACATCTGAATATATAATCTGTTCTCTTTTCCACCCCCCCCCCTTTTTTTTGCCCAGAAGAAAATGGTCAGGCAATTTAATATTTCTTTTTGGTCTTTTGCACCTTTCTGCACCGCTACCAACACTCATTCCTATGGCAAAAACCTCCATCCTCGAACTCTACCTTTCAAATAGCTTCTGGACTTCACTCGCCTGCTTTGGACAGTGGTTTGTCGATGCTTTGTCCCCCCATGGGACCTCTGACTTTGACCCTGGTCTCCCTACTATTGTCTCCAACCTATTCCCTGCTACCAGGAAATACGTATCCCATGAATTACTACATAAGCAGGCCAATGTAATCTGAGATTTTCCCTGTGTCCATTCGCGTACACACTTAGCTGCCGCTTCGGACCTGAGTCGTCCATTTCTTTTTCCACTTTTTCACCCCATTTTCCTTTTCTCTCTATCCCTCCCTGACCACGCTCTCCTGTCATCGTGCCTCCTTTCATCTCTCCTCTCTGATACTATGCCCTCCCAAATCCCTACCCCAATCCTTCATTACTCTTCGACCTACCTACCCTCCTGCCGCCGTCCTAGGCTTGACTCCCTCTTGGATAAACCTACAGCTTTCTTCTGTGCCTCTCTTGGCATCCTACAAAGTGCCCATCGAGGCACTTGTCGCTGCCTTCTTACAAGCAGCAGCCCCACCTGTCCCATCCTACTCTCTCGCCAACCTTCCCGCTCCGCGCGCCCACTTGGGATTAATCTTGCCAATCTCCTCCCCATCCAACTCGCCCCTCCCAGCGCTGACCCTGCGGACGCTGACAGCAGATCAGCCATCACCGACCCTCTGCATCTTCCTCCAGAATGTCCGTTCACTTTTGAACAAGGCCCTTGCCATTCACGAGTTCATCGTGGATGACTGCATCGACATCATGGCCCTGACGGAAACTTGGTTGAGGAATGATGAACCTTTACCCTTAAATGAAGCCTCCCTGCCTGGCTACACCTTCCACCACTTGCCCCGCTCAGACTGCCGTGGTGGCGGTGTGGCTCTCCTCACCAAATCACAGCTTGGTCTGTCCCCCTACTGCTCTGGCACTTTCCCCCCCCTTTGAGCATCTCGCCTTTTCCACCCCTTTCACCTCTCATTTAAAATTCTCGTTCTCTACCGTCCACCCAAGTACCATAAAAGTTTTATTACCGAGATATCTTCACTACTTTCCTCCCTCAGCCTCTGCACTGAGCAACTTCTCATCCTCTGTGATTTCAACCTCCATCTCAATTCATCATGCTCTCTCTCCTGAGTTCACTACCCTCCTATCCTCCCTTAATCTCTACCTCCATGTAAATTCCCCAACCCATATTCACTGCCACCCTCTCGACCTTGCCATCTCTTGTGGCCTTGCTACTCCCATCATGTCAATCACAGATGAGGCCACCTCTGACCACTTCCTCATATCGCTCCCCACCCACACCCCCCAACCCTACTTCCTTCTGTGTCTGCCACTGGAAAAAACTCTCAACTCTTACAACTGCACTTACGAAATCCCAACTGTCCATCCATTCACCACGACATTTCTGCAGCTACCGATCTGCTCAACCATACCCTCGCCACCACCTTTGATGCCCTAGTCCCTATTAAAACCATTAATTTCTCTCACCTTGGCCGTTCCCCCTGGTACGGCCCTCATCTTTGATCCCTTAAGTCCAAGGCACGCAGACTTGAACGGTTATGGCAGACAACTGGTTTAGCCATTCACTGCCAAATCTGGCTGGACCACACAAAGCATTACTGGGCCTGTGCTCGTCAGCTAAAATTGCTCATTATTCCAGAATCCTTCTGGGATGCAAAGATAAACCCCAGCTTCTATTCGCTACTGCTAACCGTCTTAAATCCCTTTCCCCTGTCCTCCACCCTCCCCTCCAACAACAAATGTGAGGAGCTCATGGATGTCATTGTCTCTAAGATTGAGACCATCTGTTCAGCTGCCTCTGCCACTTCCCTTTCTTCCCATAGCCCACCAGGCCAAACTTCCTCTAAGTTTCCCCCCGTCCTAGCCCTGAACTCGCATCTTTCTCCAGTTTCTCTCCAATCTCCCCTCATGACCTCGCCACACTCATCTTGTCCATGAGACCCACTTCCTGCTCCCTTGACCCTATTTCCACTAAACTGCTGACCACCCAACTTTCTTTTCTGGATCCCTTGTTGGCTGACATTGTTAACTGTTCGTTCTCCTCTGGTACTGTCCCCCCTTTCCCTCAAATCTACCATCATCATCCCTCTCCTCATAAAACCAACCCTTGACCCCTCTGTCCTTGCAAACTACCGCCCGACCTCCAACCTCCTTTCCTCTCCAAAGCCCTTGAACATGTTGCTGCCTCCCAAATCCGTGCCCATCTTTCTCGGAACTCCATGTTTGAATCCCTCCAATCAGGTTTCCGCCCCTGCCACGGTACTGAAACTGCTTTCTTCAAAGTCACAAATGACCTCCTTTGTGACTGTGACAATGGTAACCTATCCCTTCTCAACTTGTCTGCAGCCTTTGACACGGGTGACCACTCCATACTTCTCCAACACTTCTCCACCATCGTCCAGCTGGGTGGGACTGCACTCTCCTGGTTCCATTCTTATCTATCTAATCATAGTCAGAGAATCACCTGCAATAGCTTCTCTTCCCGCTCCCGCATAGTTACATCTGGTGTCCCCCAAGGATTTATCTTTGCCCCCCCCTCCCCCCACAACCTATTTCTCATCTACATGCTGCCGCTTGGCGACATCATCCGAAAACACAGCATCAGTTTCCATATGTATGCTGACGACACCCAGCGGTCTCAATTGTCAGACTGCTTGTCCGACATCCAGTACCGGATGAGCAGAAATTCTCCAATTAAATATTGGGAAGACCGAAGCCATTGTTTTCGGTCCCCGCCACAAACTCCATTCCCTTGCCACTGACTCCATCCCTCTCCCTAACATCTGCCTGAAGCTGAACCACACTATTCGCAACCTTGGTGTCATATTTGACCCTGAAATGCGTCCACAGCATTACTAAGTGCCTATTTCCACCTCCGTAACATCGCTTGTCACCACCCTTGCCTCAGCTCATCCGCTGCTGAAACCTTCATCTGTGCCTTTGTTACCTCTAGACTTGACTCTTCCTACGCAGTCCTGGCTGGCCTCCCACATTCTACCCTATGTTAACTTGAGGTCATCCAAAACTCGGCTGCCTGTGTCCTAACTCGCACCAAGTCCCGTCCACCCATCACCCCTGTGCTCGCTGACCTACATTGGCTCCCGGTTAAGCAATGCCTCGATTTCAAAATTCTCATCCTTGTTTTCAAATCCCTCCATGGCCTCGCTCCAGCCCCACAACCAATGCGCCCCCCCCCCCCCCCCCGCGCTTCTCTAATTCTGCTCTCTTGAGCATCCCTGATTTATAATCGCTCAACCACTGATGGCCGTGCCTTCTGTTGCCTAGGCCCTCAACTCTGAAATTCCCTGCCTAAACCTCTCCACCTCGCTACCTCTTTCCTCCTGTAAGATGCTCCTTAACACCTACCTCTTTGACCAAGCTTTTGGTCGCCTGCCCTAATTTCTCCTCATGTGGCCCAGTGTCAAATATTTTGTCTTGTAATGCTCCGGTGAAGCGTCTTGGGACGTTTAAGGTGCTATATAAATACAAGTTGTTGTCATCATCAGTGAGCCCTCATTCTCTATGAACTGAAGTGTGACAAAGCAGAGGCCTCGCAGAACAAGGCAAGCTGCTAGAAGAATGAGGAAGGGGAGAAAAGCTCTCAGCAGGAGGCCATATCTGCAGAGGGTCTTTACGGAGCATATCTGTTGGAGAACAGATTGTAGGAATGCTGTGACTCCCTGGGGACCCCTCTGTACACTGGTATCCAGAGCCATGATGGCAGCAGTCTGAGCTTCCACTGCAGCACTCAGTCATTTGGTGGATGCTACTTGTGCTGCAGTGGAAGCTGAGACATCGGCCATTGGACGCTGCATCCTGGTTGGGTCCAGAAGTGTGCTCATGGAGTTGGCCACCACTTCCATGCTGAAAAGAATGGGCTCCAAGCTACGCACAAACCTCTGCCAAGTTGGTGCCAGACTCCTCCATGCTCCTTGACATTGAACTGCTTTCTGGCAGGCTTCCCAAATTCGTTGTTTATGCGTATGCCTATCAGCCGCCTCCTGTAGCCTGCCCCATCGAAGTCTTCATCTGAATCCTCTGCAGCAGATCTCATACGATCTCTCCCTCCGGCGAGCTGGCTCCTGTGCTATCCTTGCCCCCTGAACTGGCTGCAGCGCACTTGTGCCTGGTGTGTCTCCGTGCAGATCATGTCTCTGTGCTATCCTCCAAGATAGGCGCAGTGTCAGTATCGTGAGTTTTGGCTGCGAGTGTGAAATCAAGTAACGGTGTGTTTTCGTCATCGCTCTCTTAGTCTTTCTCCACTGCCTGGCCAGGTTGCAGTTCTTTGGTATCTGAAAGGTAAAGGGACCAAGTGTAAGGTTGTGGTGAGGGAAAGTAAGAGGTGCATGCTTACACCATTTGCAGCTTGTAAGTCAGAAGAGATTGAGATGAGCGGTAAGTCGGATGTGAGGAGGGGGATTAGGTATGAGGATACCGTCCTTTTCAATGGTT
The DNA here is from genome assembly GCF_052327205.1 of Somniosus microcephalus. Lineage (NCBI taxonomy): Eukaryota > Metazoa > Chordata > Chondrichthyes > Squaliformes > Somniosidae > Somniosus > Somniosus microcephalus. The sequence goes on along the minus strand of NC_140998.1, from coordinate 108,955,404 downwards.
CCAGCCCCACAGCAATGGCTGTTCCAATAATGGCCAGCACCACCACCTCCATGGGGTTTAGGACATGCGGGCGTGCCTGTCCCCCTCTGGTTAGTTCCTGCTGCCTCTGCTTATGCGCCAACTTGTCCTGCAAGAGAGGGAAGTTTGTCAGTGAGTCGTGAAATCTGTTTGGTAATCTGGCTATCATGATTGAATAGCTGACATTGTGTGCAAGGTGTGGGTGTGAGGCTTGCAGTAGTGCTGAGGGTGAGGTGAAGCATATGAATGTTAGGTATGAGCCCTGATAGATAGATGGTTGATAGGTGAGTGTTGGGGATATGGTGAATTGAGGAGTGGCTGAGGCTAGTGGTGCAGTTGGTAAGATATGGCATTTGAAGATGCACTTAGCGACCGTGACCACTCGTGTGGGGTCATTGAATTTCTTGCGCCACTTTATCCAGGTCCTTGGGGCTATACTCCTAGCATTGATCTCCACGGCTATCTGCTCCCACTGCCTTTTGACCCTGTGTCTGAAGGGCCTCCCATTCTTTTGTGGGCGCAGGACATCTCTTCTTTGCACCTCCTCCACCAAGACCCCCGGTGTTACGTTGGAAAACCTTCGAGCCCGCTGTCTTCCATATTGCGCCATTCTTCACTTTCCCAGGTCAGATTCACTTCCTGCACGACTCGCAGCACCTGCTCCAGCCACATCCCCTTTAGGAGATGCAGGCTAGCTTTAAGAAGTACTAGGAAGTTACAATTTTGGGCCCCCTGCTGATGTGTGCAGCCAATAAACCGCGTCATTAGTGCTGGCTGCATGCAGAAATCATGCTAATGAGCAGGCAGCACGAAGATGGCGTGCTGCCTGCATTTCAAACAGGCGTGGCTTCATCACTCATTGCGATCCCTGCGCCCATTTTCCGGGGTAATCCAATTTAGCCCCCACTTTGTCTTTCCTCATTTAATTTGTTTTTCCATACAAGAAGCAAATGCGTTGGATTTTGAAAACTCTAATTACCACCTTTGACTTGTTGGTAGTAATTACAATGTTTACATTTCTTATAGTAGAGAGTGAGACAAACTGATTCAGACACCTGTCCAGGAAAATGTAATTAAACAGCAAATGTAGTGTTTAAAGAGATCCCTTAGAACAAGTTTGTGCTTGATCCAACATCCTGGCACTTGCAGTGAGCTACTTTCAGCAAAATTTATTTAGACATGCTGGGTTAGAAATTGGTGTGTGTCTTGCCTGTTTTTTGGGTGTAAGCAGGTGCTATGTATACCAATTCCTGAGTGCGAGGTCCTGCACCTAATCGGTGCCAGCGGCTTGATTGTCGCCATATTGGTCCTCACTGTTTTTGGGTGTCCCAGGTGGCTGCCTCAAAACAGCATTGGATAAATTTTAATATGTAAAAGGTCCTGTAACTGTTTAGGACACTTCTGGAAAATGTGCCACAAACTAAGTGGTGCATGTGCCGTTCAAGCTTCCATCAGTTTTTCCAGTTCTATAGCAGTCCTTTAAAGGAGCTGCTGAGGAAATGCTAGGGAAGCCTTTTCCTTCTGTGGAGCATGGAGAAGGAGGAATACTTCTACCAGCTCCACAGCACTACTGTGGGTTGCAGCCGGCCCATACCTGGCCCTCCTGCATCTTGCTTCTCCTTGTATTGGAGCTTGTGATGATCCCTGAACGCAGTGCGAATCCTCAGTCTCCATCCCCTTGTTCTCCATTCACCCATTGGTGGAAGCAATCTTTCACTATTTACCTACAGCAAGGTCCCCAGGTTTCACTCATCCCTTTACTAGCTGCTCCTCTCTCGGCACCGCTCCCACTCACCGTGTCATCGCTGCTGCTGCTGTTCCTGGCTCTGCAGGAAATGTTGGGCCACATGCCCACCCCATCTCATTTTCAAGTTCTACTTGATCGGCCTTGCTAAGTCGCATCTCTATCTATCTGACTGACATTTTAAGACTACAGTTTCACATCTTGGAATGGTAATATAGGGGTAAACCTTTTGCTTCGGCACTCCCAGCATGGAACCGTGTCCACCTGAAGCGCATGTTGGGAAATTGTACCCCTAACTTTGTGTACATTCTACTGCGTGGCGTTTTGCCCCAAGAGTAATAAAACAGAAAATTTACCCTCTAATGTAGTGGCAGTCATGATGATCCATCCCTATTTTCGCATTTCTCTATGGAATTATATAATATTGATAATGAAGCCAAGTTTAGTGCCTGACATTGGAGTTGCAGCAAGTGCTGAATTAGGAACCTTAGGACAAAATCCACATCCAGGCCTTGTATGGTCGGCTGTTAGTATACATTGATAACCATTGTCTATATATTTGTGCATATATACTAAAGCACTTTCATAGAATGATACAGCACAGAAGGAAGCCATTTGGCCCATCGTGTCTGTGCTGGTTCTTTGTAAGAGCTATCCAATTAATCCCACTCCTCTGCTCTTTCCCCCTAGCCCTGTTTTCCTTTACCCAACTGTTTTTCTCATTATTTATCCAATTCCCTTTGGAGTGTTACTATTGAATCTGCTTCCACCACCCTTTCAGTCAGTGCATTCCAGATCTTAACAACTCGCTGCATAAAACAAAATGTCCTCATGTCGTCTCTGGTTCTTTTTGGCAATCAACTTAAATCTGTCTCTTCTGGTTACCGACCCTTCTGCTATTGTAAACAGTTTCTCCTTATTAACGATATCAAAACCCTTCATGATTTTGACCGCCTCGATTAAATCTCCCTTTAACCTTCTCTGCTCTAAGGAGAACAACCCTAGCTTCTCTACTCTCTCCACATAACTGAAGTCCTGCATCCCTGCTACCATTCCATTAAATCTCTTCTGTACCCTCTCAAGTCTTGACATCCTTCCTAAAGTGTGGTGCCCAGAATTGGCCTAACTAGTGTTTTATAAATGTTGAGTATAACTTCCTTGCTTTTGTACTCTAGTCCCCTATTTATAAAGCCAAGAATCCCATTTGCCTTTTTAACAGTTTTCTCAACTTGCCCTGCCACCTTCAAAGATTTGTGTACATACACACCCACCCCCCCCCCCCCCCCGATCTCTCTTCCAGCATTCCCTTTAAAATTGTACCGCTTTGTTTACATTTGCTCTTCTCATTCTTCCAACCCAAATGAATCACTTCAGACTTCTTAGTCAGACAGTAACAGGTCTTAAAAGGGAAAGAACACTAATTTTACACGGTGGAGCCCACTTAAGTACATATCGGTTGAATTTTTAATATTTTTATTCATTTACGGGCAAGGCCAGCATTTATTGCCCATCCCTAGTTTCCTTTGAGCAGGTGGTGGTGAGCCGCCGCCTTGAATCACTGCAGTCTGTTTGGTGAAGGTAGGGAGCTCCAGGATTTTGACCCAATGATGATGAAGGAACAGCGATATATGTCCAAGTCAGAATGGTACGTGACTTGGAGGGGAACTTGAAGGTGGTGGTGTTCCAATCTGCCCATCCCTAATTGCCCTTGAGACGGTGGTGGTGAGCCGCCTGCTTGAGCCGCTGCAGTCCATGTGGTGCAGGTGTGTTAGGTAGGGAGTTCCAGGAGTTTGACCCAGTGACGATGAAGGGTCGGCGATATTCTTCTAAGTCAGGATGGTGTGTGACTTGGAGGTGGCAGTGTTCCATTGCATCTGCTGCCCTTGTCCTTCTAGGTGGAAGAGGTCGCGGGTTTGGGAGTTGCTGCAGTGCATCTTGTAGATGGTACACACTGCAGCCACGGTATGCTGGTTTGGGGGGGGGGGGGAATGTTTACGGTAGCAGCACGGTGGCATAGTGGTTAGCACTGTTGCCTCACAGCGCCAGGGACCCGGGTTCGAATCTTGCCTCGGGTGACTGTCTGTGTGGAGTTTGCACATTCTCCCCGTGTTTGCGTGGGTTTCCTCCGGGTGCTCCGGTTTCCTCCCACAGTCCAAAGATGTGCGGGTTAGGTTGATTGGCTATGATAAAAATTGACCCTTAGTGTTAGGGGGATTAAATACGTGGGGTTACGGGGATAGGGTGGGATATGTGTTGGTGTAGGGGTTACGGGGATTGGGTGGGATATGTGTCGGTGCAGGCTCGATGGGCTGGAATGGCCTCTATCTGCACTGTGGGGTTTCTGTGATTCTGTGATAGATGGGATGCCAATCAAGCTGGCTGCTTTGTCTTGGATGGTGTCGAGCTTCTTGAGTGTTGTTGCAGCTGCACTCATCCAGGCAAGTGGAGTGTATTCCATTACACTCCTTACTTGTGACTTGTAAATAGTAGAAAGGCTTTGAGGAGTCAGGAAGTGAGACACTCGCTGCAGAATACCTAGCCTCTGACCTGCTCTTGTTGCCACAGTATTTATGTGGCTGGTCCAGTTAAGTTTCTGGTCAATGGTGACCCCCCAGGATGTTGATGGGGGATTCGGCAATGGTAATGTCATGGGGCGGTGGTTAGATTCTCGCTTGTTGGAGATAGTCATTGCCTGGCACTTCTGTTGCGCGAATGTTACCTGCTACTTATCAGCCCAAGCCTGAACGTCGTCCAGGTCTTGGTACATGTGGGCATGGGCTGCTTCATTATGTGAGGAGTTGTGAATGGCATTGAGCACTGTGCAGGCATCAGCGAACATCCCCATTTCTGACCTTATGTTGGAGGGGAGGTCATTGATGAAGCAGCTGAAGATGGTTGGGCCTAGGACACTGCCCTGAGGAACTCCTGCAACGATGTCCTGGGGCTGTGATGATTCATAGAAACATAGATAGGAGTAGGCCATTCGGCCCCTCGAGCCTGCTCCGCCATTCAATGCGATCATGGCTGATCATTGATTCAGCTTTAATCACCACAACCATCTTCCTTTGTGTTACGTCCGTGTATAAGAAGACACAGACTGCGGAGAACGGTACAATAGGTGTTTACTCCACGTGGCTCAGACTGCAACTGATCTGTACAGATTACTACTCCGTGTTATATACAGGTGTGGTCACTGCCGGTACTTTACAGTATACATGAGCTGTAAAAAGTAGTTCCCCCCCCCTTAAAGGTACATACATTACAATTCCTCCCCTTTTAGATTAACAGTACCATAACACTCATTTAACAATTAAATATCAAACTAATTACAATTAACACTTAACATGCAACATTAGCTGAAAATAGTCTATTTATAAATTCAGTCTTTGGGGCGGCTTCCTGATCCTTTCTGGATAGCGCCTTTCCCGAGTGTCTTGCTCTTGGTGCGGAGGTGATTCTGGGCCCCTGTCATCGGTTGGTTCATCAGCTTCCGATGCTACTGTTTCTGGGGTAGATGCTACCTGTTTGTCGGGTTCATCACCAGGTACGTATGGGCGAGGCATGGGGTTGACTTGTTCCTGTGACTCTAGGATCTGGTCAGCATAGCGTCTCACGATGCTCTCCCCAACGTCCACTGTGTACATTAGTGGGCCCTGCCATTTTTCTGTTTGGTAGTCGTGGGCCAAGACTGGTTGCCCTACATTGAAGCTCCTTGTTGGCTTCTCATGGATGTGCTGGAATTGCTTACTCTCAACATCTCTTCGTACGTTTGGTCTGAGCAAATCCAGGCGAGATCTTAACCTTCGGTTAAAGAACATCATGGCTGGGGCCTGGTTGGTGACTGCATATGTCTCATTCCGGTAGGCGAACAGGAAATTGTCCACCTTGTGCTGCAGCGGAATGTTGTCATTGTACATAGCCTTTATTACCTTCTTAAAGGTTTGTATGAACCTCTCAGCCAATCCATTTCTGGCTGGATGATACGGGGCGGATGTGCAATGCCTTACCCCATTCTTTTTCAAGAACCTCCGGAACTCTTCGGACACAAACTGTGGTCCATTGTCGGAGAAAATCTATTCTGGCAAGCCATTCCTGGCAAAAATGGTCCATAGGACTGCAATAGTTTTCTCCGTGGTGGTGGAGGACATTTTGATGACCTCAGGCCATTTCGAGTGCGCATCCACGGCTATTAAAAACATTGAGTCCATGAATGGACCAGCAAAATCAATATGCACCTGTTGCCATGGAGATGAGGGCCACTCCCATGGGTGTAGAGGGGCCTGTGGTGGTGCATTTTGGACTTTCTGGCATCCTGAGCAGCTCTTGGTCAGGTCCTTGATTTGTTTATCGATTCCCGGCCACCACACAAGCCCTGGCTAGGCTTTTCATTTGTACCCCTCCCAGATGACCTTTTATGAAGCTCATTGAGCACTCTATCCCTTAACTTGGGTGGAATTACCACTCTGGATCCACACATCAAGGTCCCCCGGCACACTGACAGCTGTTCTCTCCTTGTCGAAAATGCTGGCAACAGTGAGTCGCTATGTGCTGGCCATCCCTTCACCGTCAAATCATATACCCGAGACAGTGTCGGGTCATTTCGGGTTTCCTTTTCGATACAAACGTTAATTACCAGTAGGTATTCAACTATAGTCGAATGGAATATTTCGACAGGATCCACTGCTGGTGCTTCCTCCGCAGTAGGCAGTGGCAGGCGTGATAGCCCATCAGCATTTCCATGCTGTTTCGTGCCCTTGTATTCAATCTCATAGTGGTGCGCCCCTAGAAAAAGTGACCATCTTTGTAGTCGTTGCGCAGTCATCACCGGAACGCCCTTCTTCGGATTAAAAATGGAGACAAGAGGCTGGTGATCAGTCAGCAAGGTGAATTTCTGCCCGTGCAGATAGTGATTGAACTTTTTCACTCCCCACACTAGGCTGAGGGCCTCCCTGTCAATCTGGGCGTAGTTACACTCGGCTGAGGTTAGTGATCGTGACGCAAAGGCTATTGGCCTCTCTGAGCCGTCCGAGAATTTGTGCGACAGCACCGCTCCAATGCCGTAGGGTGACGCATCACATGCTAGCCGAATTGGTAATGCCGGATTGTAATGGGCCAATACCTCTTTCGATGTGATTAGTGTTTTGCTCTTCTGGAAAGCTCGTCTACATTCGTCACTCCACTTCCATGGCACCCCAGTTTGCAGTAGGGTGTTCAGTGGGTGTAGTATTGTAGACAAATTTGGCAAGAACTTATAGTAGTAGTTTACCAGCCCGAGGAACGACCTCGGTTGTGACACATTTTCCGGTGCTGGAGCCTTGACTGCTGCCTCAATCTTCTCTGGGGACTTATGTAACCCCTCTTTATCAATAGCGTGGCCACAATACGAGATTTGTTTTCTAAAAAACTCGCATTTGGGGCGGTTAGCTCAGAGCCCATATTCCTTCAATCTAGTGAGCACCTGCTCCAGGTTGGCGAGGTGATCACTGTCATTTTCGCCCGTGACCAGGATGTCGTCCAAATAACACTGGGTCCCTGGGATCCCTTGCAGGACTTGTTCCATTGCCCTCTGCCAAATAGCCGGAGCTGATGCTACACCGAATACCAGCTGGTTGTATTGGTAGAGACCTTTATGGGTGTTAATTGTGAGGTATTTTTTTGATGCTTCTTCTACCTCCATTTGCAGATACGCCTGGGCCAGATCAATCTTAGTGAAGCGTTTCCCTCCAGATAGCGAGGCGAAAATATCTTCAATCCGCGGAAGTGGATATTGTACGGTGTGAAGGACCGGGTTCACTGTAACCTTAAAGTCCCCACAGATGCGAACCTTCTTTGGTTCCCCAGGCGTGCTGCTCAACGACCTTTTTCATCACAGGGACGATGGGTGTAGCCCACTCGCTCCAGTCTACCTTGGACAGTATACCTGAACGTTCCAGACTCTCCAGCTCTGTTTCGACGGCTGGTCGTGTGTTGTTCTGCCGCAGCGATAGCACTTCTCTGTTTCATATGACATTTCGTTTGTGCCATATTCTTGCGGTCTCTGTTGTTTCTCTGTAGCGCCCCGTGCTGCTGCTTCATATGATACCGCAATGCTGAAAGCCTTTTCCAGCGTACGGTCCTTTTCAGATAAAAGCTGTTTCTGGGTTCCTTCACTTTGAAGCCCACACACAAACTTGTCCCTTAAAGTATCTGCCAGTCCCGCTCCAAACTGGCAGTGTTTCGATAGTTTGCGCAATTCTGTTAAATAATCAGCATTGCTTTCATCCTTATGCTGGTTCCGTTTGTGAAACTTGAATCTTTCTGCTATCAGCAGCGGTGTGGGGTTTAAATGTTTTTTAGTATCATTACTATGTCTTCAAAACTCTCTTCCATGGGCTTCGTTGGGGTTACTAGATTTCGTAATAAACCATACGTCTTTGCACCCATTAAATTTAACAATACCGACGCTTTCTTGTCATCTGACACCTCATTTGCCTTGCAGTACACCTCTATTCGTTCGACATATGTAGTCCAATCTTCGACTTCATTGTCAAATGCGGTGATCCTGCCACTCTTCGGCATTTTGGGTGTGGTTTAAAATGGCGTCTCCCAATGGCTTAAAATGGCGTCTCCCGCGCTTTCCTTCCTCCCTCGCTGCTGCCAACGCCGCTCCCGGCGGTTCTCGTGGCAATGGCGGCGCCCTGTAGGTTTCGCGAGCTTCTCTCTCCCTCCGACGCTGCTCGGCCCCTGAACACCGGCTGCGCCCTGTGCGCTCTGCCCTCTCGCTCTTTCCCCCCATCGACGCTGCTCGGCCCTTTGCTGTGCCACTCGGTCGGGCTCTAGCCCGCCGCTGTCCGGGAAGGGTCTGCGCACTACCTGTTGCCAGCCCGTTTCGCTGGACCACCTCGACTGGAAAGCCAAGCCTGGCTCTCGACAGCCTCCCCCGCAATTCTCGAGTCTCTGCTGGATGACTGGGCGGTTGCCCGTGGTCGACGCCCGAGTCTCTGGCTTTGACCTCCAATCCACTGATCTCCAGGAACGAATCCCCGGGAGGTGATGCAGAGTTGCAGGTAGGTTCGAACCTGCCTTGTCGCCAATGTTACGTCCGTGTATAAGAAGACACAGACTGCGGAGAACGGTACAATAGGTGTTTACTCAACGTGGCTCAGACTGCAACTGATCTGTACAGATTACTACTCAGCGTTATATACAGGTGTGGTCCCTGCCGGTACTACAGTATACATGAGCTGTAAAAAGTAGTTCCCCCCCCCCCTTAAAGGTACATACATTACACTTTGTGCTAGGTATGACTCCAGCCAGTAGAATGTTTTCGCCCCCGGTTCCTATTGACTTCAGTTTCACTAGGGCTCCTTCATGCCACACTCGGTCAAATGCTGCCTTGATGTCAAACATCAAAACATAGGAGCAGGAGTAGGCCATTCAGCCCCTCGAGCCTGCTCTGCCATTCAGTGAGATCATGGCTGATCATCAAAATTCAGTACCCTGTCCCTGCCTTGTCCCCATATCCCTTAGCCTTAAGAAATATATCTAACTCCTTCTTGAATATATTTAATAAATTGGCCTCCACTGCCTTCTGTGGTAGAGAATTCCACAGGTTCACCACTCTCTGGGTGAATGTTTCAATGAGATCCCCTCTCATTCTTCTAAACTCCAGCGAGTATAAGCCCAATCGACCCAATCTCTCCTCATACTTCATTCCTGCCATCCCAGGTATCAGCCTGGTGAATCTTCGCTGCACTCCCTCCATGGCAAGAACATCCTTCCTCAGATAAGGTGACCAAAACTGCACACAATACTCAAGGTGTGGTCTCACCAAGGCCCTGTACAACTGCAGCAAGACATCCTTGTTCCTGTACGCGAACCCCCTCGCTACGAAGGCCAACATACCATTTGCTGCCTTAATCGCCTGCTGCACCTGCATGCTTACCTTCAGCAACTGGTGCACAAGGACACCCAGGTCTCATTGCACTTCCCCCTCCTCCCAATCTATTGCTGTTCAGATAATCTGCCTTCCTGTTTTTGCCACCAAAGTGGATAACCTCGCATTTATCCACATTATACTGACTTGGATAGAGAACTGGTTGGCAGACAGGAAGCAAAGAGTTGGAATAAACGGGTCCTTTTCCGAGTGGCAGGCAGTGATTAGTGGGGTACTGCAGGGCAGATACACTCACTTCTGTGGAATTCAGCTCCTTTTGTCCATGTTTGGACCAAGGCTGTAATGAGATCGGCAGCCGAGTGGTCCTGAGGAACCCAAACTGGGCATCAGTGAGCAGGTTATTGGTGAGTAAGTGCCGTTTGATAGCACTGTCGATGACACCTTCCATCACTTTGCTGATGATTGAGAGTGGACTGATGGGGTGGTAATTGGCTGGATTGGATTTGTCCTGCTTTTTGTGGACAGTACACGCCTGGGCAGTTTTCCACATTGTCGGGTAGATGCCAGTGTTGTAGTTGTACTGGAACAGCTTGGCTAGAGGAGCAGTTGGTTCTGGAGCACAAGCCTTCAGCACTATAGCCGGGATGTTGTCAAGGCCCATCGCCTTTGCTGTATCCAGTGTGCTCAGCCGTTTCTTGATATCACATGGAGTGAATTGAATTGGTTGTAGACTGGCTTCTGTGATGGTGGGGACCTCGGGAGGAGGCCGCTTTTTTTAAAATTCATTGATGGGATGTGGGCGTCGCTGGCTAGGCCTGCATTTAGTGCCCATCCCTAATTGTCCTAGAGAAGATGGTGGTGAGCCGCCGCCTTGAACCGCTGCAGTCCATATGGTGTAGGTACACCCACAATGCTGTTAGGAAGGGAGTTCCAGGATTTTGGCCCAGCGACAGTGAAGGAACGGCGATATAGGTCCAAGTCAGGATGGTGTGTGGCTTGGAGGGGAACTTGTAGGTGGTGATGTTCCCATGCGTCTGCTGCCCTTGTCCTTCTAAGTGGTAGAGGTCGCGGGTTTGGAAGGTGCCGTTGAAGGAGCTTTGGCAAGTTGCTGCAGTGCATCTTGTAGATGGTACACACTGCAGCCACAGTGCACTGGTGGTGGAGGGAGTGAATGTTGAAGGTGGTGGATGGAGTGCCAATCAAGCGGGCTGCTTTATCCTGAATGGTGTCGAGCTTCTTGAGTGTTGTTGGAGCTGCACTCATCCAGGCAAGTGGAGAGTATTCCATCACACTCCTGACTTGTGCCTTGTAGATGGTGGAAAGGCTTTGGGGAGTCAGGAGGTGAGACACTCACTGCAGAATTCCCAGCCTGTGGCCTGCTCTTGTAGCCACAGTATTTATATGGCTGGTCCAGTTCAGTTTCTGATCAATGGTAACCCCCAGGATGTTGATAGTGGGGGATTCAGCGATGGTAATGCCATTGAATGTCAAGGGGAGATGGTTAGAGTCTCGCTTGTTGGAGATGGTCATTGCCTGGCACTTGTGTGGTGCGAATGTTACTTGCCACTTGTCAGCTCGAGTCTGATATGGATCATCCACTCGGCACTACTGGCTGAAGATGGTTGCAAACGCTTCAGCCTTATCTTTTGCACTCATGCTGGGCTCCACCATTATTAAGGATGGGGATATTTATGGAGCCCCCTTTTCCCGTTAGTTTAATGGTCCACCACCATTCACGACTGGATGTGGCAGGACTGCAGAGCTTTGATCTGGTCCATTGATTGTGGGATTGCTTAGCCCTATCTATAGCATGCTGCTTCTGCTTTTTAGCATGAATGTAGTCCTGTGTTGTAGCTTCCCCAGGTTGGCGCCTCATTTTTAGGTATGCCTAATGCTGCTCCTGGTATGCTCTTCTACACTCCTTATTGAACCAGGGTTGGTCCCATGGCTTGATGGTAATGGTAGAGTGAGGGATATGCCAGGCCATGAGGTTACAGATTGTGGTGGAATACAATTCTGCTGCTGCTGATGGCCCACAGCACCTCATGGATGCCCAGTTTTGAGCTGCGAGATCTGTTCTGAATCTATCCCATTTAGCACGGTAGTAGTGCCACACAACGCGATGGAGGGTGTCCGCAGTGTGAAGACGGGACTTTGTCTCCACAATGACTGTGTGCGGTGGTCACTGCTACCAATACTGTCATGGACAGATGCGTCTGCGACAGGTAGATTGGTGAGGACCAGATCAAGTAGGTTTTTTCCTCGTGTTGGTTCTCTCACCACGTGTCGCAGGCCCAGACTGGCAGCTATGTCCTTCAGTAGTGGTGCTACCGAGCCACTCTTGGTGATGGACATTGAACTCTCCCACCCAGCGTACATTCTGTGCCCTTGCTACTCTGTGCTTCTTCCAAGTGGTGTTCAACATGGCGGAGTACTAATTCATCAGCTGAGGGAGGGCAGAAGGTGGTAATCAGCAGGAGGTTTCCTTGCCCATGCTTGACCTGAAGCCATGAGACTTCATGGGGTCCAGAATCAATGTTGAGGACTCCCAGGGCCACTCCTTCCTGACTGTATACCACAGTGCCGCCACCCCTGGTTTGTCCTGCCAGTGAGACAGGACATACCCAGGGATGGTGATGGCGGAGTTTGGGACATTGGCTGAAAGGTATGATTCTGAGAGTATAACTCTAACTGTCAGGCTGTTGTTTGACTAGTCTGTGGAACAGCTCACCCAATTTTGGCACAAGTCCCCAGATGTTGGTGAAGAGGACTTTGCATGGTTGACTGGGCTGGGTGTGACGTGTCTGTAGCCGGTGCCAAGGTCGATACCGGGAGGGCCATCCGGTTTCATTTTTATTATTTTGTCTCGTAGCAATTTGTTTCAACTGAGTGGCTTGCTAGGCCATTTCAGAGGGCAGTTAAGAGTCAACCACATTGCTATGGGTCTGGAGTCACACATAAGCCAGACCAGGTAAGGGCAGCAGATTTCCTTCCCTAAGGGACATTAGTGAACCAGATGGATTTTACGACAATCCAATATTTTCATGGCTACCATTACTGATGCTAGCTTTTTATTCCAGATTTATTTAATTAACTGAATTTAAATTCCCCAGCTGCTGTGGTGGGATTGGAACTCGCGTTTCTGGATCATTATTCCATGCCTCTTGATTACTAGTCCAGTGACCGTTCCCATACATTCAGATTGAACTATCTTTAAGGGAATATGGCCACTGCACCATCGCACAATTCGCTTTTCAATTATTTGAAGTTGTTCAAGGGACTCTTAGCTCTTCTATCTTTTGGTCCATTGGATAAGGGACTGCTTGAGGTTTGTCAAGTCTGGGAGAGGCTCAAACTGTCACCACATGGTTTTCTTTCATTCTAATTATTTCAAACCATCTGAAGACTTCAGAATGTCTTTTAGATAGGAACTGCACACTCGAATCCTCAAATTCTTTTTACTGCAGTCCTGTCTGAATACTTTTGACCAGTGGTCATAGACCATTCCCTTCATAAGCAATCAGGATAATTGTGTAATCTGATTCCCACACCAAATTGGTACAAATGCCTTGTCTGATAATTTCACAGGTTTACAATTTTACAGGTTTACTCTTGGGGGGGGGGGGGGGGGCCCCCCCCCCCCCGATCCTGAACACAGGGGCCCCACAAGGTTGTGTGCTGAGCCCCCTCTACTCCCTCTTCACCCACGACTGTGTGGCTGTTCATGGTTCCAACACCATTATCAAGTTTGCGGATGATACCACGGTGGTAGGCCAGATCACCAACAACGATGAGTCAGCCTACAGGGAGGAGGTCCAGTACCTCAAAGTGGTGCGCCGACAACAATCTGGCCCTTCACATCAAGAAAAGCAAGGAAATCATTGTGGACTTCAGGAAGTCTAAAGGCAGAAGACACACCCACATCCAAGGGGCTGTGGTGGAAAGGGTGGGCAGCTTTAAGTTCCTCGGAGTCCACATCACGGAAGACCTCTCCTGGTCCCTCAATACCTCCTCTTTGGTGAAGAAGGCCCAGCAGCGCCTATATTTCCTAAGGAGGCTGAAGGGATGCAACCTGTCACCCTGGATCCTCTCTAACTTTTACCGCTGCACAATAGAGAGCATCCTGACGAACTGTATCACAGTGTGGTATAGCAGCTGTACCTCCTATGACCGGAAAGCCCTGCAGCGGGTAGTCAAAACTGCCCAACGCATTACCGGCACCCGGCTACCGACCATTGAGAACATCTACCAGAAACATTGTCTACGGAGGTCATTGACCATCATCAAAGACCCTACCCACCCCAGCCACAGTCTGTTCGCCCCCCTGCCATCTGGGAGACGCTACAGATGCATTCGCACCCGCACGACCAGATTTAGGAACCGCTTCTTTCCCAGGGCTGTCATCCTACTGAACTCTGCTAATAAACTCTAAAGCCTGCACATCTGTCAATGCACTTTATTATGTTTATGTTTATGTTTATGTTTATGTTACAAGCCAAATGTATGTTAAATGTCTTAATCAAAATGTACACTCTCGGGAGCCGCAAGCTTACATTTCGTTGTACTGCACTTGTGCACTAACAATGACAAAGTTGATTTATTATTATTATTATTATTATTGGTTGTCCTAAGTTGAAGACGAAAGAGGGAAATAACTTGCATTTATATAGAGCCTTATCACAGCTCTCCAATATAAGAGCTTCACAAACAGTAACTTACTTTTTGCTGTGCATCTCGCCGTAACGTAGGCAAGATCCCACAACAGAAATGAGATGAATGACTAGTAAACTATTTTTGCTGGTGTTGGTTGAATGAAGAATGCTGGGTTATTGTTTTCATACTTGTCCAGATAAATGCTGTTGGAAAACTTGTCTATATTCCACTATATAGCACTGGTAACCGGACTGAGACTGGGAATTTCCAGGCTTAACAATTTTGAAATCGGCAATGCCCAAGTAGACTTTCATATCTTGTTTTTTCTTTGTGTCTTCACTCCTTTGACATTTGTACCCAATGCTGTGAGATGTTGGTTAGCTAGCAGCCTATAAGTTAACCAAGAGTCGCATAAGTCGCACAATGAATGCAGAGGACTTCATCTACATGCAAATAATCCATCAAATTACAATGCTCAATTTATTTTCATCAGTCTTCCAGGAAATTGGAGGCTGAATTATCTGGTTTCTTCGATAAAACTTGAATCTTGCTCTAATAATGGCCGGCCTCTGAATAAAATGGTATTGGCAAATTTCTGCAATTCATGTGTTGTCTGTAGGAGTAATAGGATTTTCAAAGGCTATAAGATTTTTTAGACTGGTGAGATTTTTCATTCCAATGATGGTTAGAAACTTGGAAGTTGAATATCCCCCTCATCACATTTGCAAAAATAAAACATTGTGTAAGCTATATTTGAATCAAGATCCCAGAGCACCTAATAGGGTGTTCCATCCTCATCACCATTTGGAATATACACAATCAGCTATAAATTCTTTTATTTTTCTTAGAGTAAACAGACACTCAACAACAATATTTTTCCATTGGAAAGTAATGTATCTTTATTGATTACTCAATTCAACATATACAAATTTACCTGTCTATTCTGACTCGTGGCATTGTTCTGATCAATAGAAGCTAATACAATTATTCTGTAATTTATATAACTAAAACTACACTGAAGTAATTGTTAATCAGCCTGCCATCATATTTTCCAATATATCACATCCAAAGATATTGCAGTTATCAGCTTGAAAAGGCAGTAGTCACTGTTAAGTTTTAAATAAGGTATCTGATTTTTTTTTTTTTTTTTGAGATTTTGTTTTGCATTTTACTCTGGTTTTGTTTATTTACTAAAGTCATGAAATTGGAGTAATTTGAATGTGTATTTTGACACTTGGTATAGATTATGTCAAGTGGCTTATATCAACGTGGGAAAGAGAATGAAGGAATTTATGGATTTCTAGCTGCGGATATCCAAAAGGAGGTCCGTAGAGCTTCAAGAATGGTATGTAAAAGTTACTATTTTTATGAACTTGAATTTCTTCCTCGTCACTCCATTTCAATTACACATGTAATGATCTTTTAGCAAACAGAGTTCATTGAAACTCCTAATGTTGCTCTGGGATTCAATATATAGGTTTCATTTTAATGTACCTGTATTGAGCACTATCTATTCTGTCATTTCTTTATTGCAATGTCAACTGTATCTCTGCCTCAGGAGTTGAAACTCTTTATATCTATCTGCATATAATTCAGGTTATTGGTCAAATTGGCTGATCATCAGGCAAATTCATTATTTGGTCAAATCTGTTGATTTCATGCTGTGTTTTGAGTTTCCAGTATTCTCTGATTCAAATCTTCAGTGACTTTTTAGCAAGGTGAGTGTAAACTTAAACTAACATGGGATTTCTCTGAATCTGAAAATGGGGTCAATATTATATTTCGTTCTTGGGTTTCATAGCATGCTTTCAGCAATTGGAACAGTATTCTTTCACCTTTCAAGAACCTGCACGCAAATGTGTTTCTATCTCCCTTCTGTTTTCTCTTGACCCCCCCACCCCTTCAGGGCCCTTCTCCTGTCTTCTTTCTTTCCTGCCGCAGTCATGCTTGATCACATTTCATTTCTCCCCTCTTGGGTACTTTGCCACCTCCATCCCTATCCCAACCCGTTACTACTACTCTGCCCTCCTGCCGCCATACCAGACTTGAATCCCTCTTGAATATTTGCACAGCCAAGCTCTGTGCCTTTCTTGTGACACTTGTCGCTGCCTCCTTACGAGCAGCAACTACTGTCCTCGCTTGTCGACCTTCCCACCCAGCATACCTGCTGGGAGCTAATCTCGCAGATCTCCTCGTTTTGCTCCCTCCACTCTTAAGTTTCCCCTTGGATTGCCGCCCCTCTTCACATTGCCCTTCGGAATGCCCGTCTACTCACGACCAAGGCCCTTGCCATCTACAACCTAATTGTAGACGATTGCATCGACGCCCTAGTTTTGACTTCATGGGCGACAATGCCTTTCTTCTTACTAAAGCCTCCCCGCAGGGCTAAACTGTCCAATACTTGCGCCTCCCAAACTGCTGCAATGCAGTGTGGCCCTTGCCACCAAATCGCACCTTGATCATACCTTCTTCCCCTTAAGACCCTCCTTAAAACCCAGCTCTTTGACCAAGTTTTTGATCACCTGTCCTAATATCTCCATCTTTGGCTTGGTGTCCATTCTTGTATGATTACACCTCATGTGAAATGCCTTGGGGCATTTTGCTATGTTAAAGGAGCTATATAAATGCATATTTTGGTTTTTTTCCTCTAAGATCACCACCTTTCCAGGCTGAAGAACCAAAGTTTCACTGATGTTTCTTTATAATGCAAACCGTTGCCACTGGGGATCAGCTTTATGGCATTTCTCTGCATTGCCGTCAGCAGTTGAATGTCTGTTATGTCTTGGCAACCAGCAGTGGATGCAGTATCCAGTCTGACTAACACTGTACAATTTGATCATGATGCCATCTGACTTATATTCTACTGTTTTGGCTATGCAGTTCAACATTCTAATGGTTTTGTTGACTGTTCTGTATTGGATGGACAGGTTTAATGTGGAGGCCACCAAAACTCCTACATTTCTTTCAGTTTCATTGGCCCAGAATTTGCAGAAGGCGTTCGCCACTGGTCCCGAAGAAAGCTGCCCACAGAGATCGCAAGATTTCTGTGATGAGAAGTTTGCCTTTTTTGATGATCGTGATTTCAGCGCAGTGTAGTGGTAATTCCCTAGTGCGATCTGCAGTGATGTCAACAAGTTGTCTAAGCAGCCAATTGCATTGCAGAATTCTCATAGCCAGGGAACCAGGAAATGAGGAGCTGCTTTTATCCAGAATTTTTAAAAATGTTCAAGAGCAAAACAAAGATTGGGGCTCTCACTTGGGGATAAGGTAGAACCTGAACTATCATGAATAAACTTCTTTTTTTTTAATTCTTTAAAACATTTCTTAATTGTAATTTTTTATCAGAATGGAGCAATTTGACACTCCACAAAATTAAAATTAGTTTTTCAGGGCCATAACGTTTTAGCAGTCAATACACTGTTAAAACCCCAGTTACACCTAATCCAACAAGGCCTAGCATTTAATGGGGTTTTCCGCAACAATATCACTGTTAAATACCCCAAGTTTTCGTCAGTTGCACTGATTTAATTGATTACACCGGTTGCTGGCTAATGGGGGTTGGGGGGGGGGGTCCACATCGCAGCCAGTGTCAAAGCAGTGAATGACCTGACTAACTTCAGGATTTCTGCGTTTAGATGTGCATGTGCTACATCCTGAAGTTGCGGTCAGTTTCAGAGGGTTACTGACTAGTTCACCGTTACTGTAAATTCCAACCCATTATTTTCCCTTTATGGAGCATAACTATAGTAAAATTTTTCCTTCCTCTGTGCAATACTTTAATCTGTCTGCATTAATTTACATCTACCATTGTTCATATTTTGTCCAACTTATTCTGTAATTTCTGAGCTGCCACCTCCAAATTCCACTGCGCCCCTGATGCGCCATCAGATCAGGACAGACAGTTTGTTCGCATCCGTTACGACCGCAGTGGAGGCAGTCAGGAATGCCTCGAAGCACATGAACCAGTGAGCAAACTTGGTGGAAGCGTCCGCTTCCCGACTGTCCAGGTCCAGGCATGCTGGTGTGAGGATCTTCTCCATTATAAAAAATTTAGTTAATAAAATTGATGCGCCATCAATTACTCAAAAGACTGAGGTTACGCGAGTAACAATCAGGCTTTTATTAACTAAAGAATGAAGGTCTAGTCTCGAGTGGTCGACCCGTCCAGAATACTAAGGGACTGGGAGGTAGTCACTTATATACCTGGAATAGTGGGAGGAGTCAGCCGAGGCATGTCCAGACCTGTACCTAGTGGAATACACATACACATACAGACAGGTATAACGGTGGTTTACCACAGCCTCCTAGTTTGGTATCATCTGCAAAACTTTGTATTGAGTTTCTGAATCTGTGCACACTGAACCCTGGGGCACCCCACTTTGTGGATATCTAGGTTCACAATGCTTTCCATGGTGCTCAAGTTTACTCTTGATAATCTATTCCATTAGTTTACATTGAATGGATCTGTAATTGGCTGTGTCTAATTCATAGCATTCCTTTCAATGTACCAGCTGAGATCCGCTATCTCAGCGCACTGATGGTCAGGTAAGGGATATGGTTGGGCTGCTATAGAATCATGGTTCTACATCTAACACCTCATTATGGAGTACAGACTATAGTTTTTGTCTCAGGGAATTTTGGTGCAAATAAGCTGCAACTCCTGTAGAGGGAGTCTTTAAGCTTAGTTATATGTCCATTTCTGCAATAGATTTTTCTATTTTTAAAAAAAGGTAATCACTTTAGTAATTGTTGGCATTGAAGTTTTTTTTCAAGCAGTTCTAACTGTAATTCTTTGGCATTTTCAGTAAATATTTTTGCTACCTGAGAATTTTTTTTACTGACAGCTGATTTCACCTATTTTGAAATCGAGAATTTTTTTGTAGTGAAACTGACCTAGATGTCAAATAAGTACATCCTTGGCCCAACTCTGGCTATTATGTGATTAAGAGAAAAATGAAGCCAATTCAGGATATTGCTCAGAACAAGCATTATCAATTTCAACATTCTTCATTTGTTCAGCTCTGTGTTCCATAGGTACAGTTAACCATCCATCACAGCAAGATTATCTATGTACCATATTCACAGCTGATGAAATGAATGGGGAACTTGACTTTAACATTTTAGTGCATCTCGTGGTGCCTGGCTAATTTAAGTGGATTATTGTTGGCATTAAAATAATCCCAATCAGAAGATCCATGCTATAGTCCCTCAAAGTTGACTAAATTCAAAAGAACTTAGTTTTATATAACGCTTTTATGTGGCAAGAACTCCCAAGGCACACCAGAGGCATGAGGAAAAAATGTTTTCGGAGACAAAAGGGAAAAATTAGATGGGGTGATCAAAAAGTTGGTCGAAGAGCTGGGTTTTAAGGAGCCTCTTGAAGGAAGAGGAGTAGTTGCAGAGGGGTTTAGAGAGGCAATTCCAAAGAGTGTGACCTAGGTAGCTGGATGCTACTCTGTCAGTGATGGGGTGAAAGGAGGGAGGAATGCATAAGAGGCCACAGTCAGAGGAACAGAGTTGGAGGCAATTAGAGATGATTGGGTGAGTCCACAAATGGGTTAAAACATAAAGATGAGAATTTTATATTTTGAGATACTGGGAACCTGTAGGTCAGTGAGGATTGGGGTGATTGGTAAAGGGGACTTGGTGTGAGAGAACTTTTATAGGCTGTAGAGCTTTGTGAGCTGAAGTTTATGGAGGGTAAAGGATAAGAGGCTGGCCAGGTGAGCATTGGTGTAATTGATTCTGGAAATGATAAAGCCATGGATGAGGGCTTTACCAGCAGAACGGTTATACTAGGGCGAAGGTGACAATGTTATGGAATTGTAAATAGGTGGTCTTTGTGATGGAGAGGATATGGGCTCAGAAGCTTAGTTCAAGGTCGAACCATATGCTGAGGTTGTGAACAGTCTGGATTAGTTTGAGACGGTGGCTGGGGAGGGGGAAAGAGTTGGTTGTGCGAATGTGGATTTTGTGGTGGGCCCCAAAGATTGATGGCTTCTGTCTTCCCATTGTTCAGCTGAGGAAGCTATGGCTTATCCAGGACTTGTGCCAGTCAAGCAGACTGACGGCACAGACGCATTGGAGAGGTCAAAAGAGGTGGTAGAACGCTTGAGCTGTGTGCTATCGGTGTGCATGTGGAAGCTGATTCTCTGCGTTTCATGTTGCCAAGGAGCAACATGTAGGTGAGGAAGAAGATGGAGCCAATGATAGATTCTTGGGCAACTTTGGAGGAGACGATGCATGGTAGGAAGAGAAGCCATTGCTGAAGATGCTCTGGCTACAATCGGATAGGATGGTTTCAGTGCTGTGGGAGGGGTAGGAACCTGATTGTAGGATTCACACAGGGATAGATGGGCACAGATCTGGGCAGTGACAGCACATTTAAGGAACTTTTGAGAGGAAAGGGAAGTTAGAGATGGGTGAGTAGTTAGTGTGGATGTAGAGGTCACGGATGGGTTTTATGAGGAGTGGGTGGTGATGGAGCTTTTGAAAAGGAGATGGAACAGTGCTTGAAAGGGTACCATTTACAATATCGGCTGATATTGGTGTCAAGGGAAATTTGATGGTCAGGAGTTTAGTGGGAGTTGGAGCAGTAGATCGATTTCAAGGATGAGATTAATTTGGAGAGGATTTGGCAGGGAAATAAGAGAAAACTGGATAGAAATTGGAGTTCAGAGCTAGAGTGGGAGGAGATTTGGCTTAATTTGAAAATGAGGGAGTAAGCAGCAGAAACAGCTAAATGGATAGTCTATCTTGGTGATGAAAAAATCCATGAATTCCTTGCAGTTGTTGGAGATTTGGGGCAGTGGGTGGGGGGGAAGTGGGTATAAAGAGCTTGGTAGGAGAGAAAGGCAACCTTGATCATCGCTCTCCAGGACAATCCTACAGCAATCGGAAATTTTGGCAAAGGAGAGTGTAGCTTGATGTCAAGCCCTATCTGCTGATGGATCACTAAGCCAATGTGTGCCAGTAACTCTCAGGTTTGTGCCCTTTTGACTTCAGGGAGCAAAGTTGAGGGTCATATCGGGGGAAACAGCAGGGATGAAAGACTGAAGGTTTTGCTCAGGGTGATTGCATTGAAGGTAACGGAGTGGTCCGGTAAATCAACAGCTGCTGAGATATGGTGGCAGAGAGACTAGGCAGTTTGAGTGCCAATAGAGTTAAGCAGCTGGAGTGAGAGTGTGTTTTGAGGAGTGAATGAGAAGGAAGAGGTTAGGGATATGTGGGTGGTGAGGGATTCAAGGAAGTGGTCAGAAATAGCCTTGGTGGTGATCAGAGCCACCAAAGTGGACAAGCTAAGGGAAATACTGCAGCCGAAGGTATAGTTGTGTCTATAGCTAGGGACATTTTACTATGTTAAAGGTGCTATATAAATGCAAGTTGTTTATTGGTAGGAGAGTTTATATGGCAGGAAAGGTTTAGAGAAAACAGTGAATTAAAAGGAAGAGAACAAGGGGAGCGGAGATGAAGATAAAATTGTCGAAGATAACATCATTTGGTGCAGAAGCTGAGGGAAGAAAGGACAGAGGATATCTTGGATAAAGTTTGGGGGAGCAGCACATGACGAGGATTTTAAAGGAGAGATAAGGGGTGAACCATGGTGAAGCACACAATAAGGTGCCATAGGACAAGGAGAAAAGGCTAGAGTGTGACATGGTGATGCGGGACCACACTGCCACTAGCAGTTTGAGTGGGGCAGATGGTAGAAATTATAGCAATGTAGGGAGGCTTTTGTAAGTACCAAGGTCTTGCCACCAAGTGTTGGTGAAAGCAATATGTACATTCTAAATCCGAGGTTTACAGTGACTGAATAAGATGCATTCAATTTTTATTATGCGAGATGGGATTTTTCCTCCCATTGTATAGATTGCATTCTGTGGGTCTATCCCTTTTTTTGTGAAAACTGCAAATCGGTGGTCTTGGTATTCATTTTGTCAACCTTTTCACTGGCTCGATCCATGCCCTGCCTCAGGCTGAACCAACCTCTGCGTTCTATCAACCGTGAGCTGAGCTTCCAACCCCTTATCCTCCCCATAACAACAACTGTCTTCCACCTCCATAACATTGTCCACCTCTGCTCCTGCTCAGCCCATTTGAAACAAACTTTTATCCATGGGTTTATCACCTCCAGACTTGACTATTCCAAAACTCTCCTAGCTGGCCCCTCTCACCTTCCACAGACTTCATCTCATCGAAAGCTTTGCTACCTGTAACCTATCCTGCACCATGTCCTACTTGCTCATCACTCCTTCCCTTGTTTACCTTCATTGGCTCCCGGTCCCTCAATTTCAAATTTGCATCCTTGTGTTTAATTCCCTTCATAACCTCACCCCCCACCCCACCTCACTTTCTACAGCCCCCCGAACTCTGACATACGCCTCTTGTGTACCCCCTCGCCCCACCGTTGGTGACCTTGTCTTCAGTCACCTAGGCCCCACACGTAGCAATTCTCCTCCTAAAACCTTCCCCGTCTCTACCTTCCTCTCCTTCGTCAGCACCTCTTTAAAACCCACCTCTGACCAAACTTTTGGTCACCCCTCGTAACGTCTCCTCCTTTGGCTCGCTGTCCATTTTTTTGACACTGCCTCTCTGAAGTGCTTTGGGGTGTTTTTCTACATTAAAGGTGCTATATCAATGCAAGTTCTTTAAATGTTGATTTAGATGGTACAGTGGATTTGAGCACACCCCTTTCTTTTATCTCTGGAACTTTGGGACGTCAAATTTAAGATGGTAGGTTGATAGAACGCCGAGGTTGGTTCAGCCAGAGGTATCTTCCCTCTGCTGCTTGTAAGGGATCGGAATAAAATTAGCTCATGTAAAACCACAGTATTTTTGTTCCAGAAACGTCTAAATTACAGCAATATGTGATTATTTGTTTTGGGAACTATAAGCATGTATCTAAACCATAGAATTTCTGGTAATATATTGTGAGCAGATATTTGTAATCTCAATGAATTTCTAACCTAGAGAGCGTTCTGTTTGAATTTCATATATCTTGTAAAGCTTGCAAAATATTTGAAGTTTTCAAAGTAGACATTAAATGCTTGATATCCAATTATTTTTGTAGAAATGTCGGGTGTGCAAGAAACGTGGCGCATCAATAGGCTGTGCCATTTCGAAATGCCCGAAGAGCTTTCATTTTCCTTGTGGTGTGGAGAGCCAATGTATTTTCCAGTTTACAGGACAGTATGCGTAAGTTCTTCGAACATATTTACAAAAGCATAGGTACTACAAAGTTTTGTAATCATCATGTGTATTCATTGCCGCTTCCCTTTTTCCCCTAACCCACCGGGCCAAACTTCACCTAAGGTTCACCCCTGAACTAGTGCCTTTCTCTAGTTACACTATATCCCATCACGCCCTCTCCGAGCTCACCTTGTTCATGAGACCCACCTCCTGCTCCCTCAACCCTATTCCCACCAAACTGCTGACCACTCAACGTCCCTTCCTGTCTCCCATGCTTGCTGTTATTGTTAATGGTTCCCTCTCCTCAGGTACTGTCCCCATCTCCTTTAAATCTGCTGTCATCATCCCTCTCAAAACAACACACCCTTGACCCCTCTGTCCTACCATCCCATTTCCAACTTCCCTTTCCTCTCCAGTCCTTGAACGTTTTGTCGCTTCCCAATTTTTGTCACTAACCATCTTTCCTGCAATTTGAATCCCTCCAATCATGTTTCCGCCCCTGCCACAGTGCCCAGACGGCTCTTAGTAAAGTCACAAATGACATCCTATGTGATTGTGACTGTGGGGATCTATCCCTCCTCATCCTTCCCGACCTGTCTGCAGCCTTTGACACAGTTGATCGCACCATCCTCCTCCAATGCCTCTCCTCCATCATCCAGCTGGGTGGGACTGCCCTTGCCTGGTTCCATTCTTATCTATCCAGTCATAGCCAGAGTCACCTGCAATGGCTTCTCTTCCCACTCCTGCACTGTTATCTCTGGAGTCCTCCAAAGGATCTATCCTTGGGGGGGCCCCCTCCTATTTCTCATCTACAGGAAACTTTGTGATATCCGGCACCGACAGGACCGAGCTGTTGCCGTCCCATCAAAACTGCCGGACAAACCAGCGCTAATGTTAAAACATACGGAGCTTTTGAGCTCCGTATCTAGCAACAAACCCTGCAGCTTCTAAACAGTCGGCCGTAGCTTGCAAGCGTCTCTGTAGCTAAGCAACAGCTTTAGCTAGACCTTGCAGAGCCTGACTGGTTGGGAAAAAAAAAGCAACGAAAAGAAAAAAAACTTACTGAACCGACTCCTGAATTTTGCCGGTGGATCGAGCATTCCGGACAGTTAACCTCCGGATAAACCAAAGTTTCCTGTACATGCTGCCCCTCGTTGACATCATCTGAAAACCCATCAGGTTCCACTTGTATGCTGACGACACCCAGCTCTACTTCACCACCACCTCACTTGACCTCTCCACTGTCTCTGGTTTGTCACGCTTCTTGTCTGACATCCAGTACTGGATGAGCAGTAATTTCCCTCAACTAAATATTGGGAAGACTGAAGCCATGGTCATTTGTCCTAATAGCTCCTTATGTGGCACGGTGATTTTTTTTGATAATGCTCCTGTGACGCATGTTTGGTCGTTTCACTGTTAAAGGTGCTATATAAATGCAAGTTGTTAAATTAGACATCCAAAAGAATAAATTAGCAATTCTTTTCTGTGGAAAAGCCTCTAGCTCAGTGCAGTCTTTTTTAATGAGTAGAAGGTAACTGCAACTTGCCATGTGCACAAGACCACCGACCAATAATAAAATGGTAATTATTTTATTTGTTCTCCGGCTGTGGGGGACACCGGCATGGCCGCATTTAGTGCCCATTCCTAGTTGCCTTAAGAAGGTGGTGATGGGCCTTCTTGAACTACTGCAGTCCTTGTGCTGATTGTCCTCCCACTGTGGAGTTAGGTAGGAAATCTTTGAATGCTGCCAATTTTGCTCATTGTAGTTAGCACTGGAGTTTTTCTGCTGTTATCAGCATAATTTTCTCTCCTGTAATAACAGATTCTACGTATGCCACATTGGTCTCTCTCAAAACTGCACCACTGAGTTTTGAAGATACTCCTAATTGAAATATTCTGTTGTCCCCCTTAAATATTGTGTTCATGCGCAGTGTGTAGGTGAATTGAACTTCTAGCTCATAAGCGACTCCCATAGTGAATATCTCTTAAATGAGGATTAGGTATCAATTTATTTGATTTAGAAGAAACAGCAGCCCATTAACTATCGGGAATGAGTCATTGAACTAGTATGAATATTTAGTTCCTGATTCTATGTAATAATTTTTTGGAAATTTCATTAGGATTTTTTCCTAGTAGAGAATGGACCATCTCCTGTGATTTATACATAGGCATTAGAGGTTTGCAGCAGCAATCTAGATTGACTGGACCTAAAATTCCCATCCCTGTGAAGAAGCTATACCTCCCCACAGCAAATCAGATTGATGCTGGGAGCTTATTTTGTGGTGAATAATGGACATGAACTTGTGTATTACCATTTTTGGTGCAGCATATTAGCATTCCAAAAAATTCCAGCAATTCTATATGCTTTTCCTTCTCCCAAAATTCCCATTGTGTTGCAGTTGATGGTCGTCACATAGGGGTTGAAATTGGTCTTGAGTGGTAGTGCAAAAGGGACAACAGTGACTTGGCAGCCCGTTTTATACTCTGCCGAATTTTATTTTCCATTGACTTCCATTTGTTATCGCCCATTTTGAGTTAATGCCCAAGACCAATTTCACACATTCTTTTTCAAACGTCAAAACTCCTTGGCTGCTTCATTCTTTCTTATAACCTTCAGGCTTTTAAAATCCAAGCTTGACATCACCTAATCACTCCTTCCTGATTTACTTTGTCTTCTCTGTTTAAGAACATAAGAAATAGGAGCAGGAGTAGGCCATACGGCCCCTCGAGCCTGCTCTGCCATTCAATAAGATCATGGCTGATCATCTACCTCATGTCCACTTTCCGGCACTATCCCCATATCCCTTGATTCCCTTAATATTCAAAAATCTATCGATCTCTGTCTTGAATATATTCCACAACTGAGCCTCCACAGCCTTCTGGGGTACGGAATTCCAGAGATTCACCACCCTCCGAGTGAAGAAATTTCTCCTCATCTCAGTTCTAATGGCCGACTCTTTATATTTGGTGGTGCCCTGCGCTGAAGTTTTACTTTTATTACAACATTTAAGACCTGCTGAAAGTGTCTAATTACAAATCTGTGATAGTGAAAAAAGAGTTGGCTGTTCTGGGTGCAGTTGTACTATATACTATGATAAATAAATATATTACTTGAGACATTTTAAATTTGTCTTCAGAACCTCCTTGATTAAATTATTACCTTGTAACTTCCTGGTAGCTGCTGATTTATGTGCAAATCGTATGTACTTACAGCATTGGATGTTTGTATTCTGTTCATTCTTGAAAATATATGATCCCACAATCAACGGATCAGATCAAAGCTTTGCAATCCTGCCACATCCAGTTGTGAATGGTGGTGGACCATTAAACATCTAACAGGAGGAGGCTCCTTGAATATCACATCCTCAATGATGGTGGAGCCCAGCACGTGAGTGCAAAAGACAAGGCTGAAGCGTTTGCAACCATCTTCAACCAGAAGTGCCAAGTGGATGATCCATATCGGCCTCCTGCTGAGGCCCCCACCATCACAGAAGCCAGTCTTCAGCCAATTCGATTCACTCCACATAATATCAAGAAACTGCTGAGCGCACTGCATACAGTAAAGCCTGTTGGCCCCAACAACATCCCGGCTGTCATGCTGAAGACTTGTGCTCCAGAACTAGCCGTGCCTTTAGCTAAGCTGTTCTAGTACAGCTATAACACTGGCATGTATCCGACAATGTGGAAAACTGCCCACAAAAAGCAAGACAAATCCAATCTGGCCAATTACCGCCCCATCAGTCTACTCTCAATCATCAGCAAAGTGATGGAAGATGTCATTGACAGTGCTATCAAGCCGCACTTACCAATAACCTGCTCACTGATGCCCAGTTTGTGTTCCGCCAAGACCACTCCACTCCAGACCTCATTACAGCCTTGGTCCAAACATGGAAAAAAGAACTAAATTCCAGAGGTGAGGTGAGAATGACTGCCCTTGACATCAAGGCAGTATTTGACCGAGTGTGGCATCAAGGAGCCCTAGTAAAACTGAAGTCAATGGGAATTGGGGGGGGAAACTCTCCTGGCTGGAGTCATACCTAGCACAAAGGAAGATGGTTGTGGTGGTTGGAGGTCAATCATCACAGCCCCAGGACATCGCTGCAGGAGTTACTCAAGTCAGTATCCTAGGCCCAACCATCTTCAGCTTCTTCATCAATGACCTTCCCCCCCCCCCCCATCATAAGATCAGAAGTGGGGATGTTCTCTGGTGACTGCACAGTGTTCAGTGCCATTCGCAACTCCTCAGATACTGCATGCGGACATGGACTGCTTCATTAAGACCTGGACGACGTTCAGGTTTGCGCTGATAAGTGGCAGGTAACATTCGTGCCACACAAGTGCCAGGCAATGACTATCTCCAACAAGCAAGCGTCTAACCATCGCTCCTTGACATTCAACGGCATTACCATCGCCAAATTCCCCCACCTTCAATATCCTGGGGGTCACCAGTGACCACAAGCTTAACTGGACCAGCCACATAAATACTGTGGCAGCAAGAGCAGGTCAGAGGCTAGGTATTCTGCGGCGAGTGTCTCCTCTCCTGACTCCCCAAAGCCTTTCCACCATCTACAAGGCAAAAATCAGGAGTGTGATGGAATACGCTCCACTTGCCTGGATGAGTACAGCTCCAGCAACACT
Organism: Somniosus microcephalus; assembly: GCF_052327205.1. Classification (NCBI taxonomy): domain Eukaryota; kingdom Metazoa; phylum Chordata; class Chondrichthyes; order Squaliformes; family Somniosidae; genus Somniosus; species Somniosus microcephalus. The sequence continues at coordinate 108,927,286 of NC_140998.1, read as the reverse complement.
CGAAGCTTGACACCATCAAGACACAGCAGCCCACTTGATTGGCACCCCATCGACCACCTTAAATATTCTTTCCCTCCACCACCGGCGTACCGTGTACCATCTACACGATGCACTGCAGCAACTCGCCAAGGTTTCTTCGGCAGCACCTCCCAAACCCGCGACCTCTACCATCTAGAAGGACAAGGGCAGCAGGCGCATGGGAACACCACCACCTGCAAATTCCCCTCCAAGTCACACACCATCCTGACTTGGAAATATATCGCCGTTCCTTTATCGTCGCTGGGTCAAAACCCTGGAACTCCCTCCCTAACAGCACTGTAGGAGTACCTTTACCACGGACTGCAGCGGTTCAAAAAGGCAGCTCACTGCCACCTTCTCAAGGGCAACTAGAGATAGGCAATAAATGCTGGCCTTGCCAGCGACAACCACATCCCATGAGCGAATATTTTTTTAAAAGTCATGCTTGCAATTCAGTCGTTTTTTTAAGACCATGAATCCTGCAGTTAATTTACCTTTGAATGCATTTCCCTCATTGCATTAGATCAACAACCTGTGATTGTCAGAATATCTCCTTTGTTCTCCACACATTCTGCACACTTGAAAAGAATTTACAACACAGAACCAGGCCATTTGACCCAACCAGTTGATCCAAAAGAGCAGTAGTCTTAATCCCATGTGCTCACCCTGTTCGCATCCTTTTATTTGCTTCAACCACAATCTCTAACACATTCGTAAATGTTCACATGGCCTCTGCTTCAATCACTAACTCTGGTAGTGCATTCCAGTTTCAACCTTGTTCAAAAATAAATGTATCAATAAGTTTCTCCTGCACTTTATCCTCTTAAAATTTAGTCAGTTATCTATGTCCTCTTCTAGATTCCACCCCCTCCCTCCAAATCACTGGAAATAGTCCATTTTTATTTACTGTGTCCTATCCCTTCATAATTTTAAAACAGCCCTGTCAAATCACCCCTTAATCTCCTGTTCTAACAAAAGCAGCCCAATTTTTCAAATCCGTCTTTGTATATCTTCTTACCAGGGAGCATCATAGTGAATCTGCGCTGTACTCTCAATTGCCTCAACATCCTTTCTACAGCGTGGAGCCCAAAAATGTAATCTGTACGCTAACTGTGATCTTACTAAGGTTTTATATCGATTCACTATTACATCTCAACTTTTATATTCTAATCATCTTGCTGTCAAACCCAGTATTTTATTAGCTTTCTTTATGGCCATAACCACTTGAGGTGCTGTATTTTACCATTTAACATTCTATACTAAGTTGTGGGAAATTGCTGAATCCTTTTTGCAAACTTTGTAAATTGTCTTAATAGTGTTCCTGTCCTTTAACTTTCCAGGTCTTATTGTTGGGACCACAGACCTGTGCAAAAGGTACCATGTGTATCTATATGGTCAGGTAGTTCTTACACATGTGCTGTCTGTTTAGAATCCATTGACCCAATTCCATCCTATGATGTTTTGAAGAGCCCTTGCTGTAAAAATACATGGTTTCACAGACAGTGTGTGCAGGTGAGTGAAGGTTAAAACTGAAATTCAATTCAATTTCGGGGATTAAGTTCAGTGTTCTGCCTCAAAATTATTCCAATACATCTTTCAGTTTTGAAAGCATTATAGTTGATTGGTGATTATTGGTCTCCAACATGAAATGGGTGCACACTATCAGGACCTGGTTACTTATATTCAGCTAAGTTTTTTTCTGAACCAAATCCTTTTCTTCAGTTATCTGTATTCCATATCTTTCTCTAGTACACTTATACTCTCACTTCCACCATCATTTTAAAACCAGTGCAAAATATTTAATATATCTGCCCTGCTTTCATCCTCTACATGCTCTCTTTAACCATTCTTTTCTTTTACATATTCTTAACATTCCTGTAAATATCTGCTAGCCTTTTTCATATTCCCTTTTTAGACCTTCTAATCCTCCTTTCCCTTCCACCACACACTATATTCATCATGATTATCTTTATTATTCACCCTAACTTTATCATATGCCTCCCATTAAGCTTCAATTTAGTTTTATCTCTATTTATCCACGGCATACTATTCTTTGGTGCACCCATTTTTTTGCCTTTTAAAAATGTATTTGTTCTGTACTCTATGCATTTTACATTTAAAGATTTCCCACTGCTGATCTGTGGACCTGCTTGTTAACTTTTCTGCCCAGTTAATTTGAGCCAAATCCTTTTTATTTTATTTTTTCAGTCCTGCACCCTTATCTTTGACTAGGCATTATCCTTTTCTATTCTTACATTATACCTAATGATGGTGTGCTTGCTGTTTCCCAGTTGTTCTCCTACTGTTATTTGCCCCAATGAACTACCAACAGTTTAGGAGGGTTTGCTTGAGATGGCACTGTCTAACAGAATGAGCGGTGACTACTTTCTCACTGTTTCAGTATTCGTTGGTAAATGTAGTTCTTTATTTCCTTTTTGTAGTATCAGGCACTGAGTGCTGGGGTGTTCTTCTTCAAGTGCACTATTTGCAGTAATAAGGATGAGTTCCAGAAGGAGATGTTACGAATGGGGATCCATGTTCCAGAAAAGTATGTGTATACCTATCAAAAGCTTATGTCGCTTTTATTAAATAAAATATATCTCCGCAATACTTTTTTTGAAATGTTAATTGGAGGCCTTTTTTTTTGTTCTGTTCTTCTGATACTGGAGGGAACTGGCTGAGAAGCGGTATTGAACCTGATTTTACGAAGTCACTGAATTAAACTTAACTGAAGGTGATCCAGCCCCGGTTAATTAGCATCACTTTAATGGCGTTGCTTCAATTCCCTCACTCCGCATCAGTAATTTCTCTCGGCCATTTCCCCTAGTGGCAAAATCAATGCTTGCTGTTTCTGCCTTCTAAAAACACGGCACACACATGTCATAGTTTTGAAGATCGGTGGTGTTGAATGTGTTGTAGAAAACCCAAGGACCCGCATAAAGTTGCAACAAGTTTTTAATGACCAAAATCTCTAATCAGTATATGTAATATTTTGTATACACTGGTGACTTGCTGAGATGACTTCCCTTTCTCCCCCTCCCCCCCCCCCCCCCCCCCCCCCTTTGCAGTAATACTTGATATTATGTTGCCAAATGTCTGGGATTTTTTGTACAGGGATGCATCCTGGGAACTTGAAGAGAATGCATTTCAGGAACTATTACAACGTTACCAACGATGTGATGCAAGAAGATGTCTCTGTAAAAATGGAAGAGAATATGCTGAACCTGATAGGTAAAATTCATTTTTCCACGAAAAGTGATTGCTGTATTAACAGCCTGAAATTAAGTTAATGAACCATGACATTGAATTCTATAAAGCTAATAAACTGGGATTTTGGGAAGCAATAGTATTACATTTTCAATTAAAATTTTGAGTTTAACTGCCAAAAAATCTCCTTGTTAAATATAAATAAACACTGAAAATAAACTGTGTGTGGGCATAAAAGCCCTTTCCGATGCTATCTTGGAGCTAACTGGTCACGGTTACTGCTATGACAGCAATGAAATATTTTCTGTAAAACACCAGCGTAGTTTCCTGGTGGTAAATTTAAGATGCCTTTGGCAGAAACTGGTTTCCATCATGTTTCAAATTTATAAGCTATTTCATGTTTTTTTTTCATTTTGAATGGTAGCTAGACATAGGCACTGGGATTTCAGAATTGGGGCTACAATTTTTTTCTGATAAGATCTGCTCTGTTCTTTATTGCAATGTAGGAGCGCGGGGTGAGTGAAAACACCCATGCTCTGGGTTTGACCGTGAAGTGATTGCCTTTGCTGATATCTGTAACGGTCTTTCCTCAGATTCATAGCGATTAGCCTGCCACATAAGGCTTATGAAATGTTAATTTGCGCAAAGTTGTCACTGATAGCTCAAGATCCAGTTATTTTTACTGCCCATCAAGCATTAGGATTCAAAACCTATCCAGGTGTTGAAAACCAGCAGCCTGCACTTGATATGACTGAAAGATATAACCAAATCAACAACTTTTGTTTCTACCTATTGAGAGGAATTTTTTTTTTTTTAAAGAAATTTGTTCAGTGAGGAACAGACTGTTTTGATCTGAGGTGTGAGAAGTTGCTTGCGTCTGATGTGATCAATGCAGTTTGTTAGCTATATCTACAGGTGAATCGGCAAAACTGCATCCAGACAACTTTGGCAAGCAACAATCAGTGACCACAGAAGTGTGCACTTGCGTGAAAGGCTTAAAGGACTCTGAGAATCTGAAACACATTGTTACATTGGTTTCAGAAAACAGTTTAAACTTATCAGAGAAAGTTAAAAATTATATTGGTATTCTTGGCCCCCTCCTATTTCTCATCTGCATTTTGCAGATGGGCGACATCATCCGAAGACATGCAACAGAGTACATGTTGAACCTAACGACACACAGCTCTACCTCACCACCACCTCTCTCGACGACGACTCTGTGTTGTCAGAATGCTTGTCCAACATGCAGTACTGGATGTGTTGCAATTTCCTCCAATTAAATATTGTGAAGTCGAAAGCCAGTATTTTTGACCTCCGCCACAAACTCTGTTCCCTGGCCACTGTCTCAGGTTAAACCAGACTGTTCTCCTTTAAGACCCTCCTTAAAATCTACCTCTTTGACTAAGCTTTTAGTCACCCGTCCTAATATTCTACAATCTCCTTCTCTGGCTTGGTGTCAATCTTTGTCCGATTATTGTTAAGCGCCTTGGGGCGTTCTCCTATATTAAAGGTATTATAAATGCAAGTTGTTGTATTTTAATTGTTTTGTTTCTGTATGTATTTACATTTTATAATTTTGACTGTGCTCACTGCAGTTGGCTAAAATTACTGAAGTGTTGGAAGATGTCTAATTAGAATTCTACTATGCTAACTAGCCCCTTCAACTATCTATAATTTTTACAGTCGAAACATGATTTGCACATTCCTTTGAAAAATGCTGTGAACTTTCCTCTTAAAATGTCTACAGGTATTTGTGACTCTTAACCCGCGATGCTTTGCTGTGATGTCAATAGGTGTTTGTGCCATGTATTTCTGGGCAGACTTAAGAATGAGCAAATCAAATACTCCTGGGCACCAACTTCCCAAAAGGGTCCAAATACAAGAGCAGGACCTTTATTTAAATATTTTAATGTGCCTAGCGTTCATTTCGGGCAGCACCCAGGTCACTTAGGGAGCACCAATAACCACTGACGGCCACCGCATTTTGAGAGTACTTCCGCTGCGGATGGTCCACCGTGAAATTGGTAAGTGGACTGCCAATTTCACGCCCAACAATTGGGTGAAATGCAAACATGTTTCTACCACATTTTACCGTAGAAGGTTTTTAGATTTCTCTGCACATCAATGCCTCAGAAGGCTGCAATCCAACCCCCACCCGCGCCAATGTGGAAGATATGCAAACTGCTGCCTGAAGACCTGCAGTCCACTTCGATCAGGAGAACAGCATTATCTGTACTAGTCAAAGTCACCACTTCTTGAATTTTTGTGCAACTGGATTCTTCCAGGCAGCATCTGATGACTTTTGCAACAGCCACATTAGTCGGGCAGCAGCTCCCCATTGTATAAAGATAATCACTGATCCTCTCTTCTGGGAGGCCTTGCAGTTCATTGCCTTTCTAGTAGAAGAGCAAGCAATCCAGTTCTACAGATTGGCACGGTTCCCACAGATGCAAGGAGTACTTGATAGTACATGTTCCTATCCGATTCCCAGGAAGCTATAATGATGCTTTCTTCATTCACCAATCTACCATACCAGCTGTGATGGCTCAAAGCCTTGTAACGGGTTGTTTGGTTAGTGATTAAGGCTATCCCTTGCAGTATGGCTGATTCTAGTAAGGCTGCAGCAAACCGAAGGGGAGAACAGCTATAATGAGGCCAGTGGCTCTACAAGAAGTGTTATAGAGCATTATTGATTGATTTAGTGGTCTGGATCACTGCACCCTATATAATGCAGTGAAGAAAGGCTTGCTCCCTCCCCCCACCATGAGGGTGTACCGGAAGGAGAGGACATGCAACAGAGCAGCTGGAGAAAGGAGGAAACGACTTATAGGCCAGTGCTTTCAATTAATAAAAGTCACTTCACACCTGTGTATTCTACACATCTCACCCTCCCATAGTTCCTCGCTGTCTAAGACTTCTGCCTATTTCCTTCATAAGACACAAGTCTACATTTCCCTTCCATTATCCAACTCCAAAAAGTTGCAAGCATCAGCAGAAATAAGGTCATAACTCTGGTTAAGCCGTGTCTACTGTTCAAAATAATATTCAAGTATGCCAAAAAATCCATTCACCCTGTCTACACCAATTTTGGCACACCGTGTCCACCCTTTATGCCAGCTATCTTAGTTGCTGAAGCTCCTGCTCTGCTACTTCTATGAGTGGCTCCCTGAATGAGTGATGGGTGCCAGGAATGGTTCTCCTGGAGCCTTCGAGACCTGAGGTGACTCGTTTTAGTGAAGCAAATGTCCCAGAGGCAGCTTTTGGCAGCCAGTCTCTTGCAGTGTCAAGGGATGTCAGGCTCATGTCTGGAGCTCCCTCATGTGCAGGAAGGGGCCTGAAGGAAGTTGGCTGAATGCCACTCTCTGGAGAGACAGTGACATGTTTTACCATTCCTTGAAGCCCACTGGTGCTAGGCAAGGGCTCTGAGGTGCTACTGGTCATTATAGACTGAATAGTCCCAATCAGGTCTCGGAAGCTCTGTGCAAATGTGTTCAGGCTGACCCTTGGGCATCTGTTAAAGCAGTGGTAGCCGCCAACCAGAAGCCACTATTGTCTTTCGTACATCTTCCTGGCACCTTTGTCACCTTGAGTGCCTGCACATGTGATCGCTGCTGCTGAGTTGAAGACTGGGCCCTTGAGATCTGGGCTCCTCGGCCAAGGACGGTCATTTCTCCACCTTCCATGAAGGAATGGTGATCTTCCCCTCTTTCATTCCATGGTCCTCCTGCTCACAAGTGCCCTGCCCAATGAAAACTCTTCTAAATCACTACTTCCACTTAAGTGCGTGTCTGAGATGTTGCTTGCACAGGTCAGATTCCTTGAAGGTGTTCTGGATCTGGAATTGCCTGGGTGGTTATTGGAATGGCTGGCTGCTTCTGGCAATGCACCCCTATGATGTGAAAAACAAAAAACATTTCTATATTCTCTGTTTCCCTCCCTGTGATGGTAACCCAGTAAGGAGTGGTAATGCTGCTCCTAATCCATCCCAAATGCATAAGTAGGGACCAGGAGGAAAAACAGGCAGGCGAGCAGCAGAACCATGTGGGCAGGCAGAAGTCCCACCTCCACTCTTCTGCCAACAGGAGGAGAATGCAGTTATACAGCTCAAGTTTCCTCCTTTTTTGAAACTAACTTCTTATCTCGTCTTGCATACTACCCTGGATTCTTATGGCTTTCAGTTTAATTAAAAATCTTTCATGTGAAACTTTCTGATGGTACAAAAAGCTAGATGATGGGGATCTCTAGTATCTACATTATTTGTAATATACTCAAAAGTGGAAGTTTGCCAAGCAGAATCTTCCCCTTCTAAATCCATGCTGGCCTTTTTATTAGGTTATTGTTACAAGGTATGGTTGTAAATATACCTTGTATGGTAGGCTAATGAGTCTAATTGCCTACATTTGCTTGCATCCAGTGCTATAAAATGTCCCTCTTGGGCACCTTCAGCACCCTCTGATCTGGGCCAGAGGGTTAGTTAGCCTTCAACTCCCTTCATTTATCAAACACCTTTGCCTCACTGATTTCAAAATCTTCCAGGATATTTGCTGTATTAAAAGAAATGGATAGAAAGTTAGTATAACCCTCTAGAATACATCTAGAAAGTATTAATTATTTGAAACTATTTTTACTTTGTACCCAATTTTTTTTGTTTCATGCAAGTTGATTGCTAAAAATGTTAGTGATGTCTCTAATCTTGGTCGAACAGCACAAGATTGTCAAACTGGAATGCAGTGCTCAAAAGGACATAGCCACTTAAGAAATCTTATTCGGCTGCAGAAAAAGGGTCCGCAGATCTTCAGAGTTATTCCTGCTTCAGAATTCCATTCCTGCTTCAGAATTCCAGATGTCTGTTGAGGTTACATTACAGCATCTCTTTCTATGCAATCTTCCAGCACAGGTAATGTAGTTGGAAAATTGCTGTGCATAATTGTAGCTTGAGCAAAACCAGAGTTTATTAATTTTTTGTAACTTACATGCAAAAAAATATTTGTATATTAATCCATATTATCGCTGCATGTTTTTTGCTTTTTTAAAGACTTCCAAAATGGTGTCTGGGGTGGCTTGTCTTCAGATCCACAGGATATGCACTTGTTACAACTAACCTAAGTTTATAATATTGCCCCTTTTTTGTTTTCAGAGAGCACTAATTATCATCATCAACCACTACAGCACCGATTGCTGAAACTGCTACATATGAGATTACCAGGGATGAGGACTTGTCGTTTGAAGCCACAGCATCACCATACAGAGAGGAATGCATAGTCACCTGACAAATGCCAGGAAGAACTATCCCTAATCCTTCACTGAGCCTGCCTGGAGGTACCTCAGATTTTGAGGTTCTGTCTTGGCAAATGGGGACATGTCAGTCACAAGAAACTTCGTTTCTCTCCCTGTTCCCTTACAAATAAATTATTTTGGAGCCTAATAGAGAAGAGTGTACACCTGCTGAAGTAAGCACAGACTATATCCATTGGAGTATGTAATCTGGCAACAGTGTGATGCATACTGATATAGTTTGCCTACATAACTGACACAATTGGCAGAGCAGATGGATGCTCTGGTCAATCTTCTGAGCACATAGGTGTAAAACCAACAACTCTGCTCCATACTATTTCAGAATGGAACTGCGGAAGGGTTTTGGAGGGACATTTGAAGGATTTGGGATCAGCATCTGCTTCACCTGTGATTGAGGTAGTCCACCACCTTGGATATAGTACTCTTGATCATGCTATGATGGATGTGCCCTTCCAAAGCACACTGCTCGTTTTATTCTGGATAAATATAAAAGTACCTGTAAAACAGTGATATGGCTATTTGCTAAGTACTGTTTTATCTCATGCACATTTTAATATATAGATTATATTTGCAAGACATATATTGCACTGGTATTCATTAAGTGTTGTTTACAGTTGAACAAATTACCTCAATGTAGTGGTGATAAATAGTTTATTATTTTCGAATAATTTATTTACCAGTACTAACTGGAAAGTTGTGACAATAAAATATCTTCATCTTCAGTGGGTTTTTTTTCTCATCCAAACAAAGCTTTCAGACTCAGTTCATGTGTTAATGAGAACCTTTAGAATGGTCAGCTGCTCACCCTGGATGGAGCAGTTCAGTCTGATTCAATGATGACCCTGCCCCCCTCCATCCCGTCCCTACAAAGTCCTGGCTCATTATATTATTATTCATGCTGTGGGTATCATGCCTAGTGGAGGAGTGTTATGGCTGGTGTTGGTACAAAAGTGGAATTATTGTCTCAATGTATCTGTTAGACAATTCAATAAGTGTGCATTCAGAATCGAGCACTACCATAATGCAATGTATAGTAGGTTCATAGCAATAAAACAGTGTTTAAAAATGTTTTGTCATTTCTGTCTATTGATGCAGGATGTCTCCCTATGCATCAGTATAGCAGGATTACATGTTTTCAATATTGTCTCACACATGTTAATGAAAATAGACTTTCAACTTAACTGTTGTCAAATTAAGGTCTGTTCGGAGTGTTATTTAAAAAAAAAAAAAAATAATACAAATATGTAAGCTATGTGATGATAAATTAATTGGATCCACCCCAGTAATTAGTTTAATCGTTAAATGTCACTCCTGTTAAATCCATGCTATAAAATACAAATCCGTGCTAGTTAGATTATCACAACTTTAGTGTCTGGCACATTTTGTGGATTAAGATAGCATTATCTAAAGTTTTTTTCTGAAATTTAGTTTGGGACATCATTTAAGGTGCCAGCTATCATTTCCCTGTTCTATTTAACCGTTGTATCTATAATTCCATGAACGACTAAGTAGAACATGGTTACTAACTTGCATGTTTCATTATGGCAACTGTTCGGTGGAGTTTTTTTTCCAGACAGTTACAATGTTGTGATGAAAATTTCTTGCAAAAGTATCTAATGGCTGCACCATTTTTCTATTTCAGCAAATGGGACATTGTACTTTGTAAGTACTGCGGCTCCAGTGGGACTCATCTGGCCTGTTCATTGTTAGCAAGCTGTCTGGAAAACTGGGAGTGCCCCGAGTGTAGAGATATTGTGTACAAATCAGGTAACTATTTTGAAAATGTGGCATTCCTATTTTAAAACATTTCTTTGATGTGTTTAACAATACATATTATTAGTGGCCAGGATCTTGCTCAAGTCGGTTCTAGTTTAGTAACTAGTTATCAGTTGATTGTATCTTTTATGGTGTTGAATGTATGGACTGATGCCGAGTTGAGGTCCATGCAATTTAAATGGAACTCTTATTAAATGCCTTCTGAAAACCCAATTCAATTATATTTGCTAGATAGCCCTCATCATCCTCATAAGAATGTTAGTAGACTAAGTGTAACTCGTATCTCTCAAACTATGGTACATAGAATTTGCAGCCATTTGGCTCAACAGTTCTGTGCTGGTGTTTTATGCTCTACACAAGCCTCCTCCCACCTTTCTTCATCTCACCCTATTGTAATTTCCTTCTATTCATTTCTCCCTCATGTACTTACCTAGCTTCCCATTAAATGCATTATGGTATTCTTCTCAACCCTACATGTGGTGACGAATGCCACATTCACATCACTTTGAGTAAAGGTGTTTCTCCTGAATTCCTTATTGGATTTATTAGTGACTACCTTACATTTATGGCCCTGAGTTTTGGACTAGCCTTTGCTGTTTAAGTGCACATGCTATGTAGTGCTGTTATGTATTTTTCCAAATATAGAAATTAGACTAACAAACGCAACATTTTACAGATCCTATCTTGCTCCCTTTTTTAAATATCACAATCACTTTTTTAAAAATTCGTTTATGGGATCTGGGCGTCGCTGGCAAGGCCAGCATTTGTTGCCCTTGAGAAGGTGGTGGTGAGCCGCCACCTTGAACCGCTGCAGTCCGTGTGGTGATGGTACTCCCACAGTGCTGTTAGGTAGGGAGTTCCAGGATTTTGACCCAGCGACTATGAAGGATCGGCAATATACTTCTAAGTCAGGATGGTGTGTGACTTGGAGGTGGTGGTGTTCCCATGCGCCTGCTGCCCTTGTCCTTCTAGGTGGAAGAGGTCGCGGGTTTGGGAGATGCTGCCGAAGAAGCCTTGGCGAGTTGCTACAGTGCATCTTGTAGATGGTGTACACTGCAGCCACGGTACGCCGGTGGTGGAGGGAGTGAATGTTTAAGGTGGTGGATGGGGTGCCAATCAAGCGGGCTGCTTTGTCCTGGATGGTGTAAAGTCTGTGGGTTGTGCAGTTAATAAATACACAGACTTCAGAAGTAACAAACAAAACAGGTCTTTACTATTCGAAGGTCTGGGCGAATCTGCCCAATAACTCCTGGCACAACACTTATATACTGGTGTGGTCACTATCGGTATTACAGTATACAGAAGCCAAACAAATAGTGCCACACCTAAAGTAGTTCCCTTAAAGGTGAACGGTTACATTCAATAGTTCCCTTAAAGATAGACGGGTACATACACTACAATCCTCCCTTTTTAGCTTATTACTTAGAGTCCCCGTTAAACATACATATCTTCAACTTCCTATAAAACAAATTACAGATATAATCTCGGTGGAGTCAATGTCATATAAAACAATTTACAAATATAATCTCGGTGGAAACAGTTCACAGGTTCAGTCTCTGCGGAAACAGTTCATAGATTCAGTCTCTGATCTTGACTCGTTCCGAACAACATTTCTTTGGTGTAGCCGGATTACCTGGCTAGCGTGACTCCTCCATAGCCTTTTTCTTGACGTAACAGCTTGAACCTTCGTCCTGTTGAACCAGCAGTGCGGACTTTTACAACCAACTGGCTGTCTTGACATTTTCCAGTTTTTCAACTAATTTAGCTCCTTTCGTAATGTCCCGCCTGGAATGGTAGAAGTGCGAATATTTTAGACAGTTATTATCTTCTGCTTTTTCTTTTCTGCCTTTTTGAAACTCTCGGAGCTCCTTTCTCGGCTGCCAGCTGTAGCGCCACCAACTCTCTATGTTCCTTAGACCTTAAGTGCTTCCTCCGGATTTCAGCACTTTGAGAGTTTTCATCACAAGCCGGGCAGACCACATCCTCGTAATATTCAGTGTCACTCAACAGGTCATGGTAATATTCGGGTTCGTCCTGAGTTAGGCCAGCGAGAGAGACTTCTTCTTCCTCCTCACCCGTCTGGACGTTAGCTGCCGGTGGTTCCTTCCCTAAACATCTTTCTTGAAAAGCCTTCTTCATGCATTCATATTCATCCCGCTCTTCCTGGGTTATCTGCCATTCCTTCATGACGGACCTCATTTGTGAGTTCAATACCTTCCTTTCCATCGGTAATTGCGTTATCAGGCTATTTAACCCTTCTACTGAAGTAACGGTTTCCACATTCTTCTGTTCACCTTGACGTGATTCAACGTACTTTTGGCATCCTTGTAAAATTTGTGTTGCCACCTCAGCTATCTCCGTGACTTTTGAGAGCTCCGAACTCGTTCCCCCTGAAGATTGAAGCTCGTGTTCAGATTGTTCCCCTTGCAGAGTCTTGTCCTTCAGCATATGAAGGAGTTGGCTGACCGTTAGCTCTTCCCTGGGGACCCGGTGGATCAGAGTCTTCTCCATTTCCTCCACCTCTTTCTCCAATACTTCCACCTTACGTTCCTCTTGAACTTTGGCTTTCAGCGCTCGGAAAAGTTGCGCCCTGATGCTCTCTAGTTCATGTTCAGGGACCATTCTTACAGTGTCCTGTTCTTCCACTGAAAGGATTCCCAGTTGAATCTGCTGTTCAAGTTGTTGAACCTCGGTCATTGCCGCCTCATATTTGTCTTGGGTGTCCTTCAATGTTTTTATAAGTTCTTGGACATCCTGTCTTTCATGCTCTGCCATGATTTTCACCTCTAATTTCTCATCTATGGATGGATCTCCTACCGATGAGTGTCTTGGCCTTGAGCTCATCAAGAATGTCCTGCAGCCGTTGGACTTCTTGCTCATGTTCAACCTTTAGTTGTTCATATGCTTCTACTGAAACTAGCTTTTCGGAGGCTGCCGAGTTAACCCCCTCCAGAATTGTAGCCTGGGCCTGTTCATACTGTTCTTTCAACTTCTCACACTCTGCTTGTAAGGAGTCGTAGAGCAGAACTGGAATAAAATCCTGGCTCCCTGAAGATTCCTCTTCCTTTGGTTCATTCTGTAAATATTCTAGTTCCTGAACAGCATCAGGGGAATGTGATTGGTATTTGACCACGATGGCTCTATGGTCACTCTCTGCTTGAGCTAGCTGTCTCTGTAGTCTTTCCAGGTTCTCCCATTCGGTGTCCCAGAACCTTTCCATATTTTTCATCTCTTGTACGAGACGGTCACCCAACTGTTCTAATTGTTGTCGTACTTTGACATAAGTTTGCGTCCGAGCTCGGTGTTCTTCCGTCATGGATGAATCCTTTGCTTGAACAGGCTCAGAATTCTCTGTCAACCTGGAGTTCTGCTCTGCAGCTTTATTCTTCTTGGTACCATAAGTCCTTCTGCATGTCTTCGTTTTCTTTCCCATCGTCGGCAAGTCCCTTTTAGCCTTGTCTTCCATATTCGACTTGGTCTTATCATCATCCATTTCAGAATCTGAGCTAATAGCTTGCACCGAGTCCTCCCTCATTATGGCTTTTAGGTAATGCCATTCCATGTCTATTTTCTTAATCCACTCCCATCCTAGAAGTGGTGGTCCTCCCTCAGGTAATACGTACAAGTTCATTCTTGGGTGTTCTTTACCCCTATCTCTCACCTTAACTCTTATTTTCCCCACGGGGTATACGTTATGCCCCGTGTATGTCTGTAATACGAACTTGGTATTTCTTAAAGGAATGTGAGAGAATAGCCGGTGGTAGTCCCTTCGGTTGATGACTGATAGAGCTGATCCAGTGTCCAGCTCCATTCTTACTTGGACTCCAGCTATTTTTAGTATGACCCAGATGGCCTGTAGATCCGTTTCTTTACCCACATTGTGGATTCTCAGCCTACCCAGCTCCTGGTTGTTTGGGTCTGAGTCTGAATTCTGTTCGTCTGAACTCTTCTCAGCCACCTTGTGTACCTTGTTGTACTTTTCTTGTGGTGGCTTCCTTTGATTATTGGTCTTTTTCCCGGACTGGCATACCTTCGCGATGTGACCCAGTTTGCCACATTTCCTACACTCTTGGTTCTTAAACCAGCATTGATTCTGGTCATGCGTGGTCTTCCCACAACGGTAGCATTTTGTTGTGCTTGAAGTAATTTGGTCCACCCCAAGTGCCGCCGCCTTTAGTTGCATTTCCGCCGTTCCTTTCGCTGCGGCTTCGTGCGATGCAGCTATAAGGACAGCCCTGTCCAGTGTGAGGTCGTTCTCTTCCAGTAGTCGCTTCTGCGTCCCTTCTTTGGACAATCCGCATACGAACTTGTCCCGCAGCGCTTCTGTCAGATTCCCTCCGAACTGGCAGTATTTCGCTAGCCTACGCAGTTCGACCAAGTATTCCGCATTGCTTTCGTCTTTCTTCTGCGTTCTTGCATAGAATTTGAATCGTTCAGCCAGCATCAGCGGTGTGGGGTTCAAATGGTCCTTCAGCACAGCCACAATCTCTTCGAAGGTCTGATCCGCTGGTTTATTTGATGCTATTAGATGCTTCAAGAGCCCGTATGTTTTTGCCCCCATCGAGTTTAGCAATGTTATCGCCTTGTCGTCTTCCTCTATTTTGTTGGCTTCGCAATAGATCTCTATGCGTTCCACGTACGTGGCCCAGTCTTCTATTTCCGAATTAAAGTCGTTAATATTCCCTCGCTTAGGCATTTTTCTTCCCTTGGGAGCAGCACCAGTATTTCTTTAAGTATTCTTATTTATTTGTGTATTTCTAAGATGGCGGTTTTCCCGCGAAATCGGCGGTTTCCCGCTCTTTCCTTCTCTCCCCGCCCACTTCAATGGCGGTATGTCAATCAAGATGGCGGTTTCCCGCTCTTCCTTTCTCGCCCCGCCCACTTCAATGGCGGTTTCCCGCTTCTGGCGTCTTCTCCGCCTAATGGCGGCTTCCCGCGTTTCTTCCCGGTGGAAGGGGTACGCTTCCCCCACAGCGGACAGGTTCAGCCGCTGGCTGGCTCTCGCGCAGTCTCTCTCTCCGTACCCGGCTCTGTCGCTCTCTCACCCGCACGTTCGGTGCTACCGGCCCTGGGTACCCCGTTGGTGGAGAACAGTTCAGCCGCTGGACTGGCTCTCGCGCAGTCTCTCACCCCGTTTTCGGCTGTGTCTCTCACCCACGTTCGGTTTTGCCGGCTCTGAGTACCCCGTTGGTGGAGAACAGCTCAGCCGCTGGACTGGCTCCTCGCAGTCTCTCTCTCCGCACCCGGCTCTCACCCGCACGGTTCCCGTTCGCCTCCCCAGCCCTCTCGCAGACCGGTGTTTCCCTCCCCGGCTGCGGTTGGGTTTCTCTTCCCGCGCCTACTCGCAGGCTCAGCGCTTCGTGGCTGCGGTCGCTGCCCGGATTTTTCCCGCCGATCGCGGTCCGGCTGTCACCCGACGCCGTTGGACCCGACTTTTGACCGGCACAGCTCCCCCTCGACGGATATTCTCTACACCTTCCCCTACTCACAGTCTCTTCGGCCGCCTTGTTCCCTGCTGATCGGCTCACTCTGTACCGTGGTAGAAGGGTAGTCAGTGCCTGTTGCAGACGGAAGCTTTTGTTGCTAAAGTCTTCCACCTTTCTCCTGCTGCAGCCTCGTGTTTTCTTCCAGCAGCACGACGAGGGCGGTTGCCTCTCTTCGACGCTCTTCTTGCTTTGGTAATCTTGCCGCAGGGTACGATCGGACTCGTCGCCACTGTAAAGTCTGTGGGTTGTGCAGTTAATAAATACACAGACTTCAGAAGTAACAAACAAAACAGGTCTTTACTATTCGAAGGTCTGGGCGAATCTGCCCAATAACTCCTGGCACAACACTTATATACTGGTGTGGTCACTATCGGTATTACAGTATACAGAAGCCAAACAAATAGTGCCACACCTAAAGTAGTTCCCTTAAAGGTGAATGGTTACATTCAATAGTTCCCTTAAAGATAGACGGGTACATACACTACAGATGGTGTCGAGCTTCTTGAGTGTTGTTGCAGCTGCACTCATCCAGGCAAGTGGAGAGTATTCAATAACACTCCTTACTTGTGCCTTGTAGCTGGTAGAAAGGCTTTGGGGAGTCAGGATGTGAGACACTCGCCACAGAATACCTAGCCTCGGACCTGCTCTTAATTTGCTATCTTCTAGCCCTTGCATGCAGTTCCATTGTTTATTGAGCTCTTAACAATAGCCAGCAGAGCTTCAACAATTTGCTTAAAGATTCTAGGATATACTGGATCTGGTCCAGATTCTCTCGACATTTAATTTGTGCAATTTGTTTTGACATGATTTACCAACCTCCATACATGATACAGCTTCTTGGAGGTTAATACTTCTGTTCAAGGCAATTGGGTTATGGTAGTCTGGGAGAAGTTCCTTAAGTGCTGCTCCAAGAAAATCTTGATTTGAGAATCCTGTCTTTGTTCCAATTAATTACATTTCTGGAGCAGGTTTTTTATTGGCTTTTTTTCTGCAATGTTAAAATGTTGGTCACATCCTTGCAGACTGTTTTTGTTATTATTTCTGATCACATTAACTTTGAAACAAACCATTGTTGGCAAATGCTGTACTGACTGCCTGCCAGCCATCAAATGTTCTACTTTTTGAATGAAATCAAGCTACATTCAAGATAGTCACCAAGAGCAATTCAAACTTTTGACCACATTGTTGCTTTTATATTCATTCTTGGGATGTGGGTGTCACTGGCAACATTTATTGCCCATTCATAGTAGCCTTGTGAAGGTGGTGTGGGACACCACCTTGAACCACTGAAATTCTTTGTAGCGATTTCACACAACTGAGTGGCTGCTAGGCCACTTGAGGGTAGTTAAGAGTCAACCACAATGGTCTTGGACTGGAGTCACATATAGGCTAGATCGGGTAAGGACACTAGTGAACCAGCTGGGGTTTTATGCCAATCTGACCGCTTCATGGTCACTTTTTATTGATACCAGCTTTTTATTTCCAGATGGAGTATTGTCCAGGCCTCTGGATTATTAGTCCAGTGACATGAGCACTGCACTACAATGTTGTTAGTGACCATCTCCAATTTCTACTGATACAGCATTCAAAACTAACTTCTTGAAATAAGTGCATCTGGATTAAAATTGGTCACAGTGTGAATTAGAATTTATTGTGACTACAGTCACTTTGTAACAGTCCATTTCCATTTCTAGATATCTTCCAACTACCAAAATTGTGTTGGCATTGGCATGATAACCACAATATAAATGTCTGTGAATAGTTCTTTAATTTGCTCTCAATCCCCCAATAACTTGGAACACTAATCAGTATTTAGTCTATGCATAACTTTATTTTGATATTCAGCATAGTTAACAAATTACTGCTGATTTTGAGGTTACTGCTCTTTATTACTTGTAATAACTTTGGAACTAAATTGTTAATTTTTTTTAATTTGTTGTTGCAATGTGGGTGATGCTGGCAAAGCTGCATTTATTGTCCATCCCTAGTTGTCTTGAGAAGGTGGCGAACTGTCTTCTTGAACCAATGCAATCCTTGTGGTGGTGTTCCCACGGTGGTGTTGGGTGGGAATTCCAGGATTTTGACCCAGGACAATGAACGGACACTAATATGTCCACATCACAGTGGTGTGTGACTTGGAGAGGAACTTGGAGGTGATGGTGTTTTCATGACATCGCTGACCTTGTATTTCTTGGTGATAGAGGTCGTAGGGCTAGGAGGGGCTGTTGAAATAAGCTTCAGTCTCAGTGCATCTTTGGTGGAAGGAGTAGATATTGGGGTAGAGTTTCCGCTCGGTTGCGCTGGGTTTTTTCGGCGCAATTCCCTGAAATTGGTGTAACGTACACAAAAGATTGCGGCATTTTAAGTGCAAATTACGTTCAGCACAACTCAAGTTTCTGCTATCTTTTGCACTCGTTTAAAAATACATCGCATTAAAAGCCATGCCCCCATGATGAATTAATCACCATTGCAAGTTCCTGCTAATTTAGTTTGTTTGCAGGCCGAGGAGGCTCTTAATAAAAATAAAAAAATTAAAAAAAAATCTGGTTCTTTTGGGCGCAAGGACACGAATAGGCACATTTTAAAAGGTTTTGAATGTAATTTTTTTAAACTTGCACAAACTACTGTACCTAATATAACTAGTAAATGGTTCTTTTTTTGTGATTTTCAGTAATTTAAAATAGTTACTCACGTGGATTGACATTTCTCTAGATTATTGATTAAAAATTATTTTTTGTGATTAAATCCATTTTCAGTTGTATTACTCAAGCTGCACCAAGTTACCACTCTTGTATCACAGAATTTTTTTAAAAAGCTAAATGTTTTTATTAAAAAAAAAAAAAATTGTTCTAAAGCGCTGCCCGATTGCGCTGGTTCATGGTGGATTTTGGTTCGGCGATATGCAGACGAGTTTGATCAGAAACCTGGGTGGGGTGGAAACACTTCTCAAAATGGGCGTAATCGCCGATTTGCACCCAAAGCAGACACTCCATTGATTCAAGCAGACTGCTTTTTTCCCTGGATCGTGTTGAGCTTCTTGAGTGTTGTTGCAGCTGCACCCTTCCAGGTGAATAGTCAGTATTCCATTGCACTTCTGAAATTGTAGCAGCTGTATGCTTCTTGAATGCACTGTGCAAAGAGGGTATTGTTGGGTATAACAGAGTGTAGAATGATCATCTGAAGCACTGAGCAGGACTGACCTGTGCAGTTACTGAACATAAGTGAGAATACTTCAGTGGGCAAGGCATGCATACTGGATGAAGACCAGGAGCCTTGGAAGGTAAAGGAATGAACCCCAGGCAGGTAAAAGCTATGTGCCAAGCTGAAGCTGAGAAAGGGGGATTCTATGGAAATGTCTGAAATGAAGCGTGACAACAGACAAATGGCTGTGGATGCTAATGCATGTTGGTGTGGTCTTGTTTTCATCTATAACTTGCCCAGTTGTGCCAACTAACTGACTTGAAATGTGTGAAAACGATATTGCAGTTTCTATAATGCTGCGGTCATCACTTGAAGACATGAATAATGCCTCGTTGAAAATCAAATGGAAATGCTGAGAGATTGTAAATGTTCACTTACTAATGACTGGTTCTGTAAAATTGGCCAGATTTAACTTTGTAAAATTATTTTTCATTTTTCCCCATAGAGAAGTTAAGAAAAAGGCTTGGGTCAGAGATAAACTCGCCAAAAAGGAAATTTGCAGATAATCAAGAGTCGCTGCATTCTCCTTCTAAGTGCCCTAGATTATCAAGTGGAACTCTGAAAGAACGCAAAAAGTGGTTAGTGCTGTTGCAAAAATTATTCATAGTCAAGTTATAGAATGTTGAGACTCTATCAGTACTTGATTATAACAATTCAATAACATAGTTTATTTAATGGATCCAAATTCTGAAGCTCAAAAATAATTTTTTTGCCTGACCACTTCCTTGTATCCCTCACTTCCCACATCTCCCTAACCCTTCCAGCCACATTTACTTCTGCATCTGCCTCTGTCTATATCTCTGCAGCCATTGCTTTGCTTATCTCCGCCTTTTGATGCCCTTATCTTCAGCAAAACCTTCACTGTCTGCCACCCTGGCCATCCCCCGGTACGGCCTTATTTTCACTCACCTGGGGCCAAGCCTCGAGAAAATCTGCGCCACAACTGGCTTATCCATCCATCACCAGATCTGCATGGCAGGTCACGCTCTACCAGGGGCCTCTGTCAAAACTAGTCTTGTCATTCTGAAGAACAGTGATGATGCCTGGCTTTGTTTCTCTACAGTAAACCTTCTCCTTAAATCCTCGCCTCCAACAAAAATGAGCTAATTGACTTCTTGTTAATAAGATTGAAACCATCCATTCTGCTGTTTCCCTCCCTTCCCCTTGACCACCAAACCTCCCACTCCACTGTACCCCTGAATCCCCATCTCTGGTTTCACTCCCAGCTCCCACCATGCCCCCTCTGGGCTTATCTAGTTATGCGACCCACCTCCTGCTCTCATGACTTTCCACTAAATTATTTCCCTCCTTGGACCGCAAGCTAGCTGGCATCGTAAATGATTCCCCCTCCTCAACTACTGCCCCCCTCCTTTTCAAAACTGCCATCACCAACCCCTCTTCAAAAACATACCCTTCTCTCTGTCCTTATAAATTACCGCCCCATCTCCAAAGTGATTGAGTGTGTTGTCACCTCCCAGATCTATGCCCCGTTCTCCCTCAACTCTGTTTGAATCGCTCTGATCAGGTTTGCATGTTTCCCACAGCACTGAAACCGTCCTAAACAAAGTCGCAAACAGCATTTTCTGTGACTGGTGCATTGTCCCTCCTTGTCCTCTGAGCTCTCTGCAGCTTTTGAAACAATTGGCCACACCTATTTGGTCCAACAAGCCCACTATATTCAGTGGCGCTTGTATGATTTACTCTGTTCTGGAATTTTGTACGGTAATTCAATAAAAAATTATCCATCAGTCCAATATTTTTTAGCCAAAATGCATTTCCTAGATGACCATCTAATGGCTGACAGAATTAGTGTAGAGTATTTGATCATTTCATACCGTAGCTTCATTTCATGAAGAGAATAGATTAGTTTTTTAAGTGAGTTAATTTACATTGCATTGTCACTTTGAATATATATTCCACATACTGACTACTGGTTGGAAGAGAACAATTATTCTCATTTTTAATCTTGGTTTATAAGTGTTTTATTCTGTGAGCACAGTTTATTAAATAACCTGTTTAGATTCATGTTATTGATGCCATTAAGTATTTTTAAAGGTTAGGATCATTTTCTTCAACTCATTGTTTATCCCTTGAGAACAAATTCAATTCTGTATGCTGTCCTCGTAGTTTACTATTTTTTTTTAGCACCCAAATCATCTTTGTCAATTGCATCCATATCATTTTCATAATAAGTTGCCCAAAATTCAGTGATTTTGGCTATTTACAGCATGTTTTAAAAATTATTTGGAACACACTGTTGCAAATGGGGCTTTGCCTGTCAGACTGTTAATCAGCCTACGAATCCTTCCACTACTTCATACTTTCCCCAAGGGTGAACAACAAACTAATGTTATGTGATAGCCTAAATGCCACTCTAAATCTCTGGTATTTGTCCCTGAAATGCATCACCCTAATCTGGTATGACAGGAAACACAAATAGAATCATGTAGAATTCATATAAACAATCAGTTATCTTATTTCGTGGACATGCCTTCCTTTTATTAAAAAAAAACAATAAACAAATATTGCCCAATCATTCTAAAGTGAGTAACATAAAGAAGACACTTCAAGAAAGCAGTCTTGATGAAAACACAACACAAGCTGTTGCAGTTCTAGAAATCATGGATAAGATCACTCATGCAAGATCCACAATCACTGTGTGAAGTGTAGTACATTCTGATTCTTAAAATATGTGTCACACTAGCTAGAGAAACCGGAGTCAGCACTGAAGATCTAGGAAAGGTTTGCCCTTCTGCAGGGGAATAGATTAGTGGGAATATTACTCGCCTGTTCTTTCCACACCCACCATCTCGCTGATCTTGCTGTAGGATGTTTCGTGTGGGAGGAAGCTTTCCTGTTTGAGAGCGATGGTAAGTTGCAGACATATGAACATACAAAAATGACAGGCAGGGAAAGACCAGATGGTCCATCCAGCCTGCCCAACACTCGTGATGCCATGAATAGACATTTCCTACTCCTACCCCGCCCCCACCCACCCCAACAGCCATGTAATTTCCTGAGGGGCAAAAAAAACCACGGCCAACAAGGGAAAACAAACCTGGAAAATTCCCCTCTGACGACCTCAGGCGAGCGAAACCAGTCCAGGAGACCAGATTGACTATGCTTACATTAACTGTTAAATCACTAACCTTTTTATAAGATGCGATATCTGCTCCAGCCAAGAACCGGTCCAGCTCCCTTTTGAAGGCATGCAGAGAGTCAGGACACACCGCACAAGCTGGCAACGTATTCCAAAGGATCACTACTCTCTGGGGAAAAGAAGAACTGCATAACATCTAGCCTATTCCTACTCTTGCATAGTTTAAATGCATGATGTCTGGTCTAATCTGTCAAAATAAAATAAATCTATCAATAAATATGCAATCCAGTCCTTCATTTTATATACCTCTATCAGGTCGCCTCCAAGACTACGCGGCTCTAAAGTGAGTAGACCCAGCTCTCTAAGCCTACCTGAGGAACTAAGGTTCTTTAAGCTGGGAATCATTCTTGTGGCTCTCCTCTGAACCTTTTCCAAGGGCACTATATCATGCACCATGTGAGGGGACCAGAACTGGACACTGTACTCTAGATGCAGTCTAAACAAGGACCTGTATAAGGACAGAATGGTGTCCTTTGACATGTATTTAATGGATCTATAAATACAACCCAATATCCTGTTTGCTTTGGTTACACATTCTTCACATTGGTCGTAAACCTTGATTGATCTTTGCACAATAACACCTAGATTTGGTCCATCAGTCCTGATGTCGTCTTATTTGGCTTGGTGTCAAATTTTGTCTGAACTCTCCAGTGAAGCGCCTTGGGATGTTTTGCTATGTTAAAGGCGTTCTATAAATGCAAGTTCTTTTTCTCAACCGCTTTCAGTATTGTTCCAACTTATGAGATCATGGCCTCTATTAAACCCCCACCACCCTGTAACATGTTCCCAACCCGCCGTGTGTGCTCCCGTTGCTGTTTTTATGGTGGTGGGCAAGTGTCCTGCCATTGGGAGGCGTGACACTTCATTAACATATTTAAATAGGGCAATTGGAACTTAATTTTAAATTTAACAGATGCCACGCTGGTTTCCCAGGGCTTTGGGAACCCAGCAGTTAAAGTGAGGTGGGAGCTGCCGGTTCCAAAAGCAAATGCCTTTTCCAGCAGTCCTTATGGGCCAGGAGGAGCTGGAGTGCTCCCCGTGGCCCATCAAGGAAGCACTCGGCCTCCCTTCTGCAATCGCCGCGGCCTCCTGTTGCTGGTTTTCCCGCCCAGCAGACGACCAGCCTGTCAAGTTGGCTGGCTGCTGGGTGGGAAAGCTAAGAAAAAAAGTTGAGGTCCTGATAATAAATTTAGCAGGTGCTCTGTGTCGTGTCTTGCCATACCCATATGTCTGGTATTTTTGGTTCCTTTGCTTAAGAACTCATCTTCCAGTGTTTGTTTTGTGCTAAAGACTGTTGGACCTTGTTAGAATATCTTTCACTTTTGCTTTTCTATTATCTAAGCTTGTAAAATGTTTCAAAACTTTTATTGGAAAGTTACTTTTTTTTCTGTTAAGTAGAACATGTAATGTTGCACAATTATTTTTCCAATGATTAACTTCAACTACAAAATATTGCTTTTTTTAACCATTTCTTCAACAGCCAGATATTTGCGTCAAGATCACTTATAGACATTTTGAAAGACTTAAGGTCACAAATCAAATTGAATGACATCTCAAGAATCACTGTTGACAGAACAAATGTCTGGGAAGGAGCTCTGAGCGAGATGAAACGCAAAACGTTCAGCCCCACCAGCACAATTTGTGTTCAATTTTCAGATGATGCTAGAAAACCTCAAGAGGCTGTTGATCTGGGAGATCCCGGTCATGAATTTTTTCGTTTGCTCATGCATCATCTTGAGAATTCAGTCTTGTTTGACGGTTCTACTACCTCGAAGAACATGACTCTAAATTCTCGAGGTTAGACATTTTTAACATTACTGTATATATATTAAACTTCACAACTATAGTTTATATTCAAATGTTTGTGATTTGCATTTGATTTTGACGTAGTACAAGAAAAGATCGATGGAGAATTGCTAAATGCTGTTATGTTGGTTTGATAATGAGCTTAATTTTCACTTGCATGCTTCTTTGTAATTTGAGTATAGTCCAATACTAGAAGGAAATGTTCAGAAGGTATCAGTAATGCTACTTCGAGAAGGCTTCCTACCTAACGGCTTTACAATTCCCAGTTAAGTAAAAGGATATGTTACAATGAACAGTAGAATATGATAAATATCTTCATTAGAAAGGCTCAGCAGATAGATACTACTTGATCTCAATGGCAACCTCTGGAAAGTGTCCAGCACTTGTACACAAGAGTGCATTTTGTTCCATGTCAATTTGAACATTTTTCAAAAAAGGTGCAGTGGTTTCACAGGTATTGCAAATATTCAGTTTGTGGACAATTGTAAAATTTATTAAAACTAAATTGAAGTGCAAATAGCAATTTATATCTTTTTAAAGTTTAACTATACTCTAAGGCATTTCTTCCTCTGTTGAGAGTGTTTCTGTTTGATTTTCTTTAATGACCAGAAATGCTTAATTAACATCTTTCTGTACAAGAGGAAGTCTCTGAGAGGCAAATGCTGTCATTATATTAGGAGACAAGAAGCTTGTTAACCTATTATTTTTATATGAAATCCAAGATGATTAAAATTAACTTACTGCCACTTTTGCATTTCAATATAATTTTATTGTTAATACAGTTTTTATTTTCAGTAACACATGGAAATAAAAGTACCCATCTGGTGAATGCAAAACTACAAAGGCGACTTAGATTGAAAGATCTACCTCAGGTTTTCTTGATGCTTAACCATAACTAATATTTTATGAAAAATTAAATCATGTCTGATTTCTCCTATTATTGCAGCACTCCCTAATGCATCTCTGTCCACTTCACAGAAATCACAGAAACCCCACAGTGCAAATAGAGGCCATTTCGGCCCATCGAGCCTGCACCGACACATATCCCACCCGATCCCCGTAACCCCTACACCAACTCATATCCTACCCTATCCCCGTAACCCCATGTATTTAATCCCCCTAACACTAAGGGTCAATTTTATCATAGCCAATCAACCTAACCTGCACATCTTTGGACTGTGGGAGGAAACCGGAGCACCCGGAGGAAACCCACGCAAACACGGGGAGAATGTGCAAACTCCACACAGACAGTCACCCGAGGCCGGATTCGAACCCGGGTCCCTGGCGCTGTGAGGCAACAGTGCTAACCACTTGTCTTGTGTTAATAAATCTACAAAGTGTAGTTAAAGTTTGTACATAAACAACATTGGGATATTGCTGTCTACGTGCCACCAGAGCAACAGTAGCTAGTTGATATCTATGGTCTCATTCTATACAATGAGAAGTAAGGAATGGAGCACTTAACTGAGATCTTGGCCCAGAAATTCGGGTCCCAACACGTGAGTACGCATGGGGTATTCGTGCGTAGGCCCAACGAAAGTGCCGGTTTCGTGCATGCATGGGAAACCGGCACTTCCGTTCCCCTGAAAGAAGGGGTTGAGAGGTGGAATGCGTGCGCATCGAACTACTGTACGTTTTTTTCCCAGGTTTTTCCGGGAGGGTAAGTCTCCAACAGTTGCACTTTTAAAAAGCAGGCGCAAGGCCTGCTTTTAACAAGTTAAGTGGTGAATTAATTTTAAAAAAAATTTAAATTTCCACAAGTTTATTATTTTTAAATACTTTAAAGAAAGGTAAGTTTATTTTTAGCCTCGTTAGAAAATGTAATTAATTTAAAAAAAAATTTAAATTGTTTAAAATAGTTATTTCATGTAATTTAGTTATTTTTTAAAATGTGATTTAAAAAAAAAAAAAAAAATTATTTGACGTTTTAGTGATGTTTTGGGGCTTATAGTATTTATAGGTTTGACAGGTAACTTATGAATGAAGCATTCCCTGCTACCCTTGGCTCTCCATGGCCCACGTGATCCCAGGGGACGCATTGAACTAACTGCGCACCTGGGATACGCAAGCACTGCGCGCTGGCAGTTGGAAGAGGCCCAGGATTGGAATCCCACGCGGGCCCGCAGCTCAACGGCCGGTGCGCTAGGTAAGTGCAGGTCGGGGGCTTGCACCCGTGGGAAGCCCCCGACCCGAATTTCTGGGCGCTAATCTCTATTAACCTGTGCCACGTCTTTAAGTTTGCTCCACTGCAAGGATACAGCTGCACAGAATTTTGCCCAACATCTGGTGTTATGGGCAGTTAGCAAGAAAGCTTGGTCTGAAACAGTGTAGCAGACTGTCTCCTAGGAGAGAGCCAGTGGATTCTATGGACATGTATTTATTCATTTACATGTGCAAATGGATAGATA
Source organism: Somniosus microcephalus (assembly GCF_052327205.1). Taxonomy (NCBI): domain Eukaryota; kingdom Metazoa; phylum Chordata; class Chondrichthyes; order Squaliformes; family Somniosidae; genus Somniosus; species Somniosus microcephalus. The sequence goes on along the minus strand of NC_140998.1, from coordinate 108,900,929 downwards.
CCTTGTTAAGTATAGATTGTCTCCTTGCTACTGAATATTAAAATGAAAAATCAGAGGTCTGATTACCCAGGTTGCTGCTATGTGTCTGGCACTCTTGATAGGCAGGGAATTGGATCAAACTAAATAAATAAAGAACTTGGATTTATATAGTACCTATCACAACCTCAGGAGGTTCCAAATGCTTCACAGCCAATTATGTACTTTTTAGGTGTAGTGACTGTTGTAATGCAAGGGCAGTAGATAGTGAGTGGACATATTTGCCCTATTGCTTCCCCCCACTCTTACTGTATAATATGCATGTATTTATGTTTATTTCCTTCTGTAGCTCTTAGGTGGGACTGGTATTATGAAGCAGGACGGATGATTGCACTATCATTAGTTCATGGTGGTCCATCGCCAAACTTCTTCTCCACAACTCTGTTTAATTGTCTGGCCTATGGTCCAGAGATAACTGAACCAACCATGGAAGATGTCACACATTTTGAGGTGGTACAAAAGATCAAAAAGGTAAATTCTTACTGGTTCTTAAACTACTACTTTTAAGTGCTGTTTTCAGCAGCACTGGACTAGCACACCTTAATTTCACCAAAAGGAGATGGATTCAAATCCACCAACAACTGGTAACGGAATGAAAGTCTTTCCTCTCTGCTAGGTGTAAAGGTATCGTGTGAGATGACGGGTGACTTAAATAAAATTCCTAGTAGGCATAGGCCCATAGCATAAACTGGCATTCCCTCACCGAGAAGCCATAAGGATAACTTATGTGAGAAATGGGGAAAAAATCACTCTTGTGCAGTAAGAAGCGGTGTTCTGAGGATGGGAGCTTTACAGTACTATGCATTGATTATTCCTGACTTGAGAGTGCTTGATGCAAATACTGGGTGCCAGAAGTAGAAAGTGTTCTATTCCCAGAACTGACCTCCCTTATCTTGAACAGAAGGGGGGAAAAAATCATCTCTCCGCAACACCCCAACTCTACACTGTCCAGTTCCTAAGCTTCGGTACTTCCCACAGAGAGGGAGGGAAACATATCGGGGAATAATCCACAGCACAATATTGCGTACCTAGCAAGCTTAGCAGCAACATTCCTATCTACTGCCTTAGAAACATAGAAGATAGGAGTAGGCCATTCGGCCCCTCAAGCCTGCTCCGCCATTCAATGAGATCATGGCTGATCAGCCAAATTCAGTACCCTGTCCCTGCCTTCTCTCCATATCCCTTGATCCCTTTAGCCTTAAGAAATATATATACCTCCTTCTTGAATATATTTAATGAATTGGCCTCAACTGTCTTCTGTGGTAGAGAATTCCACAGGTTCACCACTCTTTGGGTGAAGAAATTCCTCCTCATCTCTGTCCTAAATGGCTTACCCCTTATCCTTCGACTGTGACCCCTGGTTCTGGACTCCCCTGCCATCGGGAACATCCTTCCTGCATCCAGTCTGTCCAGTCCTGTTAGAATTTTATAAGTTTCAATGAGATCCCCCCTCATTCTTCTAAACTCCAGCGAGTATAAGTCCAATTGACCCAATCTCTCCTCGTACGTCATTCCTGCCATCCCAGGTATCAGTCTGGTGAATCTTTGCTGCACTAACACCATGGCAAGAACATCCTTCCTCAGATAAGGCGACCAAAACTGCACACAATACTCAAGATGTTGTCTCACCAAGGCCCTGTACAACTGCAGCAAGTTTTGACCTTGAATACTGTCTGGCGTGGAGACACTTAGTTTGTGTTGGGGGTGGAGAGAAAATATATATAAAGTCTGCGTTTCATGCCTTTGTCCATCATTCGAGCATCGCACTTGATATGCAAAAGTATATGTCGCACTTGATTGACTCAAGTTACTTATTTATAAAATGTAACATCACAACTGAACAGATCGGGAACGTACCATTAAAAGCAGACAAAGCTAGTATTTTTCCAATGAAAAACTGCTAATATGACGACAGCCAATCAACAACGCAGTCAACAACAGATTGCTCCAAATATTTTGTTAAATGGACTTGGCTGCCAACTTGAATTCTCACCAGTTGAGAAACTTAGTACAGGGAATAAGGTTTATAATTTAAAGACAAATTACAAAAATTTCAACAAGACTATTTATCTTAACTAAGCGGTCTAGGGTTTCAGTTCATGGTGCTTCTATTACTATCAGTTGAAGAGACTTAGACAGGTAGCAGACATTATCTCCCAGCATGCACTTGTATCTACAACTCCAGATGTTTTTTTCATTGGCAGCAAAACTGGCCATCCACAGACCAGGTCAAGGCATGCTGTTTGTAAGCCCCTCTATCTGTTAGAGAAGCACTGGCAGGACTAACGACCAGGCAAGCCAATTTTAGAAGCAGTGAAAATAACTAATATCGTTACTTTTAAATAAAAGTTGAAAGCAGTCAAAAATGAGAGAGCATGAACTTTTGAAAATTTTTGGTAAGTAACTTTGCTGAACAAACCACGTAAAATATTATATTCAAAGGCAACATATATTTGTGCCAAATGAAAATTTGCATTTTGATATGTTAATGTTTTTATTTTGTAATAATCACCAAAAAATCTATTAAAAATTCAGAAGGAAGTTTTTTTTACCCAGTGTGGTGAGAATGTGGAACTTGCTACCACAAGGAGTGGTTGAAGTGAATAGTATAGATGCATTTAAGGGGTGGTTAGATAAGCATATGAGGGAGATGGGAATAGATAGTTATGCTGATGTTGGACAAGGAAAGACTGGAGGAGGCCCGAGTGGAGCATAAGCGGCATGGACTGGTTGGGCCGATGGCCTGTTCTTGTGCTGTATATCCTGTGTAAAATTGTTATCGCAGCTGCATTTCTTCATTTGTATATTCAAAGAGAAAGCAAAAATAACTTCATATAACCAGTATATTCTGAAAGGACTGTACCATTATTTAAGTGTAGAGGAGGTGCTAAATAAAAGTCAAGACAAAGTCAAAAATCAAAACAAAAATTTAAATATGTTTACTTAAACAAAACATTTTAATAGCACTAAGTTTGATATGTTTGGTGAAGAATAAAACATCTCAATTAAATCTTTTCCAAGTTTAATGTTTCTTCATTATATACTGCATGTCAAATAGATTGACATTCTGCCTATTTGATGTCCTAGATAAAGAGCTGCTTTCCTCCTCCTCCTCTTTCTCCCCCCCCCCCCCCAAAAACACCTTTAAGACGGGCAGAGATTTTTCTGTTGTTTAACTATGGTATGTGACCAGAACAAATTTATGTATTCCACTTGCTGTGGGTAAGGAAAACACTTTGGTTGCTGGGCAGTAATCAAAATGACTTACAGTACTTTGCAGTCTCTTAGGCAGTTTCTCAAACTGCTTTCCATGGACTCCTGCCCAATCTGCAACCCTTCTGACTAATAGTGTTACCCTCTTTAAAAAGACTTGGCATGCTGTTCTTACAAGCATTAATGGCAGGTTCAAGAGCACTTAATGAAAGGATCAGGCAGATTTAGAGATGCAAAAGGAGATCTTGTGGACAATGAAGAGATACTAAATATTTGCCTCAACTTTTAGAGAAATGGGTGGTAGTGGGAGTAGAGGGTACAAGAGGAGGTGGTGAAGTAATTAGATAAAATATATAGTACTCGACAAAGTGGTGGAACTCCAAGGGAAATTATGCACCAATCCCTGATGGAAAGCATCTTAGAATGTTGAGGCAAGTCCAAGGAAATAAAAAAGCCAATCTTTCAAATATCGTTGGATATGGAAGTTGTGCCAGAGGACTGGAAGTTTGTGAATGTAGCATCTCTCTTCAGAAATAAGGGGGGGGAAAGTGAAAATCATGTAACTGTAGATCAGCCAGCCTAACGCATGTAGTGGGTAATCCTGTGAAGGCCATAATAAGGATTAAAATTAATACTCACTCAAAGACTTGGGTTAATTAAGGACAACCAGCATGGATTTGTAAAAGGCAAGTTGTGCCATACAAATTTAAAAGACTTCTTTGAGGGAACATTTTGATAAAAGAAATGCCGTGGATGTTTTATAGATTTTCAGAAGAAGTTTAAGGTGCCGTATTATTTAATTGGTAAAATTAAGGCACATGGTTTGAAAGGGAATGTGGCAGCATGGATGGGAAGCTGGTTAAAGGGCAGAAAACAGAATAGTGGTTAGTGGATGTTTTTCAGACTGGAGAGATGTAAGCAGTGGTGTCCCCCAGAGGTCAGTGTTGGAACAATTTCCCCTTTTTTAAAAAAAAAAATCAAGCTGGACTTTGGGTATAAGGGGCCACTGTTAAAATGTTCAGACAACATACAAATAGGGAGCATGGTTAGTTGTAAAGAGGACTATGCAACTTCAGGAGACATAGGTTAGTAGATGGAGCCAGATCAATTTTAATACAAAGAAATGTGAGGTGATAGCATTTTGAGAAGAAAAATGCGAAGTGGAAAGATACACTAAATAGTAAAACTTTAAAAGGAGTAGAGAGACTCGTGGTTCAGACACAGAAATTTATAAAAGACGACAAGTTGATGAAGCTATAAAAGCATATTTGATAAATTTGGACATAGAATACAAAAGCAAAGAGGTAATGCTAAATTTGTACAAATCATTTGGTTAGTCTGCAGTTAGAACATTGTCTACTATCCAGTTTTGTGAACCTTGGTGTAGGAATCTCTAGGCCTAATGAGTGAGGATCTTAAAGTAATGAATGTTATTGAAGAAAAAGTTCTGGATAAATTAATGGGACTAAAAGCTGACAAATCCCCATGACCTGATGGCCTACATCCTAGGGTTTTAAAAGAGGTGGCTGTCAAGATAGTGGATGCATTGGTGTTGATCTTCCAGAATTCCCTAGATTCTAGAACAGTCCTCGTGGATTGGAAGGTAGCAAATGTTAACCCCGCTATTCAAGAAAGGGGGCAGAGAGAAAACAGGGAACGATAAACCAGTTAGCCTGACATCAGTAGTTGGTATAATGCTAGAATCTATTATTAGGGATGTGGTAACAGGGAACTTGGAAAATTATATGACCAGGCAGAGTCAGTGTGGTTTTATGAAAGGGAAATAGTGTTTGACAAATCTGTTGCAGTTTTTGGAGGGTGTAACTAGCAGAGTAGCTAAGGGGGATCCAGTGAATGTAGTGTATTTGAAATTTCAAAGGGCATTCGGTAAGGTGCCACACAAGAGATTGTTGTACAAGATTCGGGCTCTTGGGATTGGGGATTGGTTAACGGACAGAAAACAAACAGGTCATTTTCAGGTTGTAACTAGTGGGGTGCCACAAGGATTGGTGCTTGGGCCTCGGCTATTTACAATCTATATCAATAGATGAGGGAACCGCGTGTAATGTATCCAAGTTTGCTGATGATACAAAGCTAGGTGGGAAAGTAAGCTGTGAGGAGAACGCAGAGGTTGCAATGGGATATAGACCCTTAAGTGAATGGGCAAGAAGCTGGCAGATGGAGTATATTGTGGGGAAATGTGAAATTATCCACTTTGATAGGAAGAATAGAAAAACAATATTTTTTAAAAGGTGAGAGACTAGTAAATATTGGTATGCAGATGGATTTACGTGTCCTTGTACCTGAATTACAAAACGTTAACGTGCAGGTACAGCAAACAATTAGGAAGGCAAATAGTATTTTTTTTTTTTGCAAGGGGGTTGAAGTATTAGAGTAAGGAAGTCTTGATGCAATTATATAGGGCTTTGGTGAGACCACATCTGGAGTACAGTGTACCATTTTGTTCTCCTTACCCAAGGAAGGATATACTTGCTTTTAGAAGAGGGTGCAGCGAAGGTTCACTAGATTGATTCCTGGGATGAGAGGGCTGTCCTATGAAGAGATTGAGTAGAATGGTCCTATATTCTCTAGAGTTTAGAAGAATGAGAGGAGATCTCATTGAAACGTATAAAATTCTTATTGGGCTTGACCGGGTAGATGCTGAGAGGTTGTTTCCCCTGGCTGGAGAGTCTAGAACTAGGGGTCATAGTCTCAGGATAAGGGGTTGGCCATTTAGGATTGAAACAAGGAGAAATTTCTTTACTCAGATGGTTGTGAATCTTTGGCATTTTCTACCCTAGATGGCAGTGGGTACTCAGTCGATGAGTATATTCAAGACTGAGATCGATAAATTTTTAGACACTAAGGGAATCAAGGGATATGGGGATAGGGCGAGAAAGTGGAGCTGAGGTTGAAGATCAGCCGTGATCTTATTGAATAGCAGAGCAGGCTCGAGGGGCCATATGGCCTATTCCTGCTCCTATTTCTTATGTTCTTAATTCAGCCATGAACTAATAAAACCTATTCAACAAGGGAGGAACATTTAAGTGATGCTCAAAGTTTCAATAAGAATTTGTGACACTGATTGATTGGGGGGGTCAACACTGCTGCTGGAATGCCCAGTGTGTATCTTAATTATAACGTATTATCATTTGTTTCAGATAAAAGAATCCTCAACCTTGGAAGAGTTGAAACTATCTGTCAATGAAAATGCTGACTACCTTTCGGTAGCTGGATGTTTAAGATCAGTATGGTCATTGGATGACAAGGAAATGTTGGTGAAGGATGTGTTGACCTTCCATGTGATCAGTCGAGTTCGCTCACCCTTCGAAAGGTTTGCCTTTACATACTGTACTTCCATTAAGTGTGTGTATCCACTTTAATCACTGCAACTGCTTTTGTGTCATTAGGCTTGTTGGAAGTTTGGTGAAAAGTTGCATTTGATTTTATATTTGGGTTATTGGGAATTAATTCTGTATAAATCACACCTATCTAAGATGTGGATCGGTAACACAGACTGTTTTACAGATAACTAAGCGCATGAGGTGATAATCATTAGCATTTCAACTTTTTTTTGTGTTTTTTTTTTAAACCTCTGTGTATACACTACTTTAAAACCCAAACATTTAAATATAGATCTTTGCCAAGTCCTTTATGTGAAAAATGGTCAAGAAATCACAGAACACAATGATCAGTTTTTATGGTTTGTTAAGGTACAAGTATAGAAAAACCTCAATTTTCCCTGCTAGGTTTGCATGGACTTCCTTTAGTTGCTGCCCCTGTGATTCTTGGCCCAATAGTGCATGCTTTTTGTTTCAGATAGTTTGCCATCAGCCTCCAGTGTGCCAGCTCTAGGTTTTAAGGTCTACATGGAATATCATGGGTCCTTCCTTGTGACTAATATTACACTTCATTATGCTGCAGGAAATTGTGACTCATCCTAGGGGTTATCCCAGTCTCCTGCTGTAACTCTAGTGGGAGATTAGCAAAATTCCCAGAGAAGCAGTGATATTCAGGTAGACTTGAGCCATTGTTTCTGGTAGAAGGCTGTCTTGAGAATGAGTATGTCTAGAATCATTTCCTCCAGTATTGGAGGCCTTGAGTGCTGTGCCAACAAAAGTATTCCTCCAGCTGTAGATCAGATGGCAAAATAACTAAAGGCAGGGATTATTTTTGGAAGATTCCATCTAAATGTGCACTAGATAAATTAACACTTTCTCTGCTAACTTGTGTCTAAACAGAAGGAATTTGGGCCCAAACTACCTTTTCAGCTTAAGGCTTTTCAACTTTTGAGGGATATAGCACATGCAGTGTCGTCCAAAACCAGTACTAAATATGTGGGTCTTCTAGTGTTGATCCTTTAAATGGACATTTTGAATCCTGAGGGATGAAGATGTTTTCCTGTGTCGATGGCTAATTGAAGAGATTATAGCCAGAAAATGATTAATGATTTCATGAAAGAACTGGTGGGGAGCTTCTAATTTTACCAATCTAGTGAGGGATGGCTTGTTTTGAAGCAATTGCATACCTTGCAATTATGCGAAGTCCAGTTGAAACCAAAGCTAAACGTGATATTGTGGACAACAGTCAGTAGACTCCAAAAAACTCTCCAATGACTGAGTATAGATTGAGTATTGGCTCAATATTGCTGGTGTGATGGTTCTGAAGTGCTCAAGAATCAAGAGGAGCTCGGTATGAATCTAGATGCTGATGGACGTGTTCTTTTGTTTTCAATTTCCACCATTCAGTTTTTTGTGTGTCAGCATAGAAAGGGCTGACTAATGGGGTAACCTAGGGATCTGTTCAGGGGCCTTTGTTTTTGATGTCTATTAATGATTTGGAGGAAAGGATAGTAACAAAGATGTCCATGTTTACTAAAGATGAAGTGGGAGAGGTTATAAAAAGTAGTAAACAAGTGGGCCATTTGGACAGATCTAGACAGGTTAGTGTAACATTGCAAATCCATGAAGCTGGAGAAGAGGAACGGACTGTAGAAGTTAAAAAAAACAAAAAAAACAAATGGGAGTAGTGAGGGAGAAATCTGGGGGTTTAGTGGAAAACGCCATTTAAATGGCATAATATTCAGCAGTAGTTTTTTTTTAAAAAGCAACAGGATTTCAGGATGTATAGCGAGGATTTGAGCACATGTCCCAGAAAGTGACACTTGGTTTGTGCAAAGAACTGATCTGCCCCTACCTTGATTGTTGTGCGCAGTCCTGTATACACACCACATGTGGGACATCCTAACCTTGAGGTGAATAGAAAGTTGATAAATGTGATTGGAAATTGAGGCAGAACTATAGGGATGTTCATATTAGGGAAAAAGTATAGTTTAGAGCTGATCCTTGTTGATGTTTTTAAGATCTTAAAAGGAAATAAATAAACAGGATTCCAGAGCAATATTTATGAACACATTCTACAGGGGCTATTGATGCACACTTAGATGGAAAAGCTTTAAAATCTAGCACAGTTAAGATGTAACTTTTTCACACACACTGGTCAATATATGGAATAGCCTAAATATATGTAGGAATGAGGGATGGTATAAATTTCAAGAGGGTGATGGATAATTTTTTGGCAGACAGGGTTATTGAAGGGTATGAAATCTGTGATCTTTGAAATCCACCTGCTGGATAGAAACGATCTTTTCTGGTCTTGTACAGACCTGTATTCATAAGGACTTTGGGACATATCTGAGGGGGATTAGTTAAGTATGTCTGGTGATGTCCTGTTCTTCTAGCATTTTCTTGATTGTCTTGGAAGTTGTGGGGGGATGGGGGCAGATTTTCCAGAGTTTTTTCTGAAATAGGGTGTAGTTTTCTTCTTTGTCTCCCCTAGGAGTTAGCATTACTAGCGATTGGGGAGGGCGGTGTGCAAAGTTGCAAAATCTAATAAATCGTGTGAGCATTGGGTCTTGGTCTTTCCTTTTTATTTAATGTTTGTATCTCTATAAATGCTAATGGCCTGTCTCACTCAGGAACAGGTGATTCTCCACATTACTTCCACTTCCTATGATTCTTTTGGTTGTAGCAACAACAAAAATGAGGAAAACATCATAATTCTGATAAACCTATTGTGGTTTGTAAATGTTTTGGTTTGCCAACATACTATTAGTGAACAATGTCACAATGATCTTACTACCTAGCCAAAGTGATTAGACCTGGTGGATTTTTCTTTGACATCCTATTGATTGTATTTCCCCCCCCCCCCCCCCTTCCTCCCCTCACCCACCCTTTTTGGCAGGTGTTGGCCAGGCAGAGTGCATCAGAAGTGTGGTCTGGCTGTCCAGGCTGAGATGCATCAAGATTTAGTGAGTCTGGTCATTAGTATGGCTCAGTCACACCCCAGTGCAGGCCCATTCCATGGCAGGGTCTTGCACTAGGAATTAGTATGGAATCAGGAATGCAGTTACAGCTCTAACAGGCTGCAGTTGTGGACCTGGCTGCTGGGCTCTGGGGACCTTCTAGTTACTATTAGAGAACAACAAGGAGAAGGCCTCAGCGAATAGAAAATTGTTGGCCACTTACCGCTTTGTTCTTCGCCTTGCTGCCTGGCCCCCTGAAACCCTCCAATCTGAGGAGGGGTTCAGTTGTGAAGCCCATTGCTAACTTAGAGTGCCACTGTAAATTGGGGTAATTCTGAGCAAATGAGAAAATAAGCATTGGGGTGATTCTGCAAGGAGGTAAGTTATCATGTTCAAGTGAAGTACGATGTAGAAAATTCCACACATAGGTAGTGAAACAAGTATATTGAGTGTGGCTGAAAAAGTTATCCTTCGACTTCATCCCAAATTTATATCTAAGGTGATCTTTGAATTCCCATTTCTAGCAGAAAATTACCATTCCTTGAAGTCCTCCTCATCCTCTTCCTGCTAAATCTGAATTGGAATATAGATTTAATTTGTGGATTCTGAGAGAACTTAACTGATACTGTATTTACAGAGCAAAAGCTTTTCATAAAGCTGGTTAACTTGTCTTATGGATCACAGCCAAAGAAAGATTAGTAAAATTTATGGTTGAATGTTACTGTATTATCACCACTTGGCAGCTAAGGAGCTTTCAGATAGGACAAAGTGGCATTCCACCCAATCTATGTCACCTTGTGGACAAACCTTAGTCATGTTTTAGCAACAACAACTACTTGCATTTATATAGCTCCTTTTAATGTAGTAAAATGTCCCATGGCGCTTCATAGGAGCATTATCAAACAAAATTTGACACAGCCACAGATGAGATATTAGGACAGATGGTCAAAGAGGTAGGTTTTAAGGAACATCTTAAAGGAGGAGAGAGAGGTGGAGAGGTTTAAGGAGTGAATTCCAGAGTTTAGGCCCAAGCAGCTCAAAGCACAGCCGCCAATGATGGAGCTATTAAAATAGGGGATGTGCAATAGGCCTGAGTTGGCGGAGCGCAGAGATTGCTGAGGGTTGTAGGGCTGGGGGAGGTTATCGAGATGGTGAGGCCATAGAGGGATTTGAAAACAAGGATGCAAATTTTAATATTGAGTCATTGCCAGACTGGGAGCCAATGTAGGTCAGTGAGCACAGAGGTGATGGGTGCATGGTACTTGATGCAAGTTAGGATATAAGCAGCAGAGTTTTGGATGAGCTGAAGTTTGTGGAGGGTGTTAGATGGGCAGCCAGGAGAGCGTTGGAATAGTCGAGTCTAGAGGTAACAAAGCATCCGTTGCAGCTGCTACTTGAGTCATGCTTTTACTAAACATTATTGTTTAGATCTATTAACTAACGTCAATTTGGTAGGACTGTTCTGGGGATGTTTCTTTTAAACCAACACAACCAAATTCTTCCTATAATAAAAGCAGAAAATGCTGGAAAAACTCAGCAGGTTAAGGAGCATCTGTGGAGAGAGAAATGGAGTTAACGTTTCAGGTTGATGACCTTTCACCAGAACTGGAAAAAGTAGAGATATACCAGGTTTTAAGCAAGTGTAGAGACAGAAAGGGGGAGGGGAGAAAAGAACAAAAGGGAAGGTCTGTGATAGGGTGGTAGGCAGGAGTGATTAAATGACAAAAGGGATGATGGTACAAAGCAAAAGGAGATGGTAATGGGACAAGTAAAGAAACAAACGATGGGTCCAGAAGAAGTGTAAATGGGAATAGCAGAATCGTCAACATCTCATTCTTCCTCCTTGCTGCTGAGTCAGGTGTAAAAACCATGTGCAGTGTACAGAACTACAGTCCCTCTTGTTTTTCCAAAATACTATTGTACTTGTTCTACCTCTGGGTTTAAAAATTGGTATGCCAGGCCAGTGGCGGTATTGTTATATAATGGAGGAAAGGACAGTTACATGCCCGGCATCTTTTTATTGACTTCCAAGAATATAGTAAAGGCATTCAAATTGCAATGTCCAAAATTAGTAAGTTGTGTGTTTATATTAAATCATTTTAATGAAGGTGTAAACCCATTTATTTTAATGCTTTTGTTGAAATAACAGGAATTTCATACAAAAAGGTGTTTGTTACTAAAATCGTACAGCATGCTTTCCAGTATCTTAATTATTTTCCCTGTTAGCAACTTGGCCTACTTCTTTAATATGTGGAGGATCTTTTCATTCAAAGATTGTAAACCCTACCATGCTGGTGATCTAACTTATTTCTGTAGTCTTTTTCCCCCTCTAGTGTTGATACTTGAAACGGGCTAGTGAGGCTTCAAATTCTGAATTTCGACAGACCGAGTTGAGCAGTATCACAATAATATTCTGCCTCCTTATTGTCTCAGGTTCCGTGAAGGATTGAAGGTTCTTGGTGTGTTGGAAAATATTCAGAAGTACCCAGAAATATTCTCTGAGCTGTTATGCTACAAACCTCAGAAGTTAACAGCAGAGACATTTGGAAAAGTTTTCTCAATCAACTTTTCACCAGATGGAAGTAGCAGAACAGTTGCAGAATCTAGAGTGATCGGCTTTTGGAGAGATTACTTAGCAGATGCAGAAGGTATGATTATGATTTTACAGTGTATATTTATGACTCACTGCTCTCTGTACAATCACCAGCATCTATTATGTACAGCTGAAATAATCTAACCTCTTCCTCGTAAAAGGGACTGAAGCAAAAATGGTGTTGGAACCAAATGAGTTAGTTTCAGTTTTGGGCTGATCCTGTCAAAGGACAATAATCATAAAAGATGATTAGATATATTACAACAAGGAGAATTTGCAGAGAATCCGTTTATCACCAAGATGTTTTGCATTAGATATATTTTAGGTATCAGGTGATCATTCATAGTTGCTCATTCTTTTCCATCTTTGGAAAGCAGTCTCTGACCATTTGCAAATTTGCTTGAATAGATCAAAAAGCTTGCATGCTTTCTGGTTTGAGATTTCCCAAAAGTTATATTTTCCTTCACCCAATCTTAGTGATCCTGGAAGAAAGAATGTCTCACTTATACTTTTACACACTACTAGTGAGAATTCCGTTCACATCTGCAACACAAGGTGCAAAAGCACTCCAGCTCGGAGATTGGAATTGAATCCCTTGTACTTGGATTTTGTCTAGTGCCACCCCAAAGCAGTGTAGTACTTGTGGGGGGCGCAGGGGGTTGCTGATGTGATTGCTCTGTTTACGGTATAGGCCCAAAGACACTTCCAGACTGTTGTAGCTAAACCTTCTTGAAGAGTAGTCACAAAACACAGGGAATAGAGATTGATCTAGAAGTAGCTATCTACTTAAATTCGTGGCATCAAGGCATATTAGGCAGGTTCTACTTGCAAATTCAGGCACTGTATTTTATCACGTAACGAATTTAAACAGCTTGGTTACAGTTGTATGCAACATTGTGTATTAATGTATTTGAGCTGTGAATAATGTGACTGACCATGTTGCTTGGAGAGCAAACCGTTATTTTGATTTCAAAAATAAAATTTCAGAATACATTATCCACCAGAAGGAATTTTTCTTTTTTGTTGATTAGTTAGTTACATATAGGGTGGGAAATCTAGACTGTAACATGTACAAGACACATTCATCCCAAGAAACTATCTTGTATTTTTAAGTTTAAGATCTTCCATTCTATACTGAATACTGGCTCTTTAGCATCACTCAACTGTGTTGTGGTACACAAAAAATCAACAGTAATCAGCTGGTTTTGATCATTTGGGCTACTGGCCAAATAGATCAGTATAACCATGTTCAACTGTACATCATTTTAGTGAATTAACTTTTTTCTTTTCAGATGGAACAACTAAAGCTTCTTTTGAGGGAATGTTGACTTTTGCAACTGGTACAAATGTCATTCCACCCATCAGCTTTCATCCTGTCCCCTCAATTAAATTCTTGCATAGTGATGGAATAATTCAGTACAGATTTCCAACAGGACAAACGTGCCTCAATTGTTTGAATCTACCGATGTCAAAAACATATGAAGAATTTAAAGAATGTATGGATTTTGCTATCTATAATACACCTGGACTAAAAAGGAAGTAATTCAGTAAAGATTTTTCAATCAACTGTTAAATTTTGTATGTTAGTATGTAGCAATTTTCTTTCTGTATTAGAAAATTAGTTATGGAAATCTTAGTTTTTAATTTACATTTGTTTAGCAAGGCCTTGCAAAAAGTATTTGAAGCAACCACAAGTTTACAAGAGGAAAGGGGTAATGAATCCTCTTTCGGGAACCCTAGGGGTGGAGCGTCTTAGTTTTACTACACCATATGCTGGGAGGGAAGCAGAAACTAATGGGGAATTGCCAGTGTAACAGCAACAACTTGTATTTATATAGCACCTTTAACATGGTTAAAACATCCCAAGGCACTTCACAGGAGTATTATAATACACAGAATTTGACACATCTGCTTCCTCCCAGCATACAATGTTGTATGCTGGGAGGGAAACCGGTTTACACTGGTGCTTCCCATTAGTTTCTGATCTTGGCTGCACCATCAGTGAATGGAGCTTGGTGGACATGAGGAAAGGAACCTGTACAGTATCTCTACTTGGGCAGCTCTTTGCCTGGAAAGTTACAAAGTGTTGATGCCTAGTAGCAACTCTGCTGTCTTTTCTGGCAGATGGGGTGTAGGACAAGGGGAACCTAAGAGGTGAAAGAAAAAAATAGAAACCGCAGGGAATTTCAAATTAATTTCAAAAAAATATTCAGAATACATTCTCCACAAGAAGGGATTTTGCATTATTGTTTTGATTATTTCATAAGCAAGCTTATGTAACATTGCTTTATTACCTGGTTTAAAGAGTTTTTAAAAAGTCTGTTTGCATACGAAATCCCACATGTACCAGCAATAAATTTATAATCAACTACACGTGGACGGTATGTACTGAAATATTGCCTCATTGCAACGTGGCTCAAGAATGCAACATTTGTAGGAGAAATACAATGAAATGACATTTCTGAATTTTCTAAACTTTAGTAAAATGGAATTTGCCAAATAGTTTGAATGACTTGGAACACTTCAGGTTTGTTTTGTGTTTACTTTTTAAATGAGGAATTTGAGGTTTTGATTTGTACTTGTACATTTTTTGGAGCTTTTATTCACTAGTTTTTCCTATTGTTGCCTGAAAGTATGTACTTTATATTCTAATATTTCTAACCTTATAACTATCACTATGGACTATACTTGTAACGTAAATAGAAATTACTTTCTAGTGGTAACCCATTTAGTTTTCCCCCAAAAAATCATCTTTTATAAAAGTTGTTTAGAAATTGTTAGATATATTTAAAAAGAATTCATTTCCAACAAAAAATGAAAATGTTTTAACAGTATTAAAATTAAAATAGCTTGGTGTTGGCAGCATAAGGGTTCGTTAGGTGCTTATATTGTAAAATGTTTGTTCTTGTCTGGTGCATTTCTGTGAAAGATACTGCTTCATAAGTTGAAAAGTCTTCCTTGCACTGCACTGGCCTTTTGCATTCTATCCAACTTGTTACTAGTTGCTCTTTGAACACGGATTTCTAGTCTTAGTAAAAACAGTGGGTGAATCATTCAGTGTTACAAATCTATGTTTTAGATTTGAATAAAATTCATACAGCATGCCATTAGTCAAATTCATACTTCTGTAAATTTTATCTATCCCATAACATTTCACATTGGGAAACCATTCTGGAACTAAATTTATCTAAAACAGATGTAGTTCAGTATGCATTTGAACAAAAAAATTAAGTAATAAATGAGCATTGCGTAGATAGCCTTTCAGAAGAATATAGCAGGACTCCAAAAGGAAAGGAAACTTAATAAACACACCTTTCAGTACAAAGAAGACTAATGCTAGTGAAGTAAAATTCATGTAGAAGAAATAGTATGATGAACATGTACAAATTAAGTATTGTCTGAATATGGTTTGTGAATAAAAGAAACTATTGCACTTGCACTAGCTAGCTATCCTAAACAATTATCCACATGGTTTACTTTTACTGCATCATTGTTGAGTTTGACTTGCTATTATCAATGCATAACCTATTTGAATTGTACAGAAATATAGAGTAAAACTTTTCATACCACTTGAGGGGTTTTGATCTTTTTTTCCGATAATTAAAAAACATGAAACAATTGCTGAAACAGTTGGCAGTGAAGTGTGATAACCTCATCAGAATAAAGTATGTTGTCTGACATTGGATTCTCAGATCTCATCATTTTAATTTTCTGATGTTAAAAGGAGTTGTCATTAGCTGATTATGGATAAGCTGACCTATTAATAGACTTCAGCTTTTTAATGTTCAAATTGTGAGGACATCTGTAATATGTGATGTAAAAATTGTATTTTAATTGTAGCTGGATGGAGTCTCAATTAACATGAGCATGTTTCCATGTGTTTGCATAAATAATAAATTTAAAGAATTTACATTTTTTTCTAATGCACTTCAGATTTTTTCAAGTTCTTTTGTTTCAAGAAGCCTGAGAGCCATGATTTCAAAAGGTAGGTTTTTAATATTGTGCAAATTTGCTGTAGCTTTGAAAGTTAATATCCTAGAATGGTTCAAATAAAGTATACAGCACAGAAGAGGCCATTTGGCCTGTCAAGACTTTGCATGTCTTGCTTGCAGTCAAACTTATAATGTGCACTATACCAAAATTTAGTTTCAAATTTAAGATGTGCTCATATTGCCCTGGTTTCCACACTGTTAACTTGATGCCTTGGACGGAAGTAAAGTTTTCTATATTTTGCCTCATAATTTGGTACAGGTATGAGGTTAAAGTAGCAAACAGTCAGATTTCTGAGGTGGGCTTCTTTGCACATTTGACTAAGACTTTAATACATTTCAAGCATGGAGTGAAATAATGACCCTGAATTTCCAATCGGAGGCTTCCTGCATGCGGGTGCCTCCGATCGGAAAAAATCTACGCACGCACTTGCTGGCTCCATAGGTCCCGAGACTTCCGTTCCTGGGCCTCTCCTGGTGCGTGTGGGCAGAGGCCCAGTATCCCAGGGGCGCATGCAGTTCGCAAGCGTCCCTGGGGTCATGTGGGCCATGAGGAACCAATCAAAGAAGGGAACCACCCGTCACACTTTTGACAGGTCTCTATGCACAGATCTGTCAAAAGTATGAATGGGGATCACTTTAAAAAAGAAAGTTTAAAAAAAATTATTTAATGTTTAAATCTCTTATTTAAAATTACATTAAATATTTTAAACATTTAATTTTTTGGAGAAGTTTTTTTTACAGAGCTAAAAAAAAACTTACCTTTTAAATTATAAATGAGTGGAAAAAATTGGATTTTTAAAAACTCTTTTATGCTGGTAAAAGCAGGCCTTATGCCGGCTTTTACCAGGCATAAGATTTTTAAAAGGTTTTCAGCGGGTGGAAGTTGTGCAGAAAGCGGAACTCCCTGCCCGCAGAGGCCCTTCTCCCGGGCAGGTGGATGATCTGTCAAGAGAATTCTTGACCGATCGCAAGTGCCGGGTTTCAGCGTATGCGTTTCGCATGCCTGAAACCGGCACTTGCGAGGCCTGTGAGGGTCGGAAAATCCGGCCCATTGGGTCTACTTTTATTTGTCAATCACATGCTGATGCCAAGTTATTATAAGTCTTCAGTGTATTTAAATAACATGCAGTTCACTTCCCTGTCAATTTAGGACAGGATCATACTGCTGTACACGCCTACATGGAGTGGGCAAAAAGGATAGCTCCAAATGCAAAGAGGCAGACACTTATTTAATTTTTTTTTTAATTTAAATTTAACCAGTACCCTTTTAATGTGTATTCCCCATAATTTTGCCTTTGTTCCGTTAGATAGTGGATTGAACTGTAAATTTTATATATTAATTGGTTGTAAGATGACAGGAAATCAGCCAACTCTCTCTCTCAACCTGGTTGGCAGGTCAGGTTGGGGGGTGGGGGGGGGGGGGGGCGATCCTGGTGAGGGGGCCTCGAACAGGCTGGCAGTGGAGTTTTTTTTGTCTGCCCAGAAAGAGCACCTGTGGCCCACAAAAATTAAAATTTCCTAGGCCTTTTATAGACCACAGGTTAGGCAGCTCAATACTTGGTGCACATCATACTCACCACCCATTCGTCCTTGAGATTTGCAATTGGAGCCCTACAACTGGCATAGGACAATGATTTGCACATTTAAGCAGTCTTGCACCTCTTGATATGACCATCCCGACCAATATCTTCAATCATTCCCCACTCCGTGCATCCTGGCCTGGCCCACAGTGAGTAGCTCTCTCCCTAATACCCGCCAGCTCTGCTTTGTTTTTTTTTAAACTCTGAAAATTGCTTGCAATTAATTTTTGGGCCATACTTTGATCCAATATGGTCTTCTGGTTTTGCCTCCCAACTCTGACCTGCCTGGGTTTAGCATATTGTTGCCACTGGTTCCAGCAGTGTAGGCCACTTCCTCTGATTTCCAAGTGGAGCTGGAAACTATTCAGCAGTGTTTGATTCTCTCTACCTCCCCCACCCCACCCCCTGACCTTTTAACTTTCCTCCAACCTTTTGCAATGCTCTAACTTCACCCACTCCCCTCACCACCATCTCTAACCCTGCCCTGCCTGCCTCCTCGTTGCTACGACCTCAACCCCTATTCTACCTTTTTTGTCTATAAACTTCAGAAAGTTCATTAAGCTGAGGGGAGAAAAACAAACAGGATGTAGGAGAGATTTTCAACTCTTAAATTTTGAAGCCAACTAATTATCTGTCCTGTGGTTTGCTGACATTTAGAAAAGGTATTTGCTACTTCCTTATACCTGTGAGGCACATTCTAATTTCTAACATCCATGAGATAAAAGAAAGGCATATACTGTCTTCATTCTAATTTAATTTTTTTAACACAAGCTAAACTTTTAAAGGAAATAATGCCTCTTTGAGGGAAACTGGCCGAGGGAGCCTCTTGCCACACACTCTTGGGAGTCAATGGAAGGGTGAGGTGAGTGACAGTGGGGTAAGGCAGAGGGGGAGATATAGGTAATAACAGAAAATGCTGGAAATACTCAGCAGGCCAGGCAACATCCGTGGAGAGAGAAACAGAGTTAACGTTTCTGGTCTGGGACCCTTCATCAGAACTGGAAAAAGCTGGAAATGTAACAGATATTAAGCAGGTGCAGAGACGGGGGTGGGGGTTTAGGAGAGGAGGAAGGAATTGGAAGAACATGCTGTGAAAATGTTGCAAATGGGAATGGCAAAATCATACTGCATGAAAAATGGGGGCAGGGATTATGATCTGAAATTGTTGAACTCTATGTTGAGTCCGGCAGGCTGTAAAGTGCCTAATCGAAAGATGAGGTGCTGTTCCTCGAGCTTACGTTGTGCTTCATTGGAACCGTGTAAGAGGCCGAGGACAGAGAGATCCGAGTGGGAACTTGTTCTCACATTGAACAACTTCTCCTTTGACTCCTCTCACTTCCTCCAAATTAAAGGTGTTGCTATGGGAACCTGCATGGGCCCCAGCTATGCCTGCCTGTTCATGGGATATGTGGAACATTCTTTGTTCCAGTCCTACTCGGGTCCCCTCCCTCACCTCTTTTTCTGGTACATCGATGACTGTATTGGTGCCATTTCCTGCTCTCGCCCTGAACTAGATAAGTTCATTCGCTTTACTTCCAATTTCCACCCTTCCCTCACCTTCACATAGTCCATCTCCGACCCTTCCCTTCCTTCACTTCTCCGTCTCCATTTCTGGCGATCGGCTTTCGACAAGCATCCACTACAAGCCCACCGACTCCCACAGCTACCTGGACTACACTTCCTCCCACCCCGCTTCCTGTAAGGACTCTATTCCATTCTCCCAGTTTCTCCGTCTCCGCCGTGTCTGTTCTGACGATGCCACCTTCCATACCAGTGCTTCCGACATGTCTTCCTTTTTCCTCAACCGAGGATACCCCTCTACTGTGGTAGACATGGCCCTTGACCGTGTCTTCTGTTTCCCGCACTTCTGCTCTCTCTCCTTCCCCTCCCTCCCAGAACCACGATAGGGTTCCCCTTGTCCTCACCTTTCACCCCACCAGCCTCCACATTCAATGGATCATCCTCCGCCACCTCCAATGTGATCCCACCACCAAACACATCTTCCCCTCATCTCCCCTTTCAGCATTCCGAAGGGACCACTCCCTCTGCGACACCCTGGTCCACTCCTCAATCACCCCCAACAGCCCTTCTCCTTCACCTGGCACCTTCCCGTGCAAGCGCAGGAGATGCAACACATGCCCTTTTACCTCCTCCCTTCCCACTGTCCAGGGCCCCAAACACCCCTTCCAGGTGAAACAGCGATTTACTTGTACCTCTTGCAATTTAATATACTGTAGTCGCTGCTCACGATGCGGTCTCCTCCACATTGGGGAGACCAAACACAGATTTGGCGACCGCTTTGCGGAACACCTCCGTTCAGTCCGTAAGGGTGACCCTGAGCTTCTGGTCGCCTGTCACTTTAATTCTCCGCTTCACTCCCACTCTGATCTCTCTGTCCTCGGCCTCTTACACTGTTCCAATGAAGCACAACGTAAGCTCGAGGAACAGCACCTCATCTTTCGATTAGGCATTTTACAGCCTGCCGGACTCAACATAGAGTTCAACAATTTCAGATCATAATCCCTGCCCCTGTTTTTCATGCAGTATGATTTTGCCATTCCCATTTGCAACATTTTCACAGCATGCTCTTTCTACTCCTTCCTCCCCTCCTAAACCCCTCCCGCACCCCCTGGTCTCTGCACCTGCTTAATATCTGTTACATTTCCAGCTTTTTCCAGTTCTGATGAAGGGTCCCAGACCTGAAACGTTAACTCTGTTTTTCTCTCCACGGATGCTACCTGGTCTGCTGAGTATTTCCAGCATTTTCTGTTGTTTCAGATTTCCCGCATCCACAGTATTTTGCTATTATATAGGGGAGATAGTGTTGAGTTAGTAGTTCACAGGGGAAGAGGTTGGGGTAGTGATGGGAGTTAGGGATCAATAGGAAGGTGAAGATGTTGGGGGGGAAACTAGAGATAAGGGATGAGAAAGCCCCGGCGGGCCACATTTCCCCTGCAAAACTGACGATCCCCCCAACCACCCTAAATTGAGCTTGCAGCTGTTGGCTCCTTTCCCCATTTTACTTTCACGTTGGAAATAAAAGTAGCTAATTGTGTGCGAATGCTGAATCACCAAAAAGCTGACTATAATTGAAGCATTTGCAAAACTTCAGGATTGAAAGAACAAATCTTCACGTGAGTATTGGGGGTAATGAGGCAGCTAAAGTGCATGTTGCAGTGTCTTGTGCTGGTCACCTGGTCTAGTTAAATTGATGTGCAATGGTTTTAAAATTCCCAAATTGCTTTTTGTGGTTTAAGTGGTATAATGTGAAAGGCATGCCATGGAGAATAGCAGCATTAGAGATGGACTGCCTATATCTGCTGTTATGCTATCAACTAGCAGTAGACCCTTGCACACTTATCTGGTAATGCCTTTGGGAAATTACCTCTGCAGACTCCAACTTGGCAATCTGTTACAAAGCAGACCTATTGCCAACCTGCAACATAAGGATAGCACTGTCCTTGGTCAAGTTCACCACTAGCTTAAAACTTTCCTCCTGCTTCTTTCTAGGCTAGAATAGGGATTGGTTGCAGTATCTGCATTCTTGTCTGTATTTGCTTTCTTCGACAGCACCTCCGAAACTCATGATCTCTACCACTTAAGAAGGACAGGGCTGCAGGTGCATGGGAACACCACTACCTCCAAGTCACGCACCATCCTGACTTGGAAATGTATCGCGGTTCTTTCATCGATGGGTCAAAATCCTGGACCTCCTTATCTTCACCATACGTACGGCAGCGGTTCAAGAAGATGGCTCACCACCTTCTCAAGAGCAACTTGGGATTGGTAATAAATGCTGGCCTTGCCAGTGACGCCCATATCCTGTGAATGAATAAATATAAATCAGAAGATTGTGGGTTTAGATCCCCCTCCAAGACTTGAGCACATAATCTAGGTTGATACTTTAGCAGTGGGTGTTTGCTATTGTTGGATGAAATGTTAAACTAAGGCCCTGTCTGCTTGTTCTGGATAGAAATATTCCTGTGGCACTACTTGAAGAGCAGGGAGTTGTCCAAGTGTCATGGCCAACATTACTTCCTCAACCACACCACCACCAAAAACAGAAAAACTGATTATTAATCTCATTTGCTGTTTGTGAGACTGGGCCGTGCACAATTGACTGCCATGTTTACCTACACCCCAACAGTGACTGCACTTCAAAAGTAATTAATTGGATAGGAGATGCTTTGTGATATCGTGAGGCCGTGATAATGTACTACATAAATGTGTTTTAATCAACGAATGTGCTATTTGCATATGTCATAGTTATACAGCACAGAAAGAGGCCCTGCGGCCCATCGTGTTCACGCCAGCCATCAAGCCCTGTCCTAATCCCATTTTCCAGCACTTGTCCATAGCCTTGTATGCTATGGCGTTTCAAGTGCTCATCCAAATGCTTCTTGAATGTTGAGGGTTCCTGCCTCTATTACCTTTTCAGGTAGTGAATTCCAGATTCCAACCACCCTCTGGGTGAAAAAGTTTTTTCTCAAATCGCCTCTAAACCTCCTGCCCCTTATTTTGAAACTATGCCCCCTGGTTATTGACCCCTCTACTAAGGGGAAAAGTTCCTTTCTATCTACCCTATCTATGCCCCTCATAATTTTGTACACCTCAATCAGGTGCCCCCCCTCAGCCTTCTCTGCTCTAAAGAAAACAACCCCAGCCTGTCCAGTCTCTCTTCATAGCTGAAGCGCTCCAGCCCAGGTAACATCCTGGTGAATCGCCTCTGCACCCTCTCCAATGAAATTACATCCTTCCTATAGTGTAGTGACCAGAACTGCACACACTATTCCAGCGGTGGCCTAACTAGCGTTTTGTACAGCTCCATCATAGAAACATAGAAGATAGGAGCAGGAGTAGGCCATTCAATGAGATCATGGCTGATCATCCAAATTCAGTACCCTGTCCCTGCCTTCTCCCCATATCCCTTGATCCCTTTAGCCTCAAGAAATATATCCAACTCTTGAATATATTTAATGAACTGGCCTCCACTGCCCTCTGTGGCAGAGAATTCCACAGGTTCACCACTCTCTGGGTGAAGAAATTCCTCCTCATTTCAGTCCTAAATGGCTTACCCCTTATCCTTAGACTATGACCCCTGGTTACATAGATACATAGATACATAGAAGATAGGAGCAGGAGTAGGCCATTCGGCCCTTCGTGCCTGCTCCGCCATTTAATGAGATCATGGCTGATCCTTTAATTCAGTATCCCGTCCCCGCCTTCTCTCCGTAACCCTTAACCCCTTTTGCCCGTAGAAATATATCTAATTCCCTCTTAAATATATTTAATGAGCTGGCGTACACTGCCCTCTGTGGCAATGAGTTCCACAGGTTCACCACTCTCTGAGTGAAGAAATTCCCCCTCATCTCTGTCCTAAATGGTTTAGCCCTTATCCTTAAATTATGTCCTCTAGTTCTGTTCTCACCTGCCAAGGGAAACATTCCTTCTGCATCCAGTCTGTCTAGACCTGTCAGAATTTTATACACTTCTATGAGGTCCCCTCTCAATCTTCTAAACTCCAGTGTGTACATCCCTAAACTACATAGTCTCTCCTCATAGGTCATTCCCGCCATTCCTGGTATCAGCCTGGTGAATCGCCGCTGCACCCCCTCCATGGCAAGAACATCCTTCCTCAGATGAGGCGACCAAAACTGTACACAGTACTCGAGGTGTGGTCTCACCAGTGCCCTGTACAGCTGCAGCAAGGTATCCCTGTTCCTGTATTCTAACCCTTTTGCTATGAAGGCCAGCATACCGTTTGCCTTCTTGACCGCCTGTTGCACCTGCATGCTCGCCTTCAGTGACTGGTGTACAAGAACACCCAGGTCTCTCTGTACTTCCCCCTCTCCCAATCTATTGCCATTTAAATAATAATTTGCCCTCCCGTTCCTGCACCCAAGGTGGATAACTTCGCACTTGTCCACATTATAGTGCATCTGCCATTTATCCGCCCAATCGCCCAGTCTGTCCAAATCGCTCTGGAGCTTCCTGGTCTCTTCCTCTGAGCCCACCCCACCTCCTAGTTTAGTGTCGTCTGCAAATTTGGAAATGCTGCATCCGACTCCCTGATCCAGGTCATTAATGTAAATTGTGAACAGCTGGGGGCCCAGGACAGATCCCTGTGGTACCCCACTTGTTACTGCCTGCCATTCAGAAAATGAGCCGTTTATTCCAACTCTCTGTTTTCTATCTGACAGCCAGTTCCCTATCCACGCCAAAACTTTCCCCTTTATCCCATGAGCCTCAATTTTCCATGCTAATCTTTTATGTGGGACCTTATCGAAGGCCTTTTGGAAGTCCAGGTACACCACATCTACTGGCTCTCCCCCATCTATTCTACCAGTTACTCCCTCAAAAAATTCCAATAGATTAGTCAAGCACGATTTACCCTTTGTAAATCCATGTTGACTCTGTCCTATCCTGTCCCCATTTGCTAAGTGCTCCGCTATTTCATCCTTAATGATGGACTCCAGCATTTTGCCCACAACTGATGTAAGGCTTACAGGTCTGTAATTACCTGCTTTTTCCCTACCCCCCTTTTTGAATAGTGGGGTAACGTTAGCTACCCTCCAATCCATCGGCACTGTTCCCGAGTCTAATGAATTCTGAAAAATCATCCTTAGTGCATCCGCTATCTCTAGGGCCACCTCCTTCAGTACCCTAGGATGCATGTTATCAGGCCCTGGGGATTTGTCCACCTTCAATCCCTTTAGCTTCCTTAACACCATATCCTTAGAGATATTGATTTGCGTCAGTTCCTCCTTTGCCAATGTCCCTATTTTTCCCGATATCCCAGGGAGGTTTTTTGTGTCTTCCTTCGTAAAGACTGACCCAAAGTATGCATTTAGTTGATCTGCCATTTCCTTATTTCCCATTATATATTCCCCCGTATCTGACTGCAATGGACCAACTTTGGTTTTCACCAGTCTTTTCCTTTTGATATATTTATAAAAGCTTTTGGAGTTAGTTTTTATATTTTCCGCCAGCTTGTTTTCGTAAGCTATTTTGCCCCTCTTGATCATGCCCTTTGCCCTCCTTTGCTCTATCTTAAACTGTTCCCAATCTTCCGCTCTGGCGCTTTTTTTGGCTATTTTATACGCCCTATCTTTGGATTTTATGCTGTCTCTAATTTCCCCTGTTATCCACGGTTGAGTCACCTTTTTAGATTTCCTTTTATGCCAGATTGGTATAAACAATTTTTGCAATTTTGTCATTCTATCTTTAAATGTTTGCCATTGTTTATCTACCTCCAGTCCTCTCAGGAACGTTGTCCAATCAGACCTACTCAGTTCCCGTCTCATGGCATCATAATTCCCCTTGTTTAAATTCAGGACCTTAGTCTCTGAGTCGATTTCTTCGCTCTCCATTTCGAGTGAGAAATCGATCATGTTATGATCGCTCTGACCCAAGGGTCCCCGTACAACAAGATTACTGATTAGTCCCTTCTCATTGCACAGTACCCAGTCCAATATAGCCTGTTCCCGAGTTGGTTCCTCGACATATTGATCCAGATAACCATCCCTTAAACACTCAAGGAATTCCTCCTCCTCATTATTTTTACTGATTAGGCTAGTCCAATCTATATGTAAGTTAAAGTCACCTATGATGACAGCTGTGCTCTTATTGCACGCTTCTCTAATTTCCCTCGTGATGCCCTCCCTAACCTCTATTTTACTATTTGGAGGCCTATATACCACTCCTATTAATGTTTTTCGCCCCTCGCTATTTCTTAGCTCCACCCATATAGATTCTGTATTAACTGAGTTAATATCCTTCCTTTCAATTGCATTTATCCCCTCTTTTACTAGCAATGCTACCCCTCCTCCCTTTCTTTTTTGTCGATCCTTCCTAAATACTGAATACCCCTGTATGTTAAGCTCCCAGCCCTGCTCACCCTGCAACCATGTTTCCGTAATCCCAATTAGATCATAATTATTAACCTCTATTTCCACAGCTAATTCATCTACCTTGTTCCTGATGCTTCTCGCATTAAGGTATAAAACCCTCAGGCTTTTTTTATGCTCACATTTTTTATGAATTAGTTTGGCCCTTTGTTTTTTGTTCCTCACCCTTTTACCATTTATTTCTGTCTGCCTTTCACTTTCCTCTATTTCACTACATAGGTTTCTAGCCCCCTGCCATACTAGTTTAAATGCTCCCGAACTGCTTTATCAAAAATTACCCCGAGAACATCAGTTCCATCTCTGCACAGGTGTAGACCGTCCCTTTTGTATAGGTCACACCTACCACAAAACTGGTTCCAATGCCTCAAAAATTTAAAACCCTCCCTCTTACACCACTGCTCAAGCCACGTATTTAGCCTAACTATCCTGTTCTCTGTACTCTTACTAGCACGTGGCACTGGTAGTAATCCAGAGATTACTACCTTCGAGGTCCTACTTTTTAGCTTGGCTCCTAACTCCCTAAATTCTACTTGTAGGACCTCTTCCCTTTTTTTAGCTACGTCGTTGGTACCAACATGTATCACGACAACTGGCTGTTCCCCCTCCCCCTCCAGAATGTTCTGCACCCGCGCCGAGACATCCTTGACCCTTGCACCAGGGAGGCAACATACCATCCTGGAGTCTCGGTCGCGACCACAGAAACCCCTATCTATTCCCCTTACAATCGAATCCCCTATTACTATAGCCCTGCCACTCTTTTTCCCTCCCTTCTTTGCAACAGAGCCAGTCATGGTGCCATGAGCCTGGCTGCTGGTGCCTTCCCCCGATGCGTCACCCCCCCCGACAACAGTACCTAAGACGGTGAACCTGTTGCTAAGGGAGACAACCCCAGGGGATTTCTGCACTACCTTCCTGCCCTTGCTCTGCCTTTTGGTCACCCATGTACTGTCTACGCTGGCCTTAACCTGCGGTGTGACCAACTCACTAAATGTGCTATCCACACCCCTCTCAGAATCGTGGATGCTCCAAAGTGAGTCCATCTGCAGCTCAAGGGCCGTCATGCGGTCCCACATGAGCTGCAGCTGGACACACTTCCCGCACACATAGTCGTCAGGGACACAGGAAGCGTCCCTGATTTCCCACATGTTACAGGAGGAGCATGACACAGGTCCGAGCTCTACTGCCATGACTTAACCCTTATATTACTTTTTAATTTTCTAGTTTTAGTTTATTTATCGACTTTTGTTTTCCCGAAGCTTACTTAGACCAATGTATACTGTACTCCTCTTATTCCTTTTTAAACTAACCAAATCCCACTAGTTTTGGTTTTACTTTCTAGGAAGGTTTGAGGAAAGTACTTACCAGTTAGTCTTACCTCCCTGGTCTTTCGCTGACTTCCCGGTCTTGTGTCCCCTTGGTCCTACGCCGACTTCCCGCTCCTCCCGGTTCCTGCCCTGCTGAAAAGAAACTGAGACCAAAAAATTTGTGACCTCTGTTTTTAGACAGCTGCTAAAAGACTACTAGGTTAGAGGAGGAGGGTGGGTGGGGTTTCCTACTCTGTAGGAACTCGGGTTTAAGCCACCACCCTCCTTAAATACCTTTCACCTGGGTGCTTCCCACCAGGTCCGCTTCTGAAAAAAAGCTCACGAGCTGGACTTCCGCCTCAGCTGTTTTTTTAAATGGCTTTTTAACTCTCTCCTTCCCTGAGATTGGAGATTGGTGGGGCCTACCTGGGCCTCTGGAGCCTCTTGTAGTCGCTCTGCCGCTCAGCTCCGCCTCCACCCGCTGCCGATGCCGCACTGGGGCCTACCTGGGCCTCTGGAGCCTCTTGTAGTCGCTCTGCCGCTCAGCTCCGCCTCCACCCGCTGCCGATGCCGCACTGGGGCCTACCTGGGCCTCTGGAGCCTCTTGTAGTCGCTCTGCCGCTCAGCTCCGCCTCCACCCGCTGCCGATGCCGCACTGGGGCCTACCTGGGCCTCTGGAGCCTCTTGTAGTCGCTCTGCCGCTCAGCTCCGCCTCCACCCGCTGCCGATGCCGCACTGGGGCCTACCTGGGCCTCTGGAGCCTCTTGTAGTCGCTCTGCCGCTCAGCTCCGCCTCCACCCGCTGCCGATGCCGCACTGGGTGTTTCTGATGGACTCCCCGGCCATCAGAAACATCCTTTCTGCATCTAGTCTGTCCAGACCTGACAGAATTTTATAGGTTTCGATGAGATCCCCTCTCAATCTTCTAAACTCCAGTGAGTATAAGCCCAATCGACACAATCTCTCTTCGTACGTCATTCCTGTCATCCCAGGTATCAGCCTGGTGAATCTTCGCTGCACTCCCTCCATGGCAAGAACGTCCTTCCTCAGGTAAGGTGACCAAAACTGCACACAATACTCAAGGTGCGGTCTCACCAAGGCCCTGTACAACTGCAGCAAGACATCCTTGTTCTTGTACTCGAACCCTCTTGCTACGAAGGCCAACATACCATTTGCCGCCTTAACCGCCTGCTGCACCTGCATGCTTACCTTCAGCGACTGGTGCACAATAACACCCAGGTCTCTTTGCACTTCCCCTTCTCCCAATCTATTGCCATTCAAATAATAATCTGCCTTCCTGTTTTTGCCACCAAAGTGGATAACCTCACATTTATCCACATTACAGTGCATTTGCCATGTTTCTGCCCAATCACCCAACCTGTCCAAATCGTACTGGCGTTTCACGACATCCTCCTCACAGCTTACCCTCCCACCCAGCTTTGTGTCGTCTGCAAATTTGGAGATATTACATCCAATTCCCTCGTCCAGATCATTAATATATATTGTGAACAGCTGGGGTCCTAGGGCCGATCCTTGCGGTACCCCACGAGTCACTGCCTGCCACTCGGAAAATGACCTGTTTATTCCAACTCTTTGCTTTCTGTCCGCCAACCAGTTCTCTATCCAAGTCAATACCTCGCCCCCAATCCCATGTGCCTTAATTTTGCATGCTAATCTCTTATGTGGGACCTTATCGAAAGCCTTCTGAAAGTCCAAATACACCATATCCACTGGTTCTCCCTTATCTATTTTACCAGTTACATCCTCAAAAAATTCCAGTAGATTAGTCAAGCATGATTTACCTTTTGTAAATCCATGTTGACTTTGTCCGATCCTGTCACTGCTTTCCAAGTGCTCTGCTATTACATCTTTTATAATAGACTCTAGCATTTTCATCACTACCGATGTCAGGCTTACTGGTCTATAATTCCCCGCTTTTTCTCTACCACCTTTTTTGAATAGTGGGGTAACTTTAGCTACCCTCCAATCCATGGGTACTGTTCCAGAGTCTATCGAGTTCTGGGAGATGACCAGCAATGCATCTACAATCTCTAGGGCCACTTCCTTAAGTACCCTGGGATGTAGACCATCAGGCCCTGGGGATTTATCGGCCTTCAGTCCCATCAATTTTCCTAACACCATTTCCCTACAAATACTGATTTCTTTCAGTTCCTCCCTCTCATTAGACCCTATGTTCCCTGGCATCTCTGGGAGGTTATTTGTGTCCTCCTTTGTGAAGACAGAACCAAAGTATGTATTTAGTTGGTCAGCCATTTCCTTGTTTCCCATTATAAATTCCCCTGATTCTGACTGTAAGGGACCTATGCTTGACTTCACCAATCTTTTTCTCTTCACATATCTATAAAAGCTTTTAGTCAGTTTTTATGTTCCCTGCTAGCTTATTCTCATATTCCATTTTCCCTTTCTTAATTAATCCCTTTGTTGACTCCTAAACTGCTCCCAATCCTCAGAATTATTGCTTTTTCTAGCCAATTTATATGTCCTCTCCTTGGATCTTATGCTATCCCTAATTTCCCATGTTAGCCACGGTTGAGTCACCTTTTTTGTTTTATTTTTATGCCAAACTGGGATGAACAAATTCTGTAGCTCATCCATTCGGTCTTTGAATGTTTGCCATTGCCTATCCACCGTCAACCCTTTGAGTGCCATTCCCCAATCAATCCTACCCAACTCGCTCCTCAGACCATCGTAGTTTCCTTTATTTAAATTGAGGACCCTTGTCTCTGTCAACTACTTCATTCTCCATCTTAATG
Source organism: Somniosus microcephalus (assembly GCF_052327205.1). NCBI lineage: Eukaryota > Metazoa > Chordata > Chondrichthyes > Squaliformes > Somniosidae > Somniosus > Somniosus microcephalus. Next base: position 108,871,227 of record NC_140998.1, on the reverse strand, counting down.
AAGAATTCGATCATATTATGATCACTCCGGCCCAAGGGGCCTCGTACAACAAGATTACTAATTAATCCTTTCTCGTTACATAATACCCAGTCTAAGATGGCCTGATCTCTGGTTGGTTCCTCAACATATTGGTCCAGGAAACCATCCCGTAAACACTCCAGGAATTCCTCCTCCACAATATTGTTACTAATTTGGTTGGCCCAATCTATATGTAGATTAAAGTCACCCATGATGACTGCTGTGCCCTTATTGCACGCTTCTTTAATTTCCCTTTTAATGCCATCCCCAACCTCCGCCTTACTGTTTGGAGGTCTATATAACCTCCCTGCTCATGTATTGAGCAAGCGATTGATGCATGATTAGCACTTTAATCTTTTCCTTGGAATTGCAACAGCAGATTCAAGTGGCTGCTATACTGCAGCATTCCCAAAGCACAAGGGGTCATTAAATGTCAGCATTGTGACTATCTGGTTATTACTTTGCTGCTCCTAGCAAAGAGTGTCAGCATGGATTTGTGACAGGTCATGTCTGGCTAATCTAGTTAATTTTTTGAGGAGCTCACTAACATGGGGGACAGGGGAGTATCTATGGATGTTATCTGTGTGGACTTCTGGAAGACATTTGATAAGGTACCGCGCAAAAGAATTTTAGCAAAAATGAAAGTGCATGGAATTGGAGGTAATCTTGTGACATATGGGTTGGTAATTAGTTAAGAAGTACGCGACAGAGTGGGATAAAGGAACTAAACCCTGATTGGCAGATGTGACAAGTTGTGTTCCCCAGGGATCTTGACTCACAAGAAGCTGTGGCAAGTTGCTGCAAACTATCCTGTAGATCAGGGGTTCTCAACCTTTTTACTTCTGAGGCCCCCCTCCCATGTCATAAAAATTCCACGGACCCCTGTAACACAGCACAAGTATTTTTTCTGTATAAAAATGAGTTATTAATAGCTCTATTACACCTTAAGAATTTATTAAGTCCTAAATTTACATAAACAAAATACTGCAGATGCTGGAAATACTCAGCAGGTCAGGCAGCATCTGTGGAGGGAGAAACAAAGTTAACATTTCAGGTCTGACATTTTATCCTAAATTTACATTATGTGCCCATTTGCTGCCCACGGTGTGTTCCACCCCATTAATCATTTGCTTAACAGGAAATGAAGCAGGATCAATAAGCACAGTGCTCACGACAGACTCATTTTGTGCACACTTGGTCGGACTGGACTAAAATTCCAGGTCCGTGTCCTCCACTTCGAAAACAGAACTTCCCTCTTATTTCAATCCCAACACAACAGTGAAAGCCAGCAGCTTGAATTAACAGCACCAGTAATGACGGAGGCGGATGGTACTTGAGAGAAATGGAGAACTAAACAGGGCCCTGAGCGACTTTACCCACCCAACCTCATTGGCATAAATCCTTTAGTTATAAAGGCAGCCCCCCACTTTCCTCCTCCCCCACAAATAGCTGGCAGTATCTCTGAAACGAGCGCCCAGACTAGGCCTCTCCGTCCATCAGAGAGGCGCATAGCCATGAATATGCAGCTCCAAGTCTGAGGGAAGAGGAAAATCGTGATAACGCCTTCGGCTATTTTATTAACTCAGATTGAAGATATTTGAAGGAGAGTGTCACACCGGATCCCAATTATTAAAGCCTTCCCGCAGGCCTAGAGTCTGAAAAGTCTCTTTCTTTCCTCCCCCGCCCGCGCCCCCCCCCCCCAGGTCACGTGGCGCGCAAGCACTCTCTCCATTGACGCCGCTCTTTTCAAACGCACAAGCAGCTTCCAACCTTAGCTATAAAGACTGTGCATGCACAGTCATTTCAGGTTCTTACTGTTGGACACCATTTGAACACTTAGACAAGTCCCTTTGTGTGTCACTGACTTTTACAGCAGTATTTATCTTGTTATGCTTTTTTTTGACCCAATCCTACTTGCTTCCATGTTCTACTCACCGCTTTTAACTGTTAAATGATGGTGGGGAAATCTGCGAGTTAGTCCAGCGTTGCGTTGAAAGGATTATTACTAGTCCTAGCCCCTTTAGGGCTACCCCAGATCAGGCGTATTCCCCAGACTAAAGTTTGAGGTAGCCGAATCCTAAAGACGCTTAATTGGGTCTAAAGGTCCAGACTATCTCTCCCTAAAGGAAAGGAACAACCTGAAGATGTTAGCGTCCTCCAGATAGCACTTTTAATAAGTTTAGCTAGACTGTAACGTTCTGGATATTATGAGGGTCCGGAAAACCCCCCAGAATTCTGCAACTCCTCACTAAAGAGCGTACAGAGATTGAGTTCACGAATTTGATGCAGAAGTATTACGTGAGACAATTCTAAAAGTATATAGATTTATTAAAGAACCGACATGTAATTACAGTAGGTGTTTCAATCGCAACATTAACAGTTCCAAAAACAAAAAGCTTTCAATTCTATTATCAGAGATCCTTATTCTCAAATCTTAACTTCTCTACAGTTTTACAGTTCTTAACCTTTATTCCAGGATATCCACCAAAATCAAATACCTTTGATACCCGAGGTACAAAGAGGTGTAGACTTAAAGAGCCCGCCTCTGAAGCCGAGAATCGCTTTGCCCCTTCAAGCGAGTCTATCATCCCATTTGAAAGTTCAATATTTATATCCTTTCTCAGTGGTATTTCCTTTGAAGTTTTCTGTTGATGTAAGCTAATTATCTCTAGTCATTTTTCTGCTGACTCCTACTATTCTTACAGTCAGATCAGCTGGTAGCATTAAGAATCGTGTCGCTACCCTAGGTGTCCGAAGCTTATCATAAAGAATGGTGTAACGGCAGGTGCATTGATTTGATGTCATTTTTACCAAGGTCTTCTGTTTGTGTCTTTTTATGACATGTAAATTAAAACTCCTCAGCCAGGGTGATCTATGCAATTCTTAATTACCTCAGCTGGTTGCAACACAGAATCGTGTCTCCTGTGTTTCATTTGATGTCATTTTTACGAAGGCATATGTTTCTTAATTTTCTGTGTTTCTTTCCGAAGTGTAATTTAGGACACCTTAACAGGGTGTACCATTGTGTTCTTTCCAAAGCTTCAGACTTCAGGAGCTTTTTAACCTTCTGTTTCAATAAGGTTATTGATTCAGTGTCAACAACTTATCTTTTCTCAATAGCCTGAATGTTGCTACAGCTTTAGATTGTTGAGGCCTCCAGATTTCCAAACCCAGTTTCTCATGTTTTAATAAAGCTAGAATTCTTTCATAGAATGGTGTATTTTTCTGAATATGGCTTATTCCTTCACAGCATGGGCTGAGGTAGCGCGAGCCTTCCTTTCAAACCACTTTCCCTTCATGCGGAGCCGCCCTGTGTTCATTGGGACAAACCAACTGGTGGACCCCTGAAATCTTCTCGAGGACCCCCGGGTGAGAACCTCTGCTGTAAATAGTACACAGTGTAGCTATGGGGAGCCGGTGGTCAAGGAAGTGGATGTTTACAGTGGTGGAGTGTCAGTGGTGCGAAGGGTGAAGTAGGGATGGAAGCAGCCTATGTTTCAATGGTTAAAGTAGGTAGTCTTAAAGAAGGTCAAAGGCCTTCGACACTGTCAACTGTGAGGGATTATGGAGTGTCCTCCTCAAATTCGGCTACCCTCAAAAGTTTGTTACCATATCCGCTTGCTTCAGGACAACATGCAAACCGTGATCCTGACCAATGGTTCCACCACAGACCCAATTCACGTACGGACCAGGGTCAAGCAAGGCTGTGTCATCGTACCAATGCTCTTTTCGATCTTCCTTGCTGCAATGCTCCATCTCACCCTCAGTAAGCTCCCTGCTGGATTGGAGCTAACTTACAGAACAAACGGGAAACTGTTCAACCTCCAGTCCAGATCCAAGGTCGTCCCATCCTCTGTCGTCGAATTACAGTATGCAGACGATGCTTGCGTCTGCACACACTTGGAGGTTGAACACCAAACCATTGTCAACACCTTCAGCGAATCGTACGAGAGCATAGGCCTTACACTAAACATCTGTAAGACAAAGGTCCTCTACCAACCTTACCACAGCACACAGTACTGCCCCCCGATTATCAAAATCCACGACAAGGCCTTGGACAACGTGGACCACTTTCCATACCTCGGGAGCCTACTGTCAACAAGGGCAGACATCGTTGACATTGTCCAACCCCACCTTCAGTGTGCTAGTGCAGCTTTCGGTTGCCTGAGGAAGAAAGTGTTTGAAGACCAGGACCTCAAACCCGTCACCAAGCTCATGGTCTACAGAGCAGTAGTGATACCCGCCCTCCTGTATGCCTCAGAGACATGGACCATGTAGAGCAGGCACCTCAAAGCATTGGAGAGGTACCACCAACGCTGCCTCCGCAAGATCCTGCAAATCCATTGGCAGGATAGGTGCACCAACATCAGTGTTCTCGCTCAGGCCAACATCCCCAGCATCGAAGCTTTGACCATAGAAACATAGAAGATAGGAGCAGGAGTAGGCCATTCGACCCCTCAAGCCTGCTCCGCCATTCAAAGAGATCATGACTGATCATCCAAATTCAGTACCCTGTCCCTGCTTTCTCCCCATATCCCTTGATCCCTTTAGCCTTAAGAAATATATCCAACTTCTTCTTGAATATATTTAATGAATTGGCCTCTACTGCCTTCTGTGGTAGAGAATTCCACAGGTTCACCATTCTCTGGGTGAAGAAATTCCTCCTCATTTCTGTCCTAAATGGCTTACCCCTTCTACTTAGACTGTGACCCCTGGTTCTGGACTCCCCGACCATCGGGAACATCCTTCCTGCATCTAGTCTGTCTAGTCCTGTTAGAATTTTTTAAGTTTCAATGAGATCCCCTCTCATTCTTCTAAACTCCAGCGAGTATAAGCCCAATCGACCCAATCTCTCCTCATACGGCATTCCTGCCATCCCAGGTATCAGCCTGGTGAATCTTCGTTGAACTCCCTCCATGGCAAGAACATCCTTCCTCAGATAAGGCGACCAAAGCTGCACACAATACTCAAGGTGTGGTCTCACCAAGGCCCTGTACAACTGCAGCAAAACATCTTTGTTCCTGTACTCAAACCCTCTCGCTACGAAGGCCAACATACCATTTGCCTTCTTAACCGCCTGCTGCACCTGCATGCTTACCTTCAGCAACTGGTGCACAAGGACACCCAGATCTCATTGCACTTCCCCTTCTCCCAATCTATTGCCATTCAGATAATAATCTGCCTTCCTGTTTTTGACACCAAAGTGGATAACCTCGCATTTATCCACGTTATATTGCATCTGCCATGCTTCTGCCCAATCACCCAACCTGTCCAAATCATCCCGGAGTTTCTCGGCATCCTCCTCGCAGCACACACGCCCACCCAGCTTTGTGTCGTCTGCAAACTTGGAGAGATTACATCTAGTTCCCTCGTCTAGATCATTAATAAATATTGTGAATAACTGGGGTCCAAGGACCGATCCCGGCGATACCCCACTAGTCACTGCCTGCCACTCGGAAAAAGACTCCTTTATTCCAACTCTTTGCTTTCTGTCTGCCAACCAGTTCTCTATCCAAGTCAATACCTTGCCCCCAATTCCATGTGCCTTAACTTTACACGCTAATCTCTTATGCGGGACCTTATCGAAAGCCTTCTGAAAGTCCAAATACACCACATCCACTGGTTCTCCCTTATCTATTTTACCAGTTACATCCTCAAAAAATTCCAGTAGATTAGTCAAGCACGATTCACCTTTTGTAAATCCATGTTGACTTTGTCCGATCCTGTCACTGTTTTCCAAGTGCTCTGCTATTACATCTTTTATAATGGACTCTAGCATTTTCCCCACTACCGATGTCAGGCTTAATTCCCCGTAATTCCCCATTTTCTCTCTACCACCTTTTTTGAATAGTGGGGTAACATTAGCTACCCTCCAATCCATGGGCACTGTTCCAGATTCCATTGAATGTTGGAAGATGATCAGCAATGCATCTACTATTTCTAGGGCCACTTCCTTAAGTACCCTAGGATGTAGATTATCAGGCCCTGGGGATTTATCGGCCTTTAATCCCGTCAATTTCCCTAACACCATTTCCCTACAAATACTGATTTCTTTCAGTTCCTCCCTTTCATCAGACCCTATGTTCCCCGACATCTCTGGGAGGTTATTTGTGTCCTCCTTTGTGAAGACAGAACCAAAATATGTATTAAATTGGTCAGCCATTTCTTTGTTCCCCATTATAAATTCCCCAGCCTTGGCCACCCTGGAGCCATGTTTCCGTAATCCCAATCAAATCATATTCGTTTACCTCTACTTGCGCAGCTAATTCATCCACCTTATTACGAATGCTCCTCGCATTAAGACACAAAGCCTTCAGGCTTGTTTTTCTAGCGCACTTAGACCTATTAGAATTATTATTTACTGTGGCCATGTTTGATTTAAACCGTTGATTTCTCTGACTGCCACTTTTGTTTTTCTCCTTCCTATCTTTTGCTTTTATCCTTTTTCCCCTTTCCTCTGTCTCCCTGCTCGGGTTCCCAACCCCCTACCATTTTAGTTTAAACCTTCCCCCAGAGCACTAGCAAACACTCCCCCTAGGACATCGGTCCCGGCCCTGCCCAGGTGCAAACCGTCCGGTTTATACTGGTCCCACCTCCCCCAGAACCGGTTCCAATGTCCCAGGAATTTGAATCCCTCCCCCTTGCACCATTCCTCTAGCCATGTATTCATCTGAAATATCCTTCTATTTCTACTCTGACTAGCACGTGTCACTGGTAGCAATCCTGAGATTACTACCTTTGAGGTCCTATTTTTTAATTTACCTCCTAACTCCCTATATTCAGCTTTTAGGACCTCATCCCATTTTTTACCTATATCTTTGATACCTATATGCACCACGACAGCTGGCTGTTCACCCTCCCCCTCCAGAATGTTCTGCAGCCGCTCTGAGACATCCTTGACCCTTGCACCAGGGAGGCAACACACCATCCTGGAGTCTCGCTTGCGGCCGCAGAAACGCCTATCTATTCCCCTTACAATAGAATCCCCTATTACTATAGCTTTACCCCTCTTTTTCCTCCCGTCCTGTGCAGCAGAACCACCCATGGTGCCAGGAAGTTGGTTGCTGCTGCTTTCCCCTGATAAGCCATCCCCCTCAACAGTATTCAAAGTGGTATATCTGTTTGAGAGTGGGATGTCCACAGGGGACTCCTGCACTACCTGCCTGCGCCTACTACTCTGCCTGTTGGTCACCCATTCCCTTTCTGCCTGTGCAACCTTTACCTGCGGTGTGACTGTTGTGTATGTACCTTTAAGGGAATAACTGGTCTTAGACTGCAGTACCGGCAGTGACCACCCCTGTATAAAAGGCCCTAGCAGGCTTCTGTAGTTTCAGTTTCAAGCTGCCTCTTGTTCAGTAAAGTACCTGTTAAACTGTTCTCCCGAAGTCCATGTATTATTGAGGCGCGGACTTTACAGTGGCGACGAGTAAGTTCGAACTCACCTGCAGTGTGGCATCATCTCACGGGGATCTCGCCTGAAAGGAAGGTCCTGGAAGGTCGTAGTCTGAGCAACGGGCGTCGACCGAGGGCAACCGCCCAAAGAATCCATCGGTGTTTGGAGAATTGCGGGAGAGACTGTGGTTCCAGCGAATCGTGCTGGTAGCAGGTAGCGCGCTGACCCTTCCGGACTGCGGCGGGCTCAAGCTCGATCGAGCGGCTCTACAAATCGGGCCGCGCAGCGTCGCCGGGAAAAGAAAACAAGAGAGAGAGGGTGGAGTGCACAGAGCGCGGTCGGTGCTCGAGAACAGGACAACGGAGAGAAACTAAACGGGGGGGAAGGAAAGCGAGATGCGCCGAAGCTGCGGGTCGCCGCCATTACCCCGTAGAACGCTAGGAGCAGCGTGGCAGTAAGGGGAAGAAGCAAAAGCGCGGGAGGTGCCATTTTATCCCGTTGGGGAAGAAGCAAAAGCACGGGAGGCGCCATTTTATTCCATTGGGGAAGAAGCAAAAGCGCGGGAGGCGCCATTTTAAATCGCCCAAGATGCCGAAAAGTGGCAGTATCACTGCTTTCGACAACGAGGTAGAAGACTGGACCACGTATGTGGAAAGAATTGAAGTGTACTGCAAGGCAAATGAGGTGGCTGATGGAAAGAGGGTGTCGGTATTATTAAATCTGATGGGTGCGAGTACGTACGGCCTATCGCGGAATTCAATTACCCCAGCTAAACCAATGGAGAAAAGTTTTGAGGAGATTGTTCATATCTTACAGGAACATCTAAGCCCTACACCACTGCTGATAGCAGAAAGATTCAAGTTCCATAAAAGAAACCAGCACAAAGATGAGAGCAATGCTGACTATCTTACGGAACTACGCAAGTTATCGAAGCACTGCCAGTTCGGAGCAGGACTGGCAGACACCTTACGGGATAAGTTTGTCTGCGGGCTCCAGAGTGAAGGAACCCAGAAACGACTACTTTCAAAAAAGGACCTGACGCTAGAACAGGCTTTCAGCGTGGCAGTATCCTACGAAGCAGCAGCACGGGGAGCTGCGGAAATACAACAGAAACCACAAGAATACAGCGCTAACGAAATGGCCAGAGGTCATTAAAATGTCCTCCACCACCACGGAGAAAACTATTGCAGTCCTAAGGACCATCTTCGCCAGGAATGGGTTGCCAGAACAGATCTGTTCCAACAATGGCCCACAGTTTGTGTCTGAGGATTTCCGGAGGTTCCTGAAGAATAATGGGGTGAAACATTACACATCTGCCCCATATCATCCAGCCACAAATGGATTGGCTGAGAGGTTTGTTCAGACCTTTAAAAAGGCCATAAAGGCAATATATAATGACGACATACCACTGCAACACAAGGTGGATAACTTCCTGTTTGCAACACATGCAGTAACCAACCAAACTCCAGCCGTACTGTTTTTTAACAGGAGACTAAGATGTCGCTTGGATTTGCTCAAACCAAACATAAGACGAGATGTTGAGGATAAGCAGTTCCAGCACATAAATGAGAAGCCAACCAGGAGCTTCAAGATAGGGCAACCAGTCTTGGCCCACGACTACTGAACAGAAAAATGGCAGCCAGGCACGATATGCACACAGCAGGGACCACTAATGTACACAGTGGATGTTGGAGAGAGGATCGTGAGACGCCATGCTGACCAGATTCTAGAGTCACAGGAACAAGCCAAACCTGTACCACAAGCATGTGCACCTGGTAATGAGCCCGAAGTACAGATTGCATCTACCTCAGAAGCAGGGGTATTTGAAGCTGACGAACCAACCAATGACAATGAGCCAGAATTGGCTCCACTGCCAGAACAGGTGTCGAAGTCTCGACTCCCTAGTAAGACTCTTAAACACAAAGTATCGTTAAAGACAGGCTTTATTTGCTTGCAAGGGAGGAGTTGTGTAGACAAGGGCTACATCAGACCTCTTCAAAGTAATACAGAAATTGTAACATATTTATACAGTAAAAAGCAAAACAGGCTTTCTATGCCACATGACATAGTTTTGAATCATAACTGATTACAAAGGCACAGACCTTGCGAATTATTGAAACAACGTATTCCGGACTGCGTTAGAATAACGAACGGAAATACCTTGGGATAAGATTAACTAATCCTTTATTATGGGATCTCTCTGTTCCCTCTGTTCTCTCACTGTACCAACTGGACCTGTGGGCCGATGTTTACCTTATCATGTCCTTGGCTGTTTGTTTGGTAAATGAGGCTCCTTGTTAAGCTTATCGTAAACAAGGAGTACGTATATAGCATTCCTAAATTATCTCGTTCCCTTGAAACATGTTTAGTGAATCATATTGTTGGCCATTTAAAGTTTGAATGGATTTCATTTTATGCTCAGGAAGCCATTTTATGTCTACATGAGAAACTGTACTTCCACATTCTTCCCTTTTGTCCTTACTAGGACAACATAACTGAAATTAACCTCTTCCTATCGGTCCTCGTACTAAATTTAGATTTTAGCCAAGGATACCGACTTCTTTTCTGTTTGGAACCATCCCCGGGATTTACCTGTATTGATGGTTGACCTTGTTTAAGATCGTCTTTCTTCTCTGTCTATTCTTAGTGTTTGGGCGTGTGTTTTTGTAGGGTTTAATAATGTTTGATTTGATTTCAGGTTTATGTCTTTGTATTTCTGCCGCTTATATTAGCCTGCAGTGTTCAAATTTCCCTGCAGCTTATATTAGCCTGCAGTTCTAGTGCCACTATGCACTTTCTAAAAGACAGGGAACAGCAGCTTATAGAGGAGGACTAATTCATGGCCCACACAGTTTATAACTAACCTGTGGGGTTCTCCTAAGCACAAGTGCTTCTATGTAAGCCCCCAAAGTGCGGACCAAGTGATATACAAAGTCGACGACACTGGCTTGTTGTTGAAGGGAGTCCTCTCCCTTTTTCCTAGCCTGCAGTTCCCATTTGAAATGGAAAATGTGTTTTGCAGAAAGAGGAGAGCATGTGGAATATATATATATATGTATATATTTGTCTAAGTTTTCTAATCCCTATAATTGTATTTTATTCAATCGTCTTAGTTCCTCATCCAGGGGACCATTCTTTTCCTCTACTGACTTTACTTCTCTCTGTATCATCATATTCATCGCAGGCAAGACTGCCTTGCCCAACCTATTGCAACAACACTTAATCATTGTGACAAACAGAGCAATGCATACAATCAGGGCTATCACTATTACTAGTCCATGCAATAATATTTGTCCTACTGATCCCAGCCATCCTCCCAATATCCAGTCAGCCCAGCCTTGGTTCTTTGGGTTTTCATACTGACTTACTGCGTCTAGCATATTCGTAAGACATGTACAAAAAGTATTCACGTGTAATTCTCGTTTCTTTCGGGATCTTTCCCCATCTCCTTGACATTTTAGACTCAGTAGTCCGATTAGTATACAAAATATAAGTAACGTCTTCATTGTTAGAGTCTTTCAAAATTCAATTGTCTCTATTTGGTGCCTTCTTGCAGTGGGATGCGTGAATCCAGGAAGATCTTTCCTTGACCTTTACGGCTGTGTTTGTTGTTAGGAGCACTTGATATGGTCCTTCGAAGCGTGGTTGCAGACCGTTCTTCCTTTTAAAAACCTTCACGTAGACGTCATCTCCAGGTTCCAAGTCGTGGCACTTTCCCTCTGCTGGACTCGTTTGAGCTTCCTTTACCTGTTGGTGAAAGCTGGAAATACATTTAGTTAATGCAATGCAATAGTTTAGCATAGTCTCGTCCATTTTATGAATGTCCATTTGTTTCACTGTAAATGGTGCTGAGAATGGCAGTCTTAGGGGTCGTCCCATAACAATCTCATGTGGAGACAGTCCATTTGTCCTGTTAGTTGCTGCTCGCATTATCATCAATGCTAAGGGTAATAGTTCGACCCATTTAAGTCCGGTTTCATTGCAAAGTTTAGAAAGTTTATTCTTCAGCACTCCATTATGTCTTTCCACCAGTCCTGTGGATTGTGGATGATAACTGCAGTGAAGATGCTGGTTAATCTGCAAAGCTTTACATAGTTCTTTTATAATTGCTCCAGTGAAGTGCGATCCTCTGTCGCTTGAAAGCTGCATAGGTGTTCCAAACCTTGGTATGATTTCTTTTAACAAGCACTTTGCTACTGTTACAGCATCATTCTTTTTACATGGGAAAGCTTCGACCCATCTTGAAAACATATCTATAATTACTAACACATATTTAAATCCTAAACATGGAGGTAATTCAATAAAATCCATTTGCAAATTTACAAAAGGGCCTGATGGATTCGGGTGGGAGGCAGGCTGTACTTTCTCTGTTTTACCTGGATTCATTTCCTGGCAAATGGTGCACCTTTCACTAATTTGTTTTGCAATTGCCGAAATACCTGGTGCATACCATGTTTGATTAATATAGTCTGCCATCCCCCCTTTGCCCGCATGCATGAAAACATGAACGCATCGGGCAATCCATGGAAGTAAAGACTTTGGAGCCACCATGCAGCTGTCATGGTGAACCCATATCCCTTCAGGCGTTTTAAAGCAAAAATCCCTTGCCCAACTTAATACTTCGTCCGAGTTAGCCTGTGACTGAAAGGCTAAAACATCATTAATAGAAGGTGGGTCATTATCTGATTTCTGTTGACGCAAAACAAAGGCTGAGACGTGTGGCCCTGTATCTGACAGAGCGGCTGATTTAGCAGCTCTATCTGATCGCTCGTTACCCAAGGATATCTGATCCTGACTACCTGTATGAGCCTGACATTTTTTAATAACTGAAATCTTAGTGGGACACACTAGAGCCTTCAAAAGATTATTGATTTGCTCAGCATTCTCAATAGTTGATCCTGAGGAAGTTAGAAACCCCCTTAATTTCCAGATCTGTCCATAATCGTGAGCAACTCCAAAAGCATACCTGGAGTCGGTATAAATGTTAACAGTTTGATCAGTAGCCAATATACAAGCTCTGCTAAGAGCGAAGAGTTCTGCTTGTTGCGCTGAAAAGGATTGAGGTAGTGAGAGTGCCTCCACAATCGAGTGATCATCTGATATGGCATATCCAGCCCTAGGTGATCCCTTGTCATCCCTAAGGGCTGACCCGTCTACGTAGTACGCTAAGTCACTATTGGAGATAGGAGTTTCTGATAAATCTGTTCGGGGCTTAGTCACCAATTGGGTGATCATTTCGCAGCAATGTGGAGTTCCGCCTTCTTCTGTGGGTAGCAGCATGGCTGGATTCAAGGCCGAACATCTTTGAATTAGGAGATTAGAGTTGGATAATAACTCAACTTCATATTTACTGATACGGGCTGACGTTAGATGCTGAGTGGCGTATTTTGATAACAGAACTTCCACTGAATGTGGTACAAACAAAACAGTTCGGTGATTAAGCGTGATGCCTTGAGCCTGTTGTACAGCGTAATAGGCAGCAGCTAGAATTGGCAGGCATCCAGGCAACCCACGTGTAACGGGATCCAATTGAGTAACTGTCTTTTATAGTCGTGTCTTTTCCCGTGCCTTCATAAAAGGCAGTGCAATGCAGATTCATGTGCCAGCTGTTCTTGTAAAAGGCACATAGTACATCGGTCGGAACGTGTATCTGCAGTCCCTTTTCTGAACAAATTATTGTTGTCTGCATTTTGCACAAGTCTCTCCCTAAAAGGTTCATGGGGGCATCGTCTGATAACAAAAAAACATGTTGGCCAGAAAAATTATCTGCTCGTATTTGTAACGGTTGTGACCATGTCAGAGTCTGTGAGACACCAGAAAGTCCTATGCAGGTAACATCCTTGTCAGTGCATGGAATTCCTGTAGCGTATTGTTTTGTCAATAGTGAGGTTGTGGCTCCTGTGTCGACGAGAAAAGGGACTTTCTTGCCTTGCATATTTATGGATAGATATGGCTCATCTCTAGAATTTAGCGATACTAGTGGTAATTGGAGAGTGTGGGTATTGTTCGGGGGCCGTTTCTCCGTGTCATGCTGAATAATTTTGCCCTGGGTATCCTAATTGTCCTTCCGTATTTTGACCTCCCCAAGGATTCCCTGTTGTAAAACCTGCCTGCGGACGAGTGTGAACCTGGGCTTGGGTATTTACATTGTTTGGGGCACCTCCCCATCCTTGATTCTGCTGCTTGGGGAACGGGCAGTCGGACTTCCAGTGTCTGATCTGACCATAGTTAAAACACGGAGAGTTTGTGCCTCTTCCGTTCCACTGGCCTCTGCCAGTCCCTCCTCTACTATTTCCTCTAAATCCGCCTCTGTTATACCCTCTACCTCGTCCTCTGTAGTGGCCCTGATAATAAATGGTAGTCTGGGCGGTCGGGGCTGGAGAAGCTGCTTGCTCCATTAACAAGGAAACTTTACTCTTTTGATCTTTATTTCTTTCAAGATTTGTGTCAATTCAGGAATGGTTTTATGTCTCCAGTCAAGGCAAACTAAAGTCAACGGTTCCTTAAGTTCTGTTCTGAGGCCGTTTACAAGGGCGTTAATTAAAGGGATTTGGTAATTTTCTTTTGTCATACCCAAATGCTGTCCCATAACTGCTTCTATTCTTTCTATATAATCCTCAACGTCTTCATCCCTTTTCTGAGTTGTCTCAATTATCTTATCTAGTGTTGATTATATTCTCCTGACTTACAGCACTGGGGTCGGGTGATTCGCCAGCTGCTGCGCCTTGTTGTTGCACTTCGTATTCAGGAGGCGGGGCTGGTCTTCTGAACCATCCCTGATCCTCGTCATCACTGGAATGAGTCGTGGGCATGGGAGGATATTCACAGGGAGGAGCGGTAGGCTTCGGGTTTTGTCTTAAAGGCATTAGCGTAACCTTTTCTTGTTTAATCAATTTATTCATTAGATCTCTTTTCTTATTTTTGTTCTCAATTTTACTAGCTAATATGCTGCGTTCCTTACGTTTTTCTGCTTCCCTTTTCCAATCTGAGAAGGCAGACCAATTTACTGATTTTGCACCCCTTCTACATGGGTCTCTGCCTGCTAGGCAGTTTTCTAGACACGTGATTCTATCTAGATTAAATGTACCATCCACGGGGAAAGGGTGTCTGTCTTTCTTGGTCCATCTAGCCCACTTAGGTAAATCATTTATGGACATCTGACCATAGTAGGTAAAGACATAAGAAGCGGGAGTTCCTTTTATTTTTCTGGGATCTTGCTCTGTGCAGCTCCCATCTTAGTTTGTATTTTTTTTTTTAACTAGGCTCTCTTCTTCTAGATCGCAAGTTTCACCCCTTACCCCCTTACGACTATTACTGACTGTTCAAAGGACCACAAGTGATGAAAAATAACAAGTAGTGACAACAGTCAAAGAAATGATAAGCAATGCAGCTGCCCAAACAGGCAAACAGACCAAATATTCAGACATTTATCTTATACTTTAAACAAAACAAATAGTCAATTCTCAGTTTGCGTTATACGCCACTACAAACTGAGTCCTTAACGTTTAACTTATACTTTATGTGAGAGTTTTCTGTCTTAATGCTGTCAATAGTCAACAAAAAAATGGAAAACAATATAGAATCCTTATGCTTTAAGTTTGTATTACGATAATTCTTAACCTCTATATTCATATAAAATCCTTATGCTTTAATGTGAGGGGCTTGAACCCTCGTAGAAGGTATCTCAACGGAGAAAAATCCTGAACCTGATAATACAGATCTTAAAAAAATTACAGTGACAATTCTCAAACGATACTTTCTGCCGCGGGACTCAGCCCCGGCTCAAGGGACCCGCCCTTGATCAAGGGACCCACCCTTGATACTGCAGTTTTAACTTGGTACCTTATGGGACTCAGCCCTGTCGACTTTCCTCTTGCCTTCTTTGCCCGATACTTTTTTTTTCTTTAAAGACTTGAGTTGTCAGTGTTCTCCTCCCTTCAGTGGTCAACAATAAAAGAAGCAAAAGTTACAGAATTCAACTCAAGTCTAAAACATGAGTCTTAATAGATCGCAGTACTCCCGTCGGAAGAAACAGACCACACCAACTTAATATCTAATGAGAAATCCTTTTATGTGATAAAACATCACTGTGGCCATTCAGGATCTGTCATTAGAGATTCACGATGTCCTTGTCCGTGACTTACCGAAAGGCAGCAAGCGATCTCGGTGGAACCTCCAAGTAATACTGTCGAAGTCTCGACTCCCTAGTAAGACTCTTAAACACAAAGTATCATTAAAGACAGGCTTTATTTGCTTGCAAGGGAAGAGTTGTGTAGACAAGGGCTACATCAGACCTCTTCAAAGTAATACAGAAATTGTAACATATTTATACAGTAAAAAGCAAAACAGGCTTTCTATGCCACATGACATAGTATTGAATCATAACTGATTACAAAGGCACAGACCTTGCGAATTATTGAAACAACGTATTCCGGACTGCGTTAGAATAACGAACGGAAATACCTTGGGATAAGATTAACTAATCCTTTATTATGGGATCTCTCTGTTCCCTCTGTTCTCTCACTGTACCAACTGGACCTGTGGGCCGATGTTTACCTTATCATGTCCTTGGCTGTTTGTTTGGTAAATGAGGCTCCTTGTTAAGCTTATCGTAAACAAGGAGTACGTATATAGCATTCCTAAATTATCTCGTTCCCTTGAAACATGTTTAGTGAATCATATTGTTGGCCATTTAAAGTTTGAATGGATTTCATTTTATGCTCAGGAAGCCATTCTATGTCTACATGAGAAACTGTACTTCCACACAGGATACTTGAGAAAGGCGCTATCCAGTCCGGATCAGGAAGCCTCCTCAAAGACTGAACTTATAAATGACTATTTCAGTTGATGTATATATTACTGAGAAAATTGTAATTAGTTATTATTTAGTTGTTAAATGAATGTTATGTACTGTTTATCTAAAAGGGGAGGAATTGTTGTGTATGTACCTTTAAGGGAATAACTGGTCTTAGACTGCAGTACCGGCAGTGACCACCCCTGTATAAAAGGCCCTAGCAGGCTTCTGTAGTTTCAGTTTCAAGCTGCCTCTTGTTCAGTAAAGTACCTGTTAAACTGTTTTCCCAAAGTCCGTGTATTATTGAGGCACGGACTTTACAGTGACCAACTGCTCAAACGTGATAACCACGATGTCCTCAGCATCGCGAATGGTCCAGTATGTATCCAATCGTAGCTCCAGCGCCGACCAGCTCCGATGGACGGGTCACATCGTCCGCATGCCTGATACGAGACTCCCAAAACAAGTGCTCTACTTGGAGCTCTGAGCCCCAGGTGGGCAGAGGAAACGCTTCAAGGACACCCTCAAAGCCTCCTTGGAAAAGTGCAACATTTCCACCGACACCTGGGAATCCTTGGCCCAAAACCGCACAAAGTGGAGGAGAAGCATCCAGGAAGGCACCGGGAGTAAGCGGAAGCCAAGCATCACAAGGAGCATCAACCCAAGCACCCCACCCCTCTGCTCCATCTGTGACAGAGACTGTAGGTCCCGCATTGGACTCATCAGTCACCTGAGAACTAATTTTTATTGTGGAAGCAAGTCATCCTCGGTTCCAAGGGACTGCCTAAGAAGAAGGTAGTCTTGGTGATAGTCTGGAAACTTAGCTCAGGGTCGAAGTCAAGATGCACTGCAGCAACTTGCCAAGGCTTCTTCGGCAGCACCTCCCAAACCCGCGACCTTTTCCACCTAGAACGTTAAAGGGCATCAGGTGCATGGGAACACCACCACCTGCAAGTTCCTCTCCAAGTCACACACCATCCTGACTTGGAAGTATATCGCCGTTCCTTCATCATCGGTGGGTCAAAATCCAGAAACTCCCTATCTAACAGCACTGTGGGAGTACCTTCACCATGGACTGCAGTGGTTCAAGAAGGCGGCTCACCACCACCTTCTCAAGGGCAACTAGGGATGGGCAATAAATGCTGGCCTTGCCAGCGACACCCACACCCCATGAACGAATATTTAAAAAAACACCAAAGATACACATCAAATTTAATTTGTGCAGACATCCAGGAAGGGAGATGGGATTAGGGACTACGATGCATAGTTTGTGCTGGGGCTTTGGACTTGCCAATGTTGAACTTGTAAGAAAGGGTTAATTTTCTCGGACTCTTGGCAATAACATTTATAAGTAAGTAACTAACTAACATAGTTAGCAGCTATTGTGTAGATAACAGCAAAGTTATTGAAGCTGGAACAAACCTTAGTTACAATGCTAGGAACCTGGAGATGGAGCACGCGGTATCTGCCGGCACGCTCGAGGCCTTCCGCGACCGGTGGGTGCCGCGGGGACTGGAGTGCATCATCACCACGGCCAACAAAATTTTAATTTAATTTGTTAAGTTTCATTTAATGGTTTATTAGTTACAGTTTATTTGTTTTAGTGTGCACCAATCAAAAGAGTACAATGCTAGGAAGCTAGGACATGTATAGGAATTTGATTGGTGCAGGCATATGGTGTGACAACAAGGGAAGTAACTATGGTACCTGCTGATTGGTTTAGGCTGTGTGTAAAAGGCAACACTTGAGGCTGTTTCATGTAGAAAGATTTTTGAGATGAGAGAGGAAGCATCGAAGAGGAAGGGAACAGACCTACTGCGTAACAACAACAACTTGTATTTATATAACGTCTTTAACGTAGTAAAACGTCCCAAGACAAAAAATTTGACACCGATCCACATAAGGATAAATTAGGGCAGGTGACCAAAAGCTTGGTCAAAGAGGTAGGTTTTAAGGAGCATCTTAAAGAAGGAAAGAGAGGTAGTGAGGCGGACAGGTTTAGGCAGGGAATTCCAGAGCTTAGGGCCTAAGCAACGCCACCAAAGGTTGAGCGATTATAATCAGGGATCCTCAAGAGGGCGGAATTAGAGGAGTGCAGATACCTCGGGAGGTTGTGGGGCTGAAGGAGATTACAGAGATAGGGAGGGGCGAGGCCATGGAGGGTTTTGAAAACAAGGATGAGAATTTTGAAATTGAGGTGCTGCTTAACTGGGAGCCAATGTAGGTCAGCGAGCACAGGGGGTGATGGGTGAACAGGAATTGGTGAGTTAGGACATGGGCAGCCGGGTTTTGGATGACTTCAAGTTTACGTAGGGTAGAATGTGGGAGGCCAGCCAGGAGTGCATTGGAATAGTCAAGTCTAGAGGTAACAAAGGCATGGATGAGGGTTTCAGCAGCGGATGAGTTGAGGCAAGGGCGGAGACGGGCGATGTTACAGAGGTGGAAATAGGTGGTCTTTGTTATGCTGCGGATATGTGGTCGGATGCTCATTTCAGGATCAAATATGACACTGTTGAGGCTGCCGCGGAACACGAATGGAGGCCGAACCGATCTGAGGAACACATGGCTTTTTATTACATTCTCTTGAGAGATGGCTGCCCCAGCTCTTCTCTCTGCTAAACCCGAAAACAGAATGAGGGCGACGCCCGCGCTTTTGTGTACACACTGAGGGCGACGCCCGCTCCTTTGACATGCCTTAAAGGCAGCATGCTTCTTAAAGGCAAGGTGCCCGATTTATTGTCCACGGACGGAAAAATGGATTGCGCCCGTTTAGGTGGCGATCCGCCACAACACCAAGGTTGCAAACAGTGTGGTTCAGCCTCAGACAGATGTTAGGGAGAGGGATGGAGTCAGTGGCTAGGGAACGGAGTTTGTGGCGGGTGTAGGTGGTTTGCTTTGGTGGTTCGAACCACCTCTCCTACTTAGTTCTAGACGACAGGAATTACGGTGAACAGGATTGGAACACAGACAAGCTTTTTGGACTCAACTGTACGGTGTTTAACAAGGTTAACACACACACCCGCCTCCAGCATGTAAAATGCCTGGTGGCGTAAAACAAACAATACAACCTGGCCTGTCGAACAGGCCCCTGTCTTGTATTAAGACGACTAAAATCACACTGTGTTGCTATACAGAGTACTTGTCCCACAAATCCCGGAACATACACTATATTATACACACAGAACCTCCCCACTAAGCCCCTCTGGATTGATTGGGATACACAACACCCCCTCACACAGTACCAGTGGTCTTAAGGGTGCGTGGGCTTGGACAATGCTCACCCCGATTGTCCGTTTTCTTGCTCGCTGCTTCCCTGTGCAGAACGTGTCTCCTGGTTCCGCATCGCTGATGCAGTATCAAGTCCCAGTTTCGAGGTTCGTTCCTACAGTCAAAGAGCAAGGCAAGGCTCTTGTCACTTGTAGTGGTTCCTTCTCTCCGTCTCGGACGGAGTGCTCGGTTCTTGGTTCAGAGATGAGGGCACACGAAGGCAAGAGCAAGTGAGAGAGAGAGAGAATGGCCAAAGCTGCCTTCTCTGTATACCCTAAAAGTTCATTAAAATCTGTGTATTGCAGTGATGTCTTTTAAATCACCTTCTTTGTCTGGTTCCCGCCTTTTCGAGTCTGGGCCTTCCCCCAACTCTTGTATTCCAATACACACCCAGTAATCCAAACCACAGGACATGTACAGGGCTGGGGGATGGAAGACAATTCCTTATCTTGTCTCCCCCTCCCTGTGGTACATATTTGATGTGATTTAGTCTTACTGCTGATGTGTTTTGCCCAAGGTTAAAGTGTTTTTCATTGAGGCCAGGAAGTCCTTTGTTCCAGCGAAACTGGCATCATTATCTTTATCCAACTAAAGATCCATCGAATTGGAGAAAATTTTTGCTCATCCAGAACTATGTCGGACAAGCAATCTGACAATTTAGATACCATGGAGGGGTTGAGAGAAGTAGTGAGGTAGAGCTGCGTGTCGTCAGCGTACATGTGGAAACTGACGCTGTGTTTTCGGATGATGTCACCAAGGGGTAACATGTAGATGAGAAATAGGAGGGGGCCATGGATAGATCCTTGGGGGCCACCAGAGGTAACAATATGGGAGCGGGAAGAGAAGCCGTTGCAGGTGATTCACTGGTTACGATTAGATAGATAAGAATGGAACCAGGCAAGTGCAGTCCCACCC
Source organism: Somniosus microcephalus (assembly GCF_052327205.1). Taxonomy (NCBI): domain Eukaryota; kingdom Metazoa; phylum Chordata; class Chondrichthyes; order Squaliformes; family Somniosidae; genus Somniosus; species Somniosus microcephalus. Next base: position 108,850,840 of record NC_140998.1, on the reverse strand, counting down.
AGCTGGACAACGGTGGAGAGGCGTTGGAGAAGGATGGAGTGGTCAACCATGTCAAAGGCTGCAGACAAGTCAAGAAGGACAAGGAGGGATAGTTTCCCTTTGTCACAGTCACAAAGGATGTCATTTGATGAGAGCCATTTTGGTACTGTGGCAAGGGCAGAAACCTGATTGGAGGGATTCAAACATGGAATTGCGGGAAAGATGGGCATAGATTTGGGAGGCAACAACATGTTCAAGGACTTTGGCGAGGAAAGGGAGGTTGGAGATGGGGCGGTAGTTTGCAAGGACGGAGGGATCAAGGTTTGGTTTTTTGAGGAGAGGGGTGATGACGGCAGATTTGAGGGAGAGGGGGACAGTACCTGAGGAGAGAGAACCGTTAACAGTACCAGCTAACATGGGAGCCAGAAAAGGAAGTTGGGTGGTCAGCAGTTTGGTGGGAATAAGGTCGAGGGAGCAGGAGGTGGGTCTCATGGACAAGATGAGCGCAGAGATGTCATGAGGGGAGATCGGAGAGAAACTGGAGAAAGATGTGAGTTCAGGGCTAGGGCAGGGGGAACCTTAGAGGAAGTTTGGCCCAGTGGGCTAGGGGAAGGAAGGGAAGTGGCACATTTCTATCCAGGACAGAGCGGGTGACATACTCTCTGCTTGGTTCTGTAAACTGTCGCTCACGTACTGTAATGTGTTAAGCTTTACAAGTCTTAAATAAAGTATCATTGTATCCAATTGGAGTGGAGTTGAATTCCCTAGAAACTGCAAGAACTTTTTGTTCATTCACATCATGATATCAGATAGGTTGTTGGACAGCATACAGACAGTCATGGAATCAAGGGTTATAGTGGAGGGATAAAACTATCTGAAATCTGACCCCTTGCTTACTGATAATGTCACCAAGAGGCAACATACAGTTGAGAAATAGGAAGGATATATTGGCCTGGGAGGGGTTTCAGTGCTGGTCACCAGAATGATACTGGGACTAAAAGGGTTAAATTATGAGGATAGGTTGCAAAGATTAGGCTTGTATGTCTTCAAATATGGAAGATTAAGGGGTGATCTAATTGAAGTATTTAATTATTTAACTTGATTAAAGAATTTGATTGGGTAGATAGAGAGAAACTACTTCCTCTGGTGGGAGCGTCCAGAACAAGGGGGCATAATCTTAAAATTAGAACTAGGCCATACAAGGGTGTTGTCAGGAAACAATTCTTCACACAAAGGTTAAAGGAAATCTGGAACTCTCCCCTCCAAAAAGCTGTTGAGGCTTGATCAATTGAAAATTTCAAAACTGAGATTGGTAGATTTTTGTTAGGCAAGGGTATGGAGAGCTATGGAACCAACGTGGGTAAGTGGAGTTAAGATGCAGATTAGCCATGATCTAATTGAATGGCAGAACATGCTCGAGGAGCTGAATGGCCTACATTTGTTCCTATGTCCCAAACTTCTCTGTCCCAATTCTTAATTCATAATAATAATTTCTCATTTCTGGTAACTTTCTAGTGAATCCATTTTTTCCCATGGCTCCAATATCCTTCTTATAACAGCATTGCCAAAATTATACGTACTACTCCCAACAGAGGTTTAACCAATACCTTGTATAAAATCAACATCACCTCCTTGCCTTTATATTCACTGTCCCTATGTATAAACCCACAATTCCATTTGCCTCTTTTTAAGACCTTTCCTATTTGCACTCTTACCTTTAAAGATCTATGTCTTGTCTTATCTCGGTTGAGTCGGCATATGCAGCCTAGCTGTACTCCATCAATTTTGTAAGGGGTGAGGTCACTGGGCACATGCAACAGTGAAATTACTAATTCAAATTCTTCAGTTTATCTAGATCTCTCTCTTACTCCACTCTAAGCTCTAAGAATATTATGGTTTAGGGTACAATTCTTTTCACCATTTTGCCTTTCTGGATATTTAACTACATCTGTCACCTATCTGCCTACTCTGCTAAAATGTTGACGTCCTTTTTCAGTTTCCTGCATTCTTCCATAGTGGTTACGTTTTCTAATTTGGTATCATCAGCAAACTTTGATATTATTATTCTTCTACCTACGTCCAAATTATTCATATAACTGGAAAAACAAGGAGGTCACAATGCAGATCCCTGGGATTTTACCATTAACCAATCAAGAGGAAAGAAAGGAGGTGTGGTGGCAGTATTGGTTAAGGAGAATGTTACAGTACTGGAGAGAGAGGATGTCCTGGAGGGGTCAAGGACAGAATCTATTTGGTTAGAGTTAAGAAATAATAGAGGTGCCATTACACTACTAGATGTATTCTATAGGCCACCAACTAGTGGGAAAAATATGGAGGTGGGTCAAGTGGAGCAAGTGTCAGTAGGGGAAACATTTAGGGAACAGTGATCATAGTATCATAAGGTTTAGATTAGCTATGGAAAAGGACAGGGAGCAATCTAGAGTAAAAATACTTAATTGGAGGAAGGCAAATTTCATTGGGTTGAGAATGGATCTGGCCCGGGTAAATTGGAATCAAAGATTGGCAGGCAAAACTGTAATGGAGCGATGGGCTACCTTTAAAGAGGAGATGGTTCGGGTACAGTCGAGGTACATTCCCACGAGGGGGAAAGGTAGGGCAACTAAAGCCAGAGCTCCCTGGATGACAAAAGAGATAGAAAGATGAAGCAGAAAAAGGGGGAGTATGACAGATGTCAGGTTGAGAATACAAGTGAGAATCAGGCTGAATATAGAAAGTTCAGAGGGGAAGTGAAAAAGAAAATAAGAGGGGCAAACAGAGAGTATGAGAATAGATTGGCAGCTAACATAAAAGGGAATTCAAAAGTCTTCTATAGGCATATAAATAATAAACGGGTAGTAAGAGGAGGGGTGGGGCTGATTAGGGACCAAAAAGGAGACCTACGTATGGTGGCAGGGGGCATGGCTGAGGTACTAAGTGAGTACTTTGGATCTGTCTTTACCTAGGAAGAAGATGCTGCCAAAGTCATAGTGAAAGAGGAGGTAGTGGAGATACTGGATGAGATAAAAATTGATAAAGAGAAGGTTCTAGAAAGGCTGTCTGTACTTAAAGTTGATAAGGCACCAGGACCAGATGGGATGCATCCTAGGATGCTGAGGGAGGTTAAGGAGGAAATCATGGAGGTACTGGGCATAATCCTCCAATCCTCCTTAGATAAGGGGGTGGTGCCAGAGAACTGTAGAATTGCAAATGTTACACCCTTGTTCAAAAAATGGTGTAAGGATAAACGTAGCAACTACAGGCCAATCAGTTTAACCTCGGTAGTGGGGAAGCTTTTAGAAATGATAATCAGGGACAAAGTTAACAGTCACTTGGACAAGTGTGGATTAATTAAGGAAAGCCAGCATGGATTTGCTAAAGACAAATCGTGTTTAACTAACTTGATCAAGTTTTTTGATGAGGTAACAGAAAGGGTTGATGAGGGCAATGTGGTTGACATGGTGTTTATGGATTTCCAAAAGGCGTTTGATAAAGTGCCACATAATAGGCTTGCCAGCAAAGTTGAAGCCCATGGAATAAAAGGGACAGTGGCAGCATAGATATGAAATTGGTTAAGTAACAGGAAACAGAGAGTAGTGGTGAACGGTTGTTTTTCGGACTGGAGGAAGGTATATAGTGGTGTTCCCCAGGGGTCAGTACTAGGACCACTGCTTTTCTTGATATATATTAATGACTAGGACTTGGAAGTACAGGGCACAATTTCAAAATTTGCAGATGACACAAAACTTGGAAGTATAGTGAACAGTGAGGAGGAGAGTGGTGGACCTCAAGAAGACACAGAGAGGCTGGTGGAATGGGCGAACACGTGGCAGATGAAATTTAATGCAGAAAAGTGCGAAATGATACATTTTGGTAGGAAGAACGAGGAGAGCCAATATAAACTAAAGGGTACAATTCTAAAGGGGGTACATGAACAGAGAGACCTGGGGGTATATGTGCACAAATCATTGAACATGGCAGGGAAGGGTGAGAAAGCTGTTAAAAAAGCTTACGGGATCTTGGGCTTTATAAATAGAGGCATTGGGCTGGATTTTATCAGCCCTGAAGAGACGGGTTGGAGGCGGGACTGCTGGCAAAATCAAAAAGAATGGGAGCGGGTCCAGAACCCGCTCCCAACCCGCCTCCAATCTTCCCGGGAGTCGGGTCCCCGATTTGCACAGGGACCCAACTCCTAGCAGTGGGAAGAGGATTATAGTCACTTAACTGCCTGTTAACAGGTAGTTAACAGGCAGCTAAGAGGCTTTTTCCCATTTTGAGACTTCTGCTGCGGGCTTCCCGACGTCGGGGAAACCCGCCAGGGTAATTGAGGCATGCTGTGGGTCTGTTGTAATGTTAAATGACAGCTGCAGAAGTGGTGTGAAGGATCCACTGGGACACGGGTGAGTATCAGAGGTAAGGAGATGTTGGGAAAGTCATTTTTAATGTGTTTAGATTTTTCTGTAGGTGACAAGCTTTGAAGTGTTTGTGTGGGCTCACCTCATTGGGAGAAGTGACAGATCACTTCTGTAACCTCACCTGCAGCTGCCATCTGTTTTATCCTACGGAGAGAGTCATTGGAGAGCCTGCGTGCAAGGGCTCACCTTTGTACAGCGATTGTCAGTGTTTGACAGCACCTCAATGCTGTCAAACACTGACAAATCATCTGTCAAAAATAAATGGTACATGTCCCTTTAAGAAAACCGGCAGATGAAGCATCATCAACTGACGTCATCTGACACCAACTTTCCCTTAATTGGCCGGCAAGCCCACAGAGCGGGCTTAACAAGGCCAATCAGGGAAAAATAGCGTCTGTGCATCGGACATCGCTGGGGGCGGGACTAGAACCTAGAAGGCAGCAGTCCCGCCCCCAACTCGTCTCGGCAGGTAAAATCCAGCCCATAGAGTACAAAAGCAAGGAAGTTATGATGAACCTTTATAAAACCTCAACTAGAGTATTGTGTCCAATTCTGGGCACCTCACTTTAGGAAGGATGTGAAGGCTTTATAGAGGGTGCAGAAAAGATTTACAAGAATGGTTCCAGGGATGAGGGACTTCAGTTACGTGGATACACTGGAAAAGTTGGGTTGCTCTCCTTAGAGCAGAGAAGGTTGAGAGGAGATTTGATAGAGGTGTTCAAAATCATGAAGGGTCTAGATAGAGTAGATAGAGAGAAACTGGTTCCATTAGCGGAAGGGTCGCGAACCAGAGGACACAGATTCAAGGTGATTGGCAGAAGAACCAAAGGCGGCATGAGGAAAAACTTTTTTACGCAGCGAGTGGTTAAGATCTGGAATGAACTGCCCAAAAGGCTGGTGGAGGCAGATTTAATCGTGGTTTTCAAAAGGGAATTGGATAAGTACCTGAAGGAAGAAAATTTGCAGGGCTACAGGGAAAGAGCAGAGTGGGACTAGCTGAAGTGCTCTTGTAGAGAGCTGGCACGGGCTCGATGGGCCAAATGGCCTCCTGTGCTGTAACCATTCTATGATTCTATGAACCACATCTTGTTAATTCGAAGAACATGCATTCACTTCCCCGCTGTACTCTCTTTTAAATATCTCTTTATCCATGCAGCTACATTCCCTATAATACCAAGACTCGTATCTGGCACCTTATCAAATACCTCCTGAAAATTCATATTCTACTGCCTTCCCTTTATCTGTGATTTCTTCAAAGGATTCAATTAAATTAGTCCAACATGACCTACCTTTTACAAATTCATACTGACTGTTCATGTCTAAGTGTTCATTAATTTCATCCCATATTATGAACTCTAGGGATTATGCACAACTGAGGTAAATTTGAATGGCCTCTAATTTCTTGATTTATTGTTTTAACCTTTCTTGAACTGGGTGTACTCTTTTTGATTGGGTGCTTAAACAAATAAACTGTAACTAATAAAACTTTAAATAAAACTTAACAAATTAAATTAAAATTGTGTTGGCCGGGGTGATGATGCAATCCAGTCCCCACGGCGCCCACCGGTCGCAGAAGACCTTGAGCATGCCGGCCGACACCGCGTGCTCCATCTCCAGGGCCACCCGGGCGTGAACATGGCCGCGGAAGAGAGGCAGGCAATCGGGCCGAACGACCCCCTTGATTGCCCACTGCCTGGACCAGTTAATGGCTTTTTTGGCCAGGCCCAGGAGCAGTCCTACGAGGAGGTCCTCTGATCTGCCCGCTCCCCTCCGCACTGGGTGACCAAAGATCAGGAACGTGGGACTGAAGTGCAGCCAAAAATCGAGGAGTAGCCCCTTCAAATAATGAGAGGGGCTGCAACCTCTCACATTCCGTGTATGCGTGGAAAAGGCAGGCGGCCTGGGAGTCCGTGAACCTATTTAAAACCATATTGCACGGGACTGCTACATGCAACGCCCTCCAGGCCAAGTCCCCAATAGAACAAGGGAGGACTCCCACGTAGAAAGCCCTCCATTGGGGACCTCTGCCTCCACTGGCCGGCAAGATGGCACACCAAGGCGCGTCCGGACAGCAGATGAAGATGGCAAAGTGGAGAGTGTGCAGGAGCAGGCCGTACAGGAAACGCCTCTGTGCAGAATGAAAAGGCATGGAGGGCATTTCCCCGAGACGGCTCAAGTTGTGAGGTGCCGGCTCGCGAGAGGGGTTTCGGGGCCAGGCGCTGATGAGGAATTCCGTCCGAACAGGGGTCAGTTCGGACGGGATCGCCCCACGTGCCTGAGCCTCCTCGATACACCTAGTGGAGTCAGGGCCCAGTACCACTTTCAGCAACTCGATGACTTTGGCTGCGAGCCGGACGTTGGCCCAGGACAGGCGCTGCGCCAGCTTTGAACTGGGTGTAACATTTGCCATCCTCCAGTCCTTTGGCACAATTCTTGTTGGGAAAGGCTTTTGGAAAATTATGGGTAATTTGCAATTTAATTGAAAGTTCAGTTGGATAAGTAACAAGTCTTCTTTACACTGTAGCAAGTGTCCAAATCCTCGCAATGTGTGCTAGTCGCCCAGCGGCTCGGCTATTAGTACGATAGCAAAATACTGCAGATGCTGGAAATCCGAAATAACAACAGAAAATGCTGGAAAAACTCAGCAGGCCAGGCAACATCCGTGGAGAGAAAATAGAGTCAACGTTTCAGGTCAAACTCTTTGTCATGACAGGAAAAGCACAGGAAATGAAATAGATTAAGATGCCAGGCTGGGAGAGAACAAAAGAGAAGTGAAGAGACATTAAGAGGTATTCAAAACGAGACAAGATGGTGATAGGACTAGTGGAGACAAAAAGACGGCTCTAGATTAGGTGTGAAATGCACTGGCAGAATGGGAGACAGCTGCCATGTGGGACAGAAAAAAAGTGGGGGGGGGAGAAAGGCCAAAACAAAGGAGTGGATAAAAAATAAGTAAAAATGTAATGGGGGCTGGGGTTATGATCTGAAATTGTTGAACTCGATATTGAGTCCGGAAGGCTGTAAAGTGCCTAATCGGAAGATGAGGTGCTGTTCCTCGAGCTTACGCTGAGCTTCTGTGGAACAATGCAAGAGCCCGAGTACGGTGAGGTCTCAGTGGGAATGGGGCAGTGAATTAAAATGACAGGCGACCGGAAGCTCGGGGTCACCCTTACGGACTGAACGGAGGTGTTCTGCAAAGCGGTCACCCAATCTGCTTTTGGTCTCCCCAATGTAGAGGAGACCACATCGTGAGCAGCGAATACAGTATACTAGATTGCAAGGAGTACAAGTAAATCGCTGTTTCACCTGGAAGGGGTGTTTGGGGCCATGGACAGTGGGAAGGGGGAAGGTATAGGGGCAGGTGTTGCATCTCCTGCGCTTGCACGGGAAGGTGCCGGGCAAAGGGGAAGGGGTGCTGGGGGTGACAGAGGAGTGGACTAGGGTGTCTCGGAGGGAGCGGTCCCTACGGAATGCTTCTCCGTCTCCCTCTCTGGGGATAGGTTATTGACCAACATTCACTACAAGCCCAATGACTCCCACAGCTACCTGAACTACACTACCTCCCACCCCGCCTCCTGTAAGGACTCTATTCCATTCTCCCAGTTTTTCCGTCTCCACCGCATCTGCTCCGACGATGCCACCTTCCACACCAGTGCTTCCGACATGTCTTCCTTTTTCCTCAACCGAGGATTCCCCTTTACCGTGGTAGACACGGCCCTCGACCGTGTCCGTTCTATCTCCCGCACTTCTGCCCTCACCCCTGCCGCTCCCTCCTGGAACCATGATAGGGTTCCCCTTGCCCTCACCTTTCACCCCATCAGCCTTCACATTCAATGGATCATCCTCCACCATTTCCGCCACCTCCAACGTGATCCCACCACCAAATGCATCTTCCCCTCCCCTCCCCTTTCAGCATTCTGTGGGGACCGCTCCCTCCGAGACACCCTAGTCCACTCCTCTATCACCCCCAGCACCCCTTCCCCTTCGTCTGGCACCTTCCCGTGCAAGCGCAGGAGATGCAACACCTGCCCCTACACCTCCCCCCTTCCCACTGTCCAGGGCCCCAAACACCCCTTCCAGGTGAAACAGCGATTTACTTGTACTTTTTGCAATCTAGTATATGGTATTCACTGCTCACGATGTGGTCTCCTCTACATTGAGGAGACCAAACGCAGATTGGGTGACCACTTTGCGGAACACCTCCATTCAGTCCGTAAGGATGACCCCGAGCTTCCGGTCGCCTGTCATTTTAATTCACCGCTCCATTCCCACTCAGACCTCACCATCCTCAGCCTCTTGCATTGTTCCACGGAAGCTCAACGTAAACTCGAGGAACAGCACCTCATCTTCCGATTAGGCACTTTACAGCCTTCCAGACTCAATATCGAGTCCAACAATTTCAGATCATAACCTCGGCCCCCATTACATTTTTACTTATTTGTTATCCACACCTTTGTTTTGGCCCTTTCCACCCCCCCTTTTTTCTCTCTCCCACATGGCAGCTGTCTCCCATTCTGCCAGCGCATTTCACACCTAATCTAGATCGTCTTTTGTCTCCACTAGTCCTATCACCATCTCGTCTCATTTTGAATACCTCTTAATGTCTCTTCACTTCTCTTTTGTTCTCTCCCAGCCTGGCCTCTTAATCTACTTCATTTCCTGTGCTTTTCCAGTCTTGACAAAGGGTTTGACCCGAAACATTGACTCTATTTTCTCTCCATGGATGTCGCTTGACCTGCTGAGTTTTTCCAGCATTTTCTGTTGTTATTTCGGATTTCCAGCATCTGCAGTATTTTGCTATCGTACTAGTGTTTGGTTCACTGCCACACCTCTTCTAGGAATGCCTACCTTGAAGAAGTTCTGCTCTTCTCTTCGACGGGATCTCCGTTTGGCTCTTCAACCTTGTTCATCTTCATTACTTTCAGTTTCCCTTCTCGTGTTTGATCAGGTATCTGCCATGACTCGGTTTCACAGCCACATCATTTTCCTCAGCAACTGTCTCCGGTTCCGACTTATTCCACGTGGATTCCAACTAAACTTCCACCCTTCGTGTTTTGGATCCACCCAGGAATACAAATATCTCCAAGATATTCATCGTTCCTCGAACTACTGCTCTCGCCGCATCTTGAGATCCATGCGGCGCCACATGAACACTCTCGACCTCTCTCTTCAGCAGCACCGACGCACTCTATCTCAAAGCTGTCCGGGTCCACAGTTCCATTTCATCCTTCGACTCATCCGATGCTTCAACAAAAAACTTTTTTTCTTCCTTTCCGATGTCAAGGATCGCAAGCTTCATCAACTCTTGAACACCGACGCCCCTCTTGAACCTTCTTCCCCTTCACTTTCCTCTGACCCCCCTTCTCCCAATCTCACCCCCTGCCGCGTCTTCACTATCCCCTCTGACCTTCCACTCTCTGAACCCGAACGATCAGTCCTCAGCAAAGGCCTGAGCTTCATCCCCTTACGCCCCCACCTCAATGAATTTCGAGCTCAGCATGATGTTGAGCTCTTTTTCCACCGCCTTCGTCTCCGTGCCCACTTCTCTGGCCAAGAGTCTTACCCCCCGCATGGCTGACCCTTTCACCCGCTTTCAGAATTCCCGTTCTACCTGGACCCCTCCCCCTGGCCTCTTACCCTCTCTAGATCTTTTCATCGCTAACTGCCGCCGTGACATCGGCCATCTCCATTTATCTGCTCCCCTCACTCACTCCAACCTACCTCCCTCTGAACTTGCAGCACTCCATTCTCTTAGATCCAACCCTGACATTGTCATTAAACCTGCTAACAAGGGTGGTGCTGTTGTTGTTTGGCTCACCGACCTCTACCTAGCGGAAGCTGAACGCCAACTCTCCGACACCTCCTCCTACCTCCACCTGGACCATGACCCCACTACCGAACATCAAACCACCGTTTCCAAGACTGTCACTGACCTCATCTCCTCTGGAGTTCTTCCACCCGCGGCCACCAACCTAATAGTTCCCCAACCCCGCACAGCCCACTTCTACCTCCTTCCCAAGATCCACAAACAGGACTGCCCTGGTAGACCCATCGTTTCAGCCTGTTCTTGCCCCACCGAACTTATCTCTTCCTATCTCGACTCTATCTTTTCTCCCCTTGTCCAGTCTCTTCCCACCTACATCCGCGACCCTCCACCACTTTAACAGTTTCCAGTTTCCTGACTCCCACAGCTACCTGGACTACACTTCCTCCCACCCCGTCTCCTGTAAGGACTCTATTCCATTCTCCCAGTTTCACCATGGACGTACAATCCCTCTACACCTCCATCCCCCACCAGGATGGTGTGAGGGCGCGCCGCTTCTTCCTTGAAGAGAGGCCCGACCAGTCCCCATCCACTACTACCCTCCTCCGCCTGGCTGAACTTGTTCTCACATTGAACAACTTCTCCTTTGACTCCACTCATTTCCTCCAAATCAAAGGTGTTGCTATGGGTACCTGCATGGGTCCTAGCTATGCCTGCCTTTTCGTGGGATATGTGGAACACTCTTTGTTCCAGTCCTACTCGGGTCCCCTCCCTCACCTCTTTTTCCGGTACATTGATGACTGTATCGGTGCCGTTTCCTGCTCTCGCCTTGAACTAGACAATTTCATTCACTTTGCCTCCAATTTCCACTCTTCCCTCACCTTCACATGGTCCATCTCTGACTGTTCCCTTCCTTTCCTCGACTTCTCTGTCTCCATCTCTGGGGATAGGTTATTGACCAACATTCACTACAAGCCCACTGACTCCCACAGCTACCTGGACTACACTTCCTCCCACCCCGTCTCCTGTAAGGACTCTATTCCATTCTCCCAGTTTCTCCGTCTCTGCCACATCTGCTCCGACGATGCCACCTTCCACACCAGTGCTTCCGACATGTCTTCCTTTTTCCTCAACCGAGGATTCCCCTCTGCTGTGGTTGACACGGCCCTCGACCGTGTCCATTCTATCTCCCGCACTTCTGTCCTCACCCCGCCCCTCCCTCCCGGAATCACGATAGGGTTCCTCTTGTCCTCACCTTTCACCCCACCAGCCTCCGCATTCAACGGATCATCCTCCACCATTTCCGCCACCTCCAAAGTGATCCCTGTTGTGTATGTACCTTTAAGGGAATAACTGATCTCAGACTGCAGTACCGGCAGTGACCACCCCTGTATAAAAGGCCCTAGCGGGCTTCTGTAGTTTCAGATTCCAGGTTGTCTCCATTCAGTAAAGACTTGTTATAATCAACTCCTGCAGTCCGTGTCTCAATTATACACGGACACAATACTGGCGACGAGTAAGAAACGAACTTACCTGCAACCCGGCAGCACCTCAGATGACGTTATTGAAGGTCAAAGCCAGAAGAAAGAAAAAAAAAATCCAAAGAAACTCGAGAAACGGGCGTCGACCGTGGGCAACCACCCTCCAAATCATCGAATTGAAAAGTGCAGGAGAGACTGTCGAGAGCCAGGCTTGGTCTCCAGTCTGTGGTTTCCCAGCTAATCGGGCTGGTGGCAGGTAGTGCACTGATCCTTCCTGGGCTGCGGCGGGCTAGAGCTCGATCGGGTGGCTCTGCAACGGGGCCGGGCAGCGAGTCGGGAAGCAAAGAGAGAGAGGGTGGAGCACACAGGGCGCGGCCGGTGCTTCTCAGCCGGGCAGCGTTCGGACCTAAGAAGAGGGAGGGAAGTGTCCCAGAGGGTCCGCTCCACGACGGGAACGGTTCTTCAATTAACGGAGCAAATATTGAAGCGCGATAGAAAAATAAAAATACCGCGGAGAGCGGTGTTGGCAGCAGCGATCGGGGAGGCGCGAAGGCCATAGGGCGTCGCCATTACAGGATAGTAAAATAAATATAATCGCCAGCAACAGCGTTGGCAGCAGCAGTAGCGGCGGGAAAGCGCGGGAGGCACCATCTTAACTCGGCAGGGAAGAAGGAAAAGCGCGGGAGGCGCCACTTTGATCCATCGGGGATGTAGGCAAAGCGCGGGAGGCGCCATCTTAGATTTCCAAGATGCCAAAGACTGGCGATATCACTGCCTTCGATAATGCAATAGAAGACTGGACCACATATGTGGAAAGAGTCGAGGTATATTGCGAGGCAAACGAAATAGCCGATGAGAAATAGGCATCGGTATTGCTAAATTTAATGGGCGCAAGAACGTACGGCCTATTGCGGGACCTGATTACTCCAGCCAAACCGAAGGCGAAGAGTTTTAACGAAATTGTTGCTATCCTACAGGAACACCTAAATCCTACACCGCTGCTGATAGCAGAAAGATTTAAATTCCACAGGAGAAATCAGCATAAAAATGAGAGCAATGCTGATTACCTTACGGAACTATGCAAGCTATCAAAGCACTGCCAGTTTGGAGCAGGACTGGCAGATACCTTACGGGACAAATTTGTCTGTGGACTCCTGAGTGAAGGAACCCAGAAGAGGTTACTCTCAGAGAAAGAGCTGACGTTAGATAAGGCTTTCAGTGTGGCAGTATCGTACGAAGCAGCAGCAAGGGGAGCTGCGGAAATATAACAAAAGCCACAGGAATACGGCACCCACGAAATGACACGGGGATTTGCAAAATGTTATCGCTGCGGCAGAACAAACCATGACCAGAAGGACTGCTGGTCCAAGGACAAAATATGCAGGCAATGCGGAAAGATGGGACACATTGCACGAGTTTGCAGGTCTGGGGAGAAGACCAACGACAACAAAAAGGCTACTAAGGAACCGTACAGGAAAGTACAAAAGATGACGGACAGTAGTTCCGAAGACCAGATGAGCGATAGTGAATCCGGGAACAAGAGACTAAGCTGTCTCAAACTTCACAACGTAATCGCAAAAGAGGATCACCGAACCATTTGGGTCACCCTCACGATAGCAGGGTCACAAGTCAAAATGGAATTGGATACAGGATCAGCTCTAACTGTCATGAATCGACGAGACTACGAGCGGCTATTCTCACACATACCCTTGAGAGAGACATCCATTGTCTTGAGGACGTATACGGGGCAAAAAGTATACCCCAGAGGAAAAATAAGGGTGCCTGTCGAATAAAACGGCAAGAAAATACGGAAATTGTATCTCTACATTCTGCAAGATGGTGGACCACCGTTATTGGGACGTGAATGGATCAGAAAGATAAGTTTAGACTGGCACTCCATTCAGGCACTGACGGTGGCTGGTAAAAAGGATGACGACGTCACTCCTGGACGATTGTCAACAATCTTAGCTAACGCCAAAGAGGTATTTCAACAAGAACTGGGCACTCTTAAAGGCATAACCGCCTCGATAAAAATAGAGGAGAATGCAATTCCCAAGTTTTTCAAAGCAAGACCGGTACCATATGCAATTTGCCCAGCCGTCGAGGCAGAGCTGGAGAATCTGGAGAAGGCAGGCGTGTTATCTAAGGTAGACTGGAGCAAGTGGGCGACACCCATCATTCCTGTCATGAAGAAAACGTTAAACAATAAGTCTGAGGAGCCAAGGAAGGTTCGCATCTGTGGGGACTTCAAGGTGACGGTGAACCCAGTCCTTCACACAGTACAATATCCTCTTCCAAGGATAGAAGATATCTTCGCCTCACTATCTGGAGGGAAGCGTTTTACAAAAATTGACCAAGCACAAGCATATTTGCAGATGGAGGTTGAAGAATCCTCTAGGAAGTATCTCATGATAAACAATCACAAAGGTCTTTACCAGTATAATCGACTGGTATTCGGAGTAGCATCAGCTCCGGCGATATGGCAAAGAGCGATGGAACAAGTCCTGCAAGGGATTCCGGGGACTCAGTGTTACTTGGACGACATCCTAGTGACAGGTGAAGATGACAGTGAACACCTTGCCAACCTAGAGCAGGTGCTCACTAGACTACGTGAACATGAGCTACGAGCCAATCGCCCTAAGTGTGAGTTTTTTAAGAAACAGATATCGTATTGTGGCCACGTGATTGATGAAGAGGGGTTGCATAAGTCCCCTGACAAAATTGAAGTGGTAGTTAAGGCTCCAGCACCTGAAAATGTGTTGCAACTGAGGTCATTCCTCGGATTGGTGAATTATTACCATAAGTTTTTGCCGAATTTGTCCACAATTCTGCATCCACTGAGCGCCCTACTATGAACGGGAGTAGCATGGAAATGGAGCGATGAATGTAAGCGGGCCTTTCAGAAGAGTAAGGACCTAATCACTTCAAGAGAAGTATTGGCTCACTATAGCCCATCACTACCGATAAGACTGGCGTGTGATGCGTCTCCCTACGGTGTTGGGGCGGTACTGTCACATAAATTCCTTGATGGTTCAGAGAGGCCGATAGCTTTTGCGTCACGCTCGTTAACTTCAGCCGAGCGTAACTACGCCCAGATTGACAGAGAGGCCCTCAGCCTGGTGTGGGGGGTGAAGAAGTTCAATCACTACCTGCACGGTCAGAAATTTACTCTACTAACTGATCATCAACTTCTCGTCTCCATTTTCAACCCTCAGAAGGGCGTACCGATAATGACAGCACAACGGCTACAGAGGTGGTCCCTTTTCCTAGGGGCACACCAATATGACATCAAGTACAAAGGAACTAAACAGCATGGGAATGCTGATGGATTGTCGCGCCTACCGTTGCCGACGGTGGAAGAAGAACTGGCAGTGGATCCAGTGGAGTTATTCCACTCAACTATAGTCGAATGTCTCCCTGTGACGAATGCAAATATAGAAAAGGAAACACGAAATGACCCGACACTCTCCTGGGTCTATGATTTAACGGTGAAGGGATGGCCAGCACATGGCGAACCACTGCTGCCAGCATTCTCGCCGAGAAGAGAACAGCTGTCAGTGTGCAGAGGAACCTTGATGTGTAGATCCAGAGTAGTAATTCCACCCAAATTGAAGGATAGAGTGCTCAATGAGCTTCATGAGTGTAAAGTCTGTGGGTTGTTTAGTTAATTAATACACAGACTCCAAGAGTAACTTAAAACAGGACTTTACTATTCGAAGGTCAGGGCGAATCTGCTCAATACTTCCTGACACAGCACTTATATACCGGTGTGGTCACCGTCGGTATTACAGTATACAGAAGCCAACAAAGTAGTGCAACACCTAAAGTAGTTCTCTTAAAGGTGGACGGTTACATACAATAGTTCTCTTAAAGGTAGACGGGTACATACACTACAATCCTCCCTTTTTAGCTTACAACATACTGATTCCCCATTAAACATACATTATAACATATATACAACTTTATGCAAGACAGTTCACAGATTCAGTCTCTCTGGAGGTTTCCGGACTCTGTCCGGATAACGCCTCGGTGGTGTCGTAACTTCCGGCGGGGTAGTAGGTGCTTCTGGCAAGGTCGATTCGGCTTGAAGGACAGTGTCAGGTTCATCTGATTCCAGTATTACCAGATCGGAGGTAGGTGTTCTGGGTATCTCTGTCTCAACATTAACCGTGTAAGGTGGTGGAGTAGGTTGGCCATTTGTGGCTGACCCTATGATCTGGTCAACATGGCGCCTTATTATACTGTCCCCAATGTCCACCGTATACATCAACGGCCCTAGCCTTTTTCCGATAGTTCCAGGCTGCCATTTCTCGGTACGGTAGTCCCGGGCCAAAACTTGTTGACCTATCTGAAAAGATCTAGTTGGCCTTTCATTCATGCCCTGGAATTGCCGGTTCTCTACGTCCCTTCTGACGTTTGGCTTAAGCAAATCCAGCCGGCATCTTAGTCGTCTATTAAAAAACATCATGGCGGGAGTTTGATTTGTGACCGCATGTGTTGCATTCCTGTACGCCAATAAGAAGCTATCCACCTTATGTTGTAAGTTAATGGCTTCATTACCCATGGCCTTTATGGCCTTCTTGAAGGTCTGGACAAACCTTTCAGCCAATCCATTGGAGGCGGGATGGTATGGGGCTGACGTGTAGTGCTTAACCCCATTGCTCTTTAAGAATTTCTTGAATTCTTCGGACACAAATTGCGGTCCATTATCAGAACAGATCTGTTCCGGCAGCCCATTCCTAGCAAACATGGTCCTTAACACTGTGATGGTTTTTTCCGTGGTGGTGGTGGACATCTTTATTACCTCCGGCCACTTGGAGTGTGCATCCACCGCTATTAGAAACATTGAGTCCATAAATGGACCAGCAAAGTCGATATGTACCCTTTGCCAAGGAGATGAGGGCCACTCCCATGGATGCAGAGGAGCCTGTGGTGGCGCGTTTTGGACCTTCTGGCATCCTAGACAGCTCTTAGTGATTTCTTCGATGTCCCCATCAATGCCTGGCCACCACACAAACGCTCTTGCTAGGTTCTTCATTTTCACTCCACCCAGATGTCCCTCGTGCAGCTCCTTTAACACCTTCTGTTGAAGTTTGGGTGGAATCACCACTCTAGATCCACACATCAGGGTTCCTCGACACACTGACAGCTGTTCTCTTCTTGGCGAAAATGCTGGCAGTGTTGGTTCGCCCTGTGCTGGCCATCCCTCCACCGTTAAATCATAGACTCGTGAGAGAGTCGGGTCATTTCTTGTTTCGTTTTCGATCATCGAATTTGTTACTGGTAGACATTCCACTATGGATGAGTGGAACATCTCTACCGGGTCCACTGTAGTCGCTTCTTCTACTATCGGCAATGGCAAGCGCGATAACCCATCAGCATTTCCATGCTGTTTGGACCTTTTGTATTCGATGTCATATTGGTGTGCCCCAAGTAACATGGACCACCTCTGTAACCTTTGCGCTGTCATGGTGGAAACGGCCTTGTTAGGGTTGAATATGGACACCAACGGCTGGTGGTCTGTCAGTAATGTGAACTTCTTGCCCTGCAGATAATGATTGAATTTCCTTACGCCCCACACAAGGCTGAGGGCCTCCATATCTAATTGAGCATAGTTTCGCTCCGCGGAGGTCAATGATCGGGACGCGAATGCCACTGGCCTTTCCGAGCCATTTGGTAACTTGTGTGAAAGTACTGCTCCAATTCCATAGGGGGAAGCATCACAAGCTAGACGAAGAGGTAACGTTGGGTTGAAATGAGCCAACACTTCTTCAGAGGTAATCAACGCCTTGCTTCTGCGAAAGGCCTTTTTACATTCCTCACTCCACTTCCATGGTACTTCTTTCCGCAACAGAGCATTCAGCGGATGCAGCACCGTGGATAGATTCGGCAGAAACTTGTGATAATAATTAATCAACCCCAAGAATGATCTTAACTGTGATACGTTTTCCGGAGCGGGGGCCTTCACGACAGCTTCTATCTTGTCAGGTGACTTGTGCAGCCCCTCTCGGTCAATGACATGACCGCAGTACGAGATCCGTTTTTGGAAGAACTCACATTTCTTGCGATTAACTCGAAGGCCATATTCCTTCAACCTAGTGAGCACCAGTTTCAAATTTGTGAGGTGTTCTTCCTCGTCTTCTCCCGTAATCAGGATATCGTCTAAGTAACACTGCGTGCTTGGAATTCCTTGTAATACCTGCTCCATGGCCCTCTGCCAAATTGCTGGAGCCGAAGCTACCCCAAAAACCAGTCTATTATAACGATACAAGCCTCTGTGTGTGTTGATGGTGAGGTACTGACGTGACTCTTCCTCGACCGTGGTCGAGTGCACCGCCCTTATCCTCCAGTTATTCTTTTTACTTTTCCCTTACTCACAGTCACCGTGGCCGCCTTGCTTCTCGTGCTGATCGGCTCACTCCTCACCGTGGCAGAAGGGACAGTCAGTGCCTGTTGCTGATGGAAGTCTTTGTCTCTGAATTCTTCCTCCTTTCCAGCTCTGCAGACTCGAGTTTTCTCCCAGCAGAATGACGAGGGCGGTTGCCTCTTCTCGACGCTCGTTAACTGCTTCGGAATTATTGTTGCCGCAGGGTACGATCGGACTCGTCGCCACTGTAAAGTCTGTGGGTTGTTTAGTTAATTAATACACAGACTCCAAGAGTAACTTAAAACAGGACTTTACTATTCGAAGGTCAGGGCGAATCTGCTCAATACTTCCTGACACAGCACTTATATACCGGTGTGGTCACCGTCGGTATTACAGTATACAGAAGCCAACAAAGTAGTGCAACACCTAAAGTAGTTCTCTTAAAGGTGGACGGTTACATACAATAGTTCTCTTAAAGGTAGACGGGTACATACACTCCAATGAGGGTCTTCTGGGAGGGGTAAAAATGAAGAACTTAGCCAGAGCGTTTGTGTGGTGGCCGGGAATCGATAGAGAAATCGAAGAGATGACCAAGAGCTGTACAGGATGCCAGAAGGTCCAAAACGCCCCACCACAAGCCCCTCTACATCCATGGGAGTGGCCCTCATCTCCATGGCAAAGGGTGCACATTGATTTTGCTGGTCCCTTTATGGACTCGATGTTTTTAATTGCGGTGGATGCACATTCAAAGTGGCCAGAGGTAATAAAAATGTCCTCAACCACCACAGAAAAAACTATCACAGTCTTACGAACCATATTCGCCAGGAATGGGCTGCCTGAACAGATTTTTCCGACAATGGACCACAGTTTGTGTCTGAAGAGTTCCGGAGGTTCTTAAAGAACAATGGTGTTAAGCATTACACATCTGCCCCATATCATCCAGCCACTAATGGATTGGCCGAGAGGTTTGTTCAAACATTCAAGAAGGCTATCAAGGCAATGTGTAATGAAGCTATACCCCTACAACACAAGGTGGGTAACTTCTTGTTTGCCTACCGGAATGCGACATATGCGGTTACCAACCAAACTCCAGCCATGATGTTCTTCAATCGAAGACTACGATGCCGCTTGGATTTGGTTAAGCCAAACGTCAGAAGAGATGTGGAGAACAGGCAGTTTCAGAATATGAATGAAAGGCCGACCAGGAGTTTTAAGATAGGTCAACCAGTTTTGGCCCGGGACTACCGCACAGAGAAATGGCAGCCAGGAACGATCTGTACACGGCAAGGACCTCTAATGTATACCGTGGACATTGGAGAGAGCATTGTAAGACGCCATGCTGACCAGATTCTAGAGTCACTGGAAAACGTCAACTCCACACCACGATCTGATACACCTGGCGATGAAACCGAAGTACCAATTGCATCTACCGCAGAATCGGTGATATTGGAAGCAGACGAACCAAACAACGACATTGATCCCGACTCAACCTTGCCAGAAGAACCTGATATCCCAAAGAGGCGTTATCCAGACAGAATCAGGAAGCCTCCTCAAAGACTGAACTTTTAATTGCTTAACTTCAACCAATGTATCTAGCAACCGTAATTGTAATTAGTTATTATTTAGTTGTTAAATGAATGTTATGTACTGTTTTTCTAAAAGGGGAGGAATTGTTGTGTATGTACCTTTAAGGGAATAACTGGTCTCAGACTGCAGTACCGGCAGTGACCACCCCTGTATAAAAAGCCCTAGCGGGCTTCTGTAGTTTCAGTTTCCAGGTTGTCTCCATTCAGTAAAGACTTGTTATAATCTCAATTATACACGGACACAATAATCCCACCACCAAATGCATCTTCCGCTCCCCTCCCCTTTCAGCATTCCGTAGGGACCGCTCCCTCTGAGACACCCTAGTCCACTCCTCTATCACGCCCAGCACCCCTTCCCCTTCGCCCGGCACCTTCCCGTGCAAGCGCAGGAGATGCAACACCTGCACCTATACCTCCCCCCTTCCCACTGTCCAGGGCCCCAGACACCCCTTCCAGGTGAAACAGCTATTTACTTCTACTTCTTGCAATCTAGTATACTGTATTCGCTGCTCACGATGTGGTCTCCTCTACATTGGGGAGACCAAACGCAGACTGGGTGACCGCTTTGCAGAACACCTTCGTTCAGCCCGTAAGGATGACCCCGAGCTTCCGGTCGCCTGTCATTTTAATTCACCGCCCCATTCCCACTCAGACCTCCCTGTACTCGGGCTCTTGCATTCACAGAATCACAGAAACCCCACAGTGCTGATAGAGGCCATTTCGGCCCATTGAGCCTGCACCGACACATATCCCACCCGATCCCCATAACCCCTACACCAACACATATCCCACCCTATCCCCGTAACCCCACGTATTTAATCCCCCTAACACTAAGGGTCAATTTATCATAGCCAATCAACCTAACCCGCACATCTTTGGACTGTGGGAGGAAACCGGAGCACCCGGAGGAAACCCACGCAAACACGGGGAGAATGTGCAAACTCCACACAGACAGTTGCCCGAGGCCAGATTCGAACCCGGGTCCCTGGCGCTGTGAGGCAACAGTGCTAACCACTATGCCACCGTGCCATTGTTCCACAGAAGCTCAGCATAAGCTCGAGGAACAGCACCTCATCTTCCGATTAGGCACTTTACAGCCTTCCGGACTCAATATCGAGTTCAACAATTTCAGATCATAACCCCAGCCCCCATTACATTTTTACTTATTTTTTATCTACACCTTTGTTTTGGCCTTTCCCCCATTTTTTTCTGTCCCACATGGCAGCTGTCTCCCATTCTGCCAGCGCATTTCACACCTAATCTACAGCCGTCTTTTGTCAACACTAGTCCTATCACCATCACGTCTCGTTTTGAATACTTCTTAATGTCTCTTCACTTCTCTTTTGTTCTCTCCCAGCCTGGCCTCTTAATCGATTTCATTTCCTGTGCTTTTCCAGTCTTGACAAAGTTTGACCGAAACGTTGACTCTATTTTCTCTCCACGGATGTTGCCTGGCCTGCTGAGTTTTTCCAGCATTTTCTGTCGGCTCGGCTATTAGGTTCATTACGGCGCTGCGCCGGGCTCCGAACTGCAGCTGCCACGTCATCCTGGGCAGCGTCACACTCCGAGCAAAGATGGCGGCGTCCGTGCGGGACAAGCAGATCGGTGAGTGGCCGTTTAGCAACGAACTGTGACTGTCTTCACACCGCCTGGAGTAGCGAGAGAGAACCGCGGCTTCGCTGACAGTTCACCTACAGAGTCAATGTGTGGAAGAATGAGAGGAGAGTAACAGGCGGGCGGTGCAGCGCTGGCGGCTGCCCCGAGTCTCGCCGGCTGTTGTGTCAGGCCTAAGGATGAGAGCCCCTCCAGTTGTGGCACAACTTGGGGTGCATTCTCTGACTGTGTAGCCGGTAGTAGAGGCGGAGCGGCTGGTGGCGGAATTGCTGATTTTAATGTTTTTTTTTGAATAAGCAGCATCGTTCCTTCCCCTCGGCCCCAGATGTTTGTTATCATTTGTATTTTGCTCTGTCGTTTCTCAAGGCAATAGTTCTTCAGGCACAGCTATGATCTTCCACGGAATGCCGGTATTTGTGTGTCAACAGGAAAAACAAAATTGCTTCACATAGTTTCTGTGTAAATTGTGTTTCAATATGTCTATGTGATGCCTGGTAATATGTTAACATCACACTTCAATGACTTATAACATGTCATAACATATGGCATAAAAGTCTGATTGTGTTCCCATGCAAAATTGGACTCTAAGCATAATTCCAACTTTCTCTTTAATATTTGCATTTGCAAATCTGCACGCCCGCACCACACTCAAGACCACCTGTTATACCAAGAAAAAGTTGTCCTTAAAAACAAGTGGCCCCTTATTGGAGAGACATTGCATGAAGCAAGAGACTTTCTCGTCTGAATACTGAGGTTGCGTACTCTAGGTAGTCTTTCATTAAGGGGTCTTAAAAGACCGATTTCACTGTATATATTTTAATTGTCTTCAACTCTAATTCAAGGCTTCCGACCACATATCCACTCATCACCTAGACTGCCAACTTCCATCTTTGTAACGTTGCCCGACTGCCCCGCCTCAGCTCATTTGCTGCTGAAACCCTCACCCCGTGCTGCTGTTACCTCTAGATGTGACTATTCCAGTGCTCTCCTGGCCAGCCTCCCATCTTCCACCCTCCATAAATCTGAGCTGATCCAAAACTCTGCTGCCCGTATTCTAACTCGCACCAAGTCCTGCTCACCCATCACTCCTGTGCTCACTGAACTACATTGGCTCCTAGTCTGGCAATGCTTCAGTTTTAAAATTCTCATCCTTGTTTTCAAATCCCTCCAGGGCCTCGCCCCTCCCTATCTCTGTGACCTCCTCCAGCCATACAACCCTCCGAGATCTCTGCGCTGCTCCAATTCTGGCCTCTTGTGCATCCCCAATTTTAATCGCGCCACCATTGGTGGTCACCTTCAGCTACCTAGGCCCTAAGCTCTAGAATTCCCTCCCTAAACATCTCTGCCTCTCTACCTCTCTTTTCTTTAAGATGCTGGTGAAAACCTACCTCTTTGACCAAGCTTTTGGTCATCTGTCCTAATATCTCCTTATGTGGCTCGGTGTTAAATTTTGTTTTATAACGTTCCGGTAAAGCACCGTGGGACATTTTACTACATTAAAGGCACTATATAAATGCAAGTTGTTGTATACCAAGTCTCCGCCAAGTCAGAAGGTTGTGGATTCAAGTCATACTCCAGGTACTTGAGCACATAATCTAGGCTGACACTCCAGTGCAGTACTGTGGGAGTGCTGCCCTGTCAGAGGTGTCATCTTTTGCAGGAGACATTAAACTGAGTCCTCGTCTTCCCTCGCAGGTGGACATAAAAGATCCCATGGCATTATTTTCACGAAGAGCAGGGGAGTTATCCCCGGTGTCCTGGCCAATACTTATACCTCCACCAACATCACTAAAACGGATTATCTGCTCAATATCACGTGCTGTTTGTGGGACCTTGGTGTGTACAAATTGGCTGCCACGTTTTCTACATTACAAGTGACTACCCTTCAGAAGTACTTCATTGGCTGTAAAGCGTTTTGGGATGTCCTGAGGTCATTCTTCTTCTTCTTCTTCTTATCGTGTCCACGGACAGTCTATACATAGCCCAGCCAGAACTGGACACATTTTTGCACCTTGTTGAATTCGGCAAGATCTGCAACAGTGCAGGGTTCCTCTAACGATGGACATTGCAGGAGATGTTGCATAGTCTGTGCCTCAGTTCCACATTCACAAGTTGTCGGGCTGGTTGAATATCCCCATTTGCTTAGTGACACCTTTGAGCAACCTACACCGGTCCTAAATCTGTTAAGGCACTTCCAGGTTGCCCAGTTGCAATTAGCTCCTGGGGGAAGGCTTTCATCAAGTAAAATTTCCATCGCTGGGGGTTGTTCAAGACTGGCGAGCCGGTCTTTCCACAAGGCGATGCGGGCTTCAGATGAGGTTGATTGTCATGGAACAGCACTGTTCATGAAGCTCTTTCTTGACTTTAGGCAGCTGGGTGTAGGTGTATGACAATGCAGAGGGTGTCTCTCATCTGATGTTTGACGGAGTCGTTCTTTCTTGCTGGCTACCATTCTTCTTATATCCGGGGAAGCGATACCCGCCAGGATATATAGGCTGTTGGTGTTTGTTGGTTTTAAGCAACCTCTGATAAATCGGCAGCTTGCATTCAGAACGGCATCCATCATCTTGGCATGAGTAGACCTTTCCCATGCAGGGCAGGCGTATTCGGCAGTGGAATAGCAAAGAGCAAGTGCGCTGGTTCGCAATGTTTTCGGGCTTGTTCCCCATCTTGTGTTAGTGAGCTTATTCAGGATGTTGTTTCGTATGCTCACTTTTGCCTTTGTCTTCTCGATGTGGTTCTTGAAGGTGAGGCATCGGTCAAGGGTGACTCCTAAGTAGATAGGGTGCTCGCAATGCGTCAGTGTTGCTCCACACCAGGTTACTTTCAGCTGGCGTTTGGCTTCACGGTTTCTGAGGTGGAATGCACAAACTTGCGTCTTTGATGGGTTTGCGCGAAGGTGGTTTTCTTCATACAGGAAACTTTGTGCTATCCGGAGGTCAGGAATCCGGCATTCTCGAGCTACCGGCAAAACCGCGCTCTGAAAACCGCACCTCAGTAACTGGCAATGTTGCCGGTTACGAGTCCGAGTCTCCAACGGTTGCAGAGTTCGTCAGTGGAGGTAGTTCTCCAAACTGCCACTACTCGGCCTCTTGGCGCTATCGGAAGTCGGAACACCTCAGAAACCCTGCATGTGGAGTCTCACTCTCCCATGCTGCCAGATAGCCTCTTCTGATCGGTCATTTTTCAGGGTTCCAGTACTGTGTTTCTCCAACGTTGTTACAACTCATTGGGTTGAATTATGGAAATCCCAAAAGATCATCCAACCAAAAGGAAGAGAGTGGTGTTAACTTTAAAGCAGAAAATCGATATATGTAAACGACTAGAATTGGGAGCGAAGCGTGCGCACATTATGAATGAATTCAAAATTGGTTCGTCAACAATGTACGACATCAAAGCGCAGAAGGATAAGCTGCTCAAGTTTTATGCAAGCTCGGAGACACCTAACAGTGTAGAGAAACGGCACACGCTTCATAAGCCTAAGCTTGAAGAGCTGGATACCGTGCTTTGAGTGGTTTTGTCTGAAGCGTTCAGAGGGTGTTCCGATTTCCGGACCCATGCTAATCGAGAAAGAGAAGGATTTCTATGCAAAGATGGAGTTCACTGAGAAGTGTGCTTTCTCTGATGGATGGCACGGGATACGACGACTCGATGTTTCCGGGGAGAAGAAATCAGCTGATCACGACGCCGCAGAAGAATACTGTGAATATTTCAATCGGATTGTGAAGCAACATAATTTGTCGCCAGCACAGATATACAATGCCGATGAAACTGGCTTATTTTGGAGGTGTTTGCCAGAATCAACACTTGCTGGGGCTAGTGAGGCTAATGCTGCAGGTTACAAGAAAAATAAGGATCGTGTAACCGTGCTAACGTGTGCGAACGCTGCTGGATCACACTGGGTTAAACTTCTCGTCATTGGGAAGTATAAAAATCCCCGTGCATTTAAGAATGTGAGGCACTTACCTGTTGAATACAAAGCTCAAACAAATGCTTGGATGGATAAGGAAATCTTTTCAAATTGGTTCCATCATACTTTTGTTCTATCTGTGAGGGGACATTTCCGTAGAATAGGGAAACCTGAAGATAGCAAATGCATTTTATTGCTTGATAATTGTAGAGCCCATCTGCATAAATCAAAGTTGGTTTCGGGAAATATTTTCATCATTTATTTGCCACCAAATGTAACTTCTCTCATACAACCCATGGACCAGGGCATTATCCAAAATCTGAAGTGTCATTACAAGAAAGACTTCCTACGTAGACTGATAAACCAAGATGACAATACAGGTATACAAGCATTTCAGAAGGCATACAATCTTAAAGATGCCATCTTTAATGTTGCATGTTCCTGGAAGTTGGTGAAAGGTCACACTTTGAGACAAGCCTGGTGCAAATTGTTGCCTTCTGTAATGTTTGCTGAAGGTTCTTCTTCAGAGGAGGAATTTCATGGGTTCAATCTTCGTCTGCGGAAGACTGCAGTAATGGAAATGGCTGACATGGTGAATGATGTAGGCCCAGCAAACCCTCTACGTCACCTCAGTGAATGTGATATTCAGCAGTGGGTTGATGCAGATAGAGAAGTTGCTGTTGTGCATTCGCTATGTGATGATGAAGTAATGGATAATGTTTTGAATCCAAAGAAAAAAAAAGGAAAGTGTGATGGAAACTGACGAGGATGTGATTTATGAAGTGAGAAAGGTTTCCTGGGCTAAAGCTGCAGAATATTTTGAAGGATTACTTATATTTGCTGAAAGCCATTCTTGCTATTCTGCCCAAGAAGTTATGCAGCTCCATGTTCTGCATTCCAACTTTCTACAAAAAAGGCAAGCGTCCACGAAGCAAGCGGACATCCAGGACATGTTTAAGAAACCTTCCAAAAGAGTTGGAGCAGTGGAAGTGCCTGAAGAATCTGTTGAAGTGCATGATCCTGATGACCCAGCTGGCATGGATATTCCTGATGAAATAGTTGTCTTGGAATAAGTGTACAGTCAACCACTGTACAGTACTTTATACTGTACTGTACAGTCGTTTAAGTTTTGGTGCACTGCACAGTCGTTTATAAGATTTGTTTTACAGTACTGTTAAGTCGTTTATAAGTTTTGTTTTACTGTTAAGTTAATAAAGTTATGGATTACCATCAACTGGCAGTACTGTACTTAATCAAGTATCTTTCACCATCCATTTAACACAACATTCTGTAGGTGAGTACAGTACCCAATTACTGTATATTGCACATTTCTTGATTTTTAAATTTTTCTTTGTTAAATATAGCCTGGGTAGATAACCCGCTCAGGCATCCGGAGCTTTTAAAAAATCGGCAGTAGCTCGGTCCCATCGGTGTCGGATAGCACAAAGTTTCTTGTAGTAGGATTTTAGTCCCTCCAAGGCCTCAAAGCGTTTTCTCCACGGTGTTAAAATCAGTGCTTTGGGCAGTGACACAGAAGTCATCAGCATATATAAAACGGCCTGTAACACCGTCTATAGGTTGGTCATTCGTGTAGATGTTGTACAGCAGCGGTGCAAGCACGCTTCCCTGAGGAAGACCATTCTTCTGAATACGCCACCTGCTGCGCTTCCCACCTAGTTCAACATAGAACCGGCGATTCTGAAGCATGCTTTCTAACCGCTCTGTTAAGTGAATCTCTTTATTACCATTAAAGGCGCTATATAAATGCATGTCTCATTTTTACAATATCCTAATCTAATGCAGCTCCTGGAGGTTGTGCTGTAATATATGTGGGGTATAAAACAAAGAATTCTTTGAACAGTGGAAGAGAGAAATTATTGGGCTAGTTTCCCATGAAAAAAATTGTCAATCTTCTCAACAAGTTGACTTGAACACAACACTGAACAATCAATCCTATGCTTAAGTGCAACTGAAAGGAACAGACTAGGTCTTCATGGGTAATGGTCTGAATACTGTTTTCTTTGTTTGAACTGAAAGAGAATATTCTGATATCTCATTGGTATGGATTGTTTAGTTTGTGCTATTTGACTATAACACTACAATCAAACTTTGATTTAGTGACATTTGTGATCTTAACATTTCATACTGTTTGGCATGCAAGAATGCTTTTGAGCTTTTTTCAGAACTTCGTGCTGTCGGTCCTGATTTAGAAAGGATAGCTATAAGGAGCAAATAGTTACTGTTCTCTTCACAAAGTTAAAGGTGATATTTAAGGGGTTCTAATGTAAAATATTTGCCCTTCATAGCATGTCTCCCACAGCCTCTGTTTTCTTCCAAGTTCCTGTTTTTTAAAATTCATTTATGGGATGTGGGTGTCGCTGGCAAGGCCAGCCTTTATTGCCCATCCCTAATTGCCTTTGAGAAGGTGGTGGTGAGTCACCTTCTTGAACCGCTGCAGTCCGTGTGGTGAAGGTACTCCCATGGTGCTGTTAGGGAGGGAGTTCTAGGATTTTGACCCAGCAACGATGAAGGATTGGCGATATACTTCCACGTCAGGATGGTATGTGACTTGGAGGGGAACTTGGAGGTGGTAGTGTTCCCATGCGTCTGCTGCCCTCGTCCTTCTAGGTGGAAGAGGTTGTGGGTTTTACAAATATGAACAAATATTCTGTATTAAACAGCTGCTTCATATTCATTGTCTGACTTTTCATGTGTCAGTGAACCACTCCTACTGACAAGTGCTGGATCCATGTCTTCAGGGTACAATTTGATGATTGTATTTTCATTCGTATCTGTCAATCCACAGCCCTACTTTGTACCGCAAGCCAATACTGTCTGAATATTACCATCCTTATTTACCTTATACAACAGAGGATGAGCTTGTTGGCAGTTATCAAGAATAAGGTTGTTCCATAATTATTCCGATACTTTTTACATTTCTAATAAATACTTGTGCTTTACGCATCACCTGCAGCGCCTATGTCTTCCCAATGGCGTTCGTCACATCTTACATTACTAAGTAGAAAGCTGTAGAATCATTTACAAAAGACATTTGTTGTTGATTATACAGAAGTTTGATTAGTGAGCTGAGTAGGTTGTAGTGATGTTATATACACTACTGTAATAATGGATTCCTCCGCCCTGGATTTTGAAGAATTTTGACTAAGGCTATTAAAATATTCTAATTGATGTAGTTGAAAGTAGTTAAATGACGATGTGGTAGTAGGCAGTGCATTCTCCCAGGCTAGGTTTATTTGAAAACTGACCATTTTGTTTATTGTTCAACAGAAGTGCAAAATCGAATGGAAAATGAGGGCCCCAAATTTCCGGTGGGTAATAACAGCGAACTAACGGCATTCGCCGTTATTAACCCCTTTGAAACTGACCACAACTTCAGGATTTAACACGTGCATGCATGCATCTAAATGTTGAAATCATGAAGTTGCGGTCAGTCGTTCACTGCTCCGACACTGGTTGCGTTGTGGTACCCACCCATTCCCCTACCCCCAACCACCCCCCCCCCCCCCCCAAAAAAAAGCCGGCAATCAGTGCAATCGGGAAAACTCACAAAAACTTGGGCTTTTCTGCAGTAATAGCGCTGTTGAATACCCCATTAAATGTCATGCCTTGTTGGATTAGGCATAACTGGGGTTTTAACAGCGTATTGACTGATAAAACGTTATGTCCCTGAATTTTGTGGCATGTCAAATTTCTCCTTTGAACTTGAAAAAACATTAAAAAAAATTTTTTTTTAAGGTTCCACCCTATCCCCATGTGAGAGTCCCAACCTTTGTTTTGCTCTCTAACATTTTTAAAAAGTCTGGATAAAAGCAGCTTCTCATTTCCTGGTTCCCTGTCTGAGAATTCCGCAATGTGACTGGCTGTTTAGACAGCTTGTTGACGTTACAGCAGATCGCACTAGGGAATCCCACTACAATGCGCTGCAATCAATTACATGTCAGAAAAGGCAAACTTCTCGCCACAGAGATTGCGAGATCTTTGTGGGCAGCTTTCTTCGGGGCCAGTGGTGAACGCCTTTGCTTCGCCGCTGACCGCAAATTCCGGGCCTAAAAGTACTGTGTTGGCTACTAAGGAGGTAGTCGCTTAACTAAAGGCAGCATACTATGTAATAGGGATTGTGTACTTTGATACTATGATGCAAAGATGTATGATATCTGTGTGTATAGGAGTGTGGTAGATTGAAAGTGTAGGAGAGGTACTTGCCAGAGCATGCCTTGGTACGTATGTATTGCTCTCTCAGTACCCAAGGGTGATACTGATGGCTGTGTAATGAATTAGGCGTTTCATCACATTTCAAATGATAAAGTCTATATTTTCTTTCACCATTTATGCAAGAGGCTAGACACTTTAAATTTGACTTATTGCGACTGCTAGTCTAGCTGGATATACAAGATGCCCAGGAAATCCATAAACTGGCTTTGATGTGATGAGATGATACGCTTTGTATTTTTGATGTGCTAATTGCAACCTTGTTTACTTGTTTTGGTTGGTGAATGGTCAACCGAATGTGAGGACTCTACATGACCTTCATTTACTCGTGTGTTTTAGTTGATCGAAGTGCTTTCTGACAAACTTCTGCTTGGTCATGGATTGGTACTTTAGGAATCCTTTTATTTCTGGATAGCTGTGCTCACATGTCTGATGGTTATCTTTTGATCACCCTCTGATTTTTCTGAGAATGAAGGGGGCTGGAATGATTTTTGTGTCACTACTGCAGCTTGTTTGGAGTTGGTCTCAGGAACAGGAATAGGCCTGTCATTCCCTCGAGCCTGTTCCACCATTCACTTAGACCATGGCTGATCTGTATCTTGACTCCATTTACTCGCCTTTGCTCCATATCCCTTGATACTCTTACTTAACAAACATCTGTTGACCTGAGTCTTGAAGACTCCAATTGACCCAGCCTTTAGGGGGAGAGAGCTCATGGAACTCCTGAGCTGTTATGAATTCTCGTGTATAACAGTTACAGTACAGATGCCGGTCCTGGCGTGGTGGTAGGAGTAGTTAGCAAAGTTGAGTCCTTTGCTATTTCTGTGCCTGAGCAGAGAGTCGTTTGGAAGATCTGTTTAAAAAGAGTGGAAACTACTGTATTTATTCTGACCAATGCTTATCTGCTACTTTTAATAAACCATCTATTCTTTAGTTTGTAGCTTAAAACATTGCTTGATAAAGCGTTTATTCTTCTGCTTTCCCACGTTAAGGCGAATGCAAGAGGACTCGTGTCAATTTAGTAAGCTATTATAGTAACAAGGATTTTTTTGGCATGTACAAAGTCAGCCTTTAATTTGTATTGAGTAAGATGTCAGATGGGCTCACTGGTAGCACTCTTTTTCCTCTTGTTTAGAAGATTGTGGATTCAAGTGTTTGCCTACATTACTCACTACAGTTCAAAAGTACTACTTAAACTCTGAAGCACTTTGGGATGTTCTGAGGTTCTTTTATTTTTGCAGGAGTGTTCTTTGGTGCTGAGAACAATATAAATATCTGCAATAAAGCCTAAATATGGAACAGGCAGTTCTGTTTAGTACTTGTGACAATTGTGGGAACTGTGATCTTTGAATATTGTTACTTCAGCATGGACAAGGTCCAGAAGTTGCAATGGAACTTTCTTCCTGAGCTCTGTTTTTGAATCAGAGAACCATAGAAGTTTACATCATAGGCCATTCAGCCCATTTGTGTCTCTGCCGACTCTGATACAGTAATTCAAAACTCTCCCAACCCCCACCCTTTTCTCTCCCTGCAGCCCTGTATTATCTTCCTCTTCAAACATATTTCCACATTTTCCTTCAAATTTGCTCTGGTCTCTGCCTCAGCGATTCCCTTTGGCAAAGCATTCTATGCTCTGACAACTCTCAGCATAAAACAAACTGCGTCAATACTTTGATTATTTCTGCTGTTTATGCACTTATCAAAGCTTTGACCACGCTCGATCAGCTCCGATGGATGGGTCACATCGTCCGCATGCCTGAAACGAGACTCCCAAAACAAGCGCTCTACTCGGAGCTCCAGCATAGCAAGAGAGCCCCAGGTGAGCAGAGGAAACACTTCAAGGACACCCTCAAAGCCTCCTTGGAAAAAGTGCAACATCCCCACCGACACCTGGGAATCCCTGGCCCAAGACCGCACAAAGTAGAGGAGAAGCATCCGAGAAGGCGCCGAACACCCCGAGTCTCTTCGGGAGCAAGCGCAAGGAACGCACATCAACCCAAGCACCCCACCCACCTGCCCCTTCAGCCACCGTCTGCCCCACCTGTGACGGAGACTGTAGGTCCTGCATTGGACTCCTCAGTCACCTGCAAACTCATTTTTAATGTGGAAGCAAGTCATCCTCAGTTCAGAGGGACTGCCTAAGAAGGAAGAAAGTTTTAAATGTATTGTAATAAATTATTCAAAATATGACTAGGTCAATTAAAAATACTGTAGAAATGTAAGAAGTGATTCAAATTCTTTGAGATTTAGTCGTGGCATTTAAAATTCAATGGGCAATTTTCCTTTATTTCACAGCTGCTTTAAAACGGATGTTAAACTTCAATGTCATTCCTGTTAAAAACAGCACCACAGAACCAGTATGGAAGGTGAGGAAATGATCTGTGTATCTAGATTGCCAGCAAATGTACTCAAATCAAAAAATAACCTTTCCTGCTAATGCTCTAAACTAAGTTTTTAAAAGTGTTGCATTTTGAAACTCCAGTCATGTCATCATTAGATTGACAACAACAGAAGATGCAAAGCATATTAGCAGCAAATAATATAATAGCCATATCTAATTAAAATGGACTGTACTTGTACAACTTGTTATATTTCTGCATAATTTTAAAACTGATTGGATCACTATAGATTTCAAACAGAATGTATACAATGTTCTCACCATACAAGGTTTAATCAACTGTACAAAAGCAACAGATCATTGTTAATGTCATCTCTGTGTTTGGGTTGGAGAAATGGTATTCCCAACTGATTACTGTGATTTTTTACAGAGGCATAAAGGAAACTGCGTTATGTGTAGTAATTAGTTCTCATTGAAAATCTGAAACCTCTTTCTCTATTAAACTTAGTTAAGTTTTCAAAAATACACAATTTTAATGCTGCTAATATCAAAAAGAAAGTTTGTGGGGGTTTTATTATGTATTTGTAGTGTATTTATTGCTCATTGTGTTTTAAGTTTGTTGCACTTTTAGGAAAGGATTACTAACATTAATAAAGTACTGTGTGAGCACTCTCTCTAATTTGTATATAAGCAACAATTCTACTTTTTCTAATCTAATTGTTCCTTGTGCAGATTCTGATTTATGATCGATTTGGTCAGGACATCATTTCACCATTGTTGTCTGTGAAAGAGTTGAGAGACATGGGCATCACTTTGCACCTGTAAGATGAATTTAATCTTGAACTTCTGAAGTATAAAGTAGAACATGATGGACATGTGTTCCAATGATAGAGTAAAACATGTTTTAAGAAATTCCCCTTTTTTCGGGCATGTTTTAAATAAGCTTACGCTGCATCAAGTGTCCTTGTTATACCAATTTGTTTAGCTAACAGAATTAATAATTACATTTGTCTCAACAATTTAAAAATAAACTTTTAAAAATGTTTGTACAATTCTACATGATGTTTACAGATGTTATGAATATCAAAAACATGTTTATATCAAACTGGTTCTAGTCGCTCCCATTTGAAGTTTTAACTTGCTTTGGAATACAGGATTGTAACGTTAAAAATAGTAGACATGTTGAAGATTCCCTTTAAATTGATTAAAATGAAAATCTGACACCAGTCAGAAAGTTGTTTGTTTTGAGTTTCTGGTTTTGTCAACAAGATGCAACTCGAGTATTAAAACTGCCTATGGCATCTTTCTAATCTTGGGATTGAATTTTTGAGTCACAGTGCTGTACATGAGCTCTGTACAGTTGCTGCGTACTGTTGTCATATTTGACCAACTACAATAGTGTCTAGAACAAGTGCTGTAGAAAGCCTGTTTAATATTTGTTGTCATGTGTATAATCCAGTGAGTTGTCAGAAAACAAACCATAAATTTTGTTTAACTAAAATTTTATAAATAAATTTTCAAGAGTACTTGTATTTGAAGAAAATATGCATTTCTCTGTATTGATGTATTTAGTATATATAGTGCAGTATTTACTTTGATTTTGAATTGAAGTTGAATTTTTTAGGCTGTTGCACACTGACCGAGATTCTATCCCAGATGTCCCAGCAATATATTTTGTAATGCCAACAGAAGAAAATGTTGACCGGGTATGCCAGGTAATTAACAGATTTTTAGATGATAAATGTGGCTTTTACGGTATCTGGCATGTAAAGCTTTAACTGATGTTGAGAATTTACCTAGTTATTAAATATTGTATGTATATTTTTCTGTTTAGTTCCTATGATTGAAGACAAGATATTAAATTGTATGAAATTTAAACTTTTTGTAGGATCTTCGGAACCAGATTTATGAGTCCTATTACTTAAACTTCATCTCGGCAATTTCAAGAAGTAAGCTTGAAGACATTGCTAGTGCAGCTTTGAGTACTAATGCAGTAGCCCAAGTTGCCAAGGTAAGATTGTCTTATTAGCTCAGGAACTGATGCTTTGTTCTGATCTTTTAATTTCTTTTGTTTTTCTCCTGGGTCTAAAGAAGTAACAATACATAATAGTTTAATATAGAGATGTCTCATTTCATGGATGTCGGTATTTAAATTTGCCTTTTTAAAATTGCCATTTGGAAGCTGTTTGCTAGATGTTTAGCTATAAATCGTAAGATTTAAGTGCATCCTTGCAGCACTGTTGATCTTCTGTGGTCCTGATCTGTTAAAATTTGCTTAAGTAGGTCCAAGCATGTGCTGCCAATCAAAATGATAACTGTTTCTTTCATGCACACAAACGACATACGTGGTTGTGTCTCCATGGCAATTTGTTAAGTGTAATCAGTTTGTGATCACTTAACTCAACGCAAATACAAATTTTAAGAATATTTAATGGATAGAAAACTAGGATTAGAATATAGTAATTGAAACAGTTGATTTGCTGCCTACAATTGAAATATGCTCAATCTTTAGCAAGTTTAAATTTTTAATTTAATTATGTAAGATATTTGTGCAAATTAGTCACGTTGATTGATATGATCACACAAAGCTGTTTCTATTTTATGACTTCATTGTGGAAGTAATAAAATTATTTATTTGGGCTTAAATGTACCACTTGTAAGGTGCTCTTTATATCAGAAAATAAATTAATTTGCTGGGGCATTTCCACTCTTGGCTGCCCTTTGTTAGCAGTACGTATAGAACCAATCCAATAATAAGGTAAGTGTAGTTTGGCTATTTATTAACGATTTTTCTTTTTTTTGCCCCTACCCCTGTTGGCACTTAAGTTCTCATGAACTATTGTGCCAATTGTAAATTGTTCTTTTGCTCCTAGCATCATAACTGGTGCCAATGGGTATCCTCCATATTACAAGAGGAGGAGGACCTATGGAGGAATACCAGTCAGGCCAGGTTGCCAAGATGCTGTTACGTGCCGGCTGGTAATCGCACACCCACATCTGCAGCCAGACTTGAATTTGGCTGATAATTAGTACAGGTGGTGACTTGTCTTCTAAAGGAAACTGTGATAGCAGACGTCATGGTATCACTAACGTATGTGAATGCCTGACTAATGTTAAATATTTCCTCCGAAAAAAGAAAGGAAGCAGCACCTCAATCAGAGCAAGATGGCTTAATTAATATAGATGAATGAACATGTTCTCTGGAAATGGGATTAATTGCCAGTTTACAGATTGTGCCATTGTAATAGCATTACAGAAACAGAAATCACAGAAACCCCCACAGTGCAGATAGAGGCCATTTCGGCCCATCGAGCCTGCACCGACACATATCCCACCCGATCCCCGTAACCCCTACACCAACACATATCCCACCCTATCCTCGTAACCCCACGTATTTAATCCCCCTAACACTAAGGGTCAATTTATCATAGTCAATCAACCTAACCCGCACATTTTTGGACAAGTTGTACTATTTTGTGTTTTAATGCTACTTTTCTTTTTACTTTTCTTTATAGTTGTTCAAATGCTTATAAAGGGGCTCTAATTGTAGAATACCCACCGTCTCCTTCCTTCTGCTTTTTAACTTTCCTTTTGCGGTTTGAAACTTGCGCATTTCCTTTTTCATTTCTCTTTCTCTTAAGTGATGTGTATCTGCATCAAAATGGTTCCTATCTGAACCATCTGCCATTGTTGATGAGTTCTGCTATCTATTGATTAAATGCTGGCATGCAATGGGATGCCCAGCAAGTAAATATTGAAATCTGTTTTGGTATGGGGGAGTTCACAAGAGTTTTGGAAGTGAAGCAATCTGGAAATGCTACAAGGAATGTAGAAGACAGAAATCAGACTGTTTCATGAGTCTGGCAATTTGATTCTTCCCTAATCCTAATACCCTTCTCTAACAATCTATCTCGATTTTGACATTTTCAATTGACCTAGCCTCAACAGCTTTTTAGGGAAGAGAATTCCAGATTTCCGCTATTCTTTCTGTGAAGAAGTGCTTCCTGACATCACCCCTGAAGGGCCTAGCTCTAATTTTAATGTTAGGCCTCCTTGTTCTGGACTCCCCACCAGATGAGGATGTGTAATGGTTGGCACTGAATGGTCAAGCCCATACCATATGATTAAGTGACTTGATGAAAGAAAGGCCATTAATTTTATATATAGGGTAAATATTATGAAAACCTAGTAGGATATCATTTATATCTGATGAGGATTAACACAAGTGATAAAGTTGCAAGTGAAATATGGTCAGCATTGTGGAGTAGAATATAAGTTGCATCATGAGTCTTTATAATGTACTTTACATAGCCTATATATTAAAAATGAATTTGATGTTAACTGGGTAAAGAGGCTTAAAAAATGGGTACTGGTGCATAGCATTCCTTTTGTGGCTTGGTTCCAGTGCAGTTGAAAGTAGTGATAGTGCTCATTAAGATTCTATAGTGTGACATATGTTAATAACAATTGTGCTTGGAACTGAGTCCTCCAATAATTTTTCAAGGTAAAAATATTCTTAGAAGTTAAATGTGATGCCATTCATAATGACACTTAATTACACACAGATTTTTCAAATTATGCACTTTTCCTCATTTAGCTTGTATGCATTTAAGATATTGACAATACCTTCTGTTGTATGATGCTCAAAGATGGAGATGTGCAGTTTCAGAATCTGATTATGCTCTACACTTGGAAATGCAATTAAAAAAAAAAATCATTCATGGGATGTGGTCGTCGTTGGTATGGCCAGCATTTATTGCCCATCCCTAATTGCCCTTGAGAAGGTAGTGGTGAGAGCTGCCGCCTTGAATGGCTGCAGTTGTGAGGTGAAGGTGCTCCCACAGTGATAGGGAGGGAGCTCCAGGATTTTGACTCAGCGATAATGAAGGAACGACCTTATGTTTCCAAGTCAGGATCTTGTGTGACTTGGAGGGGAACTTGCAGGTGGTGGTGTTCCCATGTGCCTGCTGCCCTTGTCCTGCTAGGTGGTAGAGGTTGCGAATTTGGGAGGTGCTGTCGAAGAAGACTTAGTGAGTTGCTGCAGTGCATCTTGTAGATGGTACACACTGTAGCCATAGTGCGCCGGTGGTGGAGGGCGTGAATGCTAGGGTGGTGGATAGTGGGCTGCTTTGTTCTGGATGGTGTCGAATTTCTTGAATGTTGTGCTCATCCAGGCAAGTGGAGAGTATTTCATCACACTCCTGACTTGTGCCTTGTAGATGGTGGAAAGGCTTTGGGGAGTCAGGATGTGAGACACTTGACGCAGAATACCTAGCCTCTGACCTGCTTTGGTAGCCACAGTATTTATGTCTGGTTAATGGTGAGCCCCCAGGATGTTGATGGTGGGGGATTCAGCGATGGTAATCCCGTTGAATGTCAATGGGAGGTGGCTAGACTCTCTTGTTGGAGATGGTCATTGCCTGGCACTTGTGTGGCGCGACTATAACTTGCCACTTACAAGTCCAAGCCTGAGCGTCGTTCAGGTCTTGCTGCATGTGGGCATGGACCGCTTCATTATCCTAGGAGTTGCGAATGGAACTGAACACTGTACAATCATCAGCGAACATCCCCATTTCTGGCCTTATGACGGAGGGAAGGTCATTGATAAAGCATCTGAAGATGGTTGGGCCTAGGATACTGCCCTGAGAAACTCCTGCAACGATGTCCCGGGGCTGTGATGATTGACCTCCAACAACCGCAACCATCTTCCTTTGTGTTAGGTATGACTCCAACCAGCGGAGAATTTTCCCCCCGATTCTCATTGACTTCATTTTTACTAGGGCTCCTTGATGTCACACTCTGTCAAATGCTGCCTTGATGTCAAGGGCAGTCACTCTCGCCTCACTTCTGGAATTCAGCTCTTTTGTCCATGTTTGGACCAAGCCTGTAATGAGGTCTGGAGTTGAGTGGTCCTGGGAGAGCCCAAACTGAGCATTGGTGAGCAGGTTATTGGTGGGTAAGTGCCGCTTAATAGCACTGTTGACGACACCTTCCATTACTTTGCTGATGATTGAGAGTAGGCTGATGGGGAGGTAATTGGCCGGATTGGATTTGTCCTGCTTTTTGTGGACAGGACATAACTGGGCAATTTTCCACTTTCTCGGGTAGATGCCAGTGTTGTAGCTGTACTAGAACAGTTTAGCTAGAGATGTGACTAGTTCTGGAGCACAAATCTTCAACACTACAGCCGAGATGCTGTTGGGCCCATAGCCTTTGCTGTATCCCGTGTGCTCAGCCATTTCTTGATATCACGTGGAGTGAATCGAATTGGCTGAAGACTGGCTTGTGATGGTGGGGACCCAGGAGGAGGCAGAGATGGATCATCCACTCGGCACATCTGACTGAAGATGGTTGCAAACGCTTCAGCCTTGTCTTTTGCACTTGCGTGCTAGGCTCCACCATCATTGAGGATGGGGATATTCATGGAGCCTCCTCCTCCCATTAGTTGTTTAACTGTCCACCACCATTCACGGCTGGATGTGGCAGGACCGCAGAGCTTTGACCTGATCCGTTTTAAGTGTTGGATTGCTTAACTCTGTCTATAGCTTGCTGCTTCTGCTGATTAGCATGCATGTAGTTCTGTGTTGGAGCTTCCCCAGGTTGACACCTCATTTTTAGATATGCCTGGTGCTGCTCCTGGTATGCTCTTCTACACTCCTCATTGAACCAGAGTTGATCCCCTGGCTTGATAGTAATGGTAGAGTGAGGGATATGCCGGGCCATGAGGTTACAGATTGTGGTTGAATACAATTCTGTTGCTGGCCCACAGCACCTCATGGTTGCCCAGTTTTGAGCTGTTAGATCTGTTTTGAATCTATCCCATTCGGCAAGGTGGCAGTGCCACACAACACGATGGAGGGTGTCCTCGGTGTGAAGATGGGACTTCATCTCCACAATGATTGTGCGGTGGTCACTCCTACTGTGATGGGTAGATTGGTGAGGGCAAGTAGGTTTTTCCCTTGTGTTGGTGTTCTCACCATCTGCCGCAGGCCCAGTCTGGCAGCTATGTCCTTCAGGACTCGGTCAGTAGTGGTGCTACCGCGCCACTGTTGATGGACACTGAAGTCCCCCACCCAGAGTACATTCTGTGCTCTTGCTATCCTCTGCTTCTTCCAAGTGGTGTTCGATATGGAGGAGCTGAGGGATGGCGGTAGATGGGAATCAGCAGGATGTTTCCTTGCCCATGATTGACCTGATGCCAAGAGACTTCATGGGGTCCGGAGTCAATGTTGAGGACTCCCGGGGCCACTCCCTCCTGACTGTATACCACCATGCCGCCACCTCTGGTGGGTCTGTCCTGCTGGTGGTACAGAACATACCCAGGGATAGATGGAGGAGTCTGGGACGTTGTCTGAAATGTAGGATTCTGTGAGTATGACTGTCAGGCTGT
The DNA here is from genome assembly GCF_052327205.1 of Somniosus microcephalus. NCBI lineage: Eukaryota > Metazoa > Chordata > Chondrichthyes > Squaliformes > Somniosidae > Somniosus > Somniosus microcephalus. The sequence continues at coordinate 108,811,769 of NC_140998.1, read as the reverse complement.
TGTTTGACTAGTCTGTGGGACAGCCCTCCCAATTTTGGCACAAGGAGAACTTTGCAGAGTTGACTGGGCTGGATGTGCCTTTGCCGTGGCCGAATCCGGTGCCTAGGTCGATGCCAGGTGGTCTGTCTGGTTTTATTCTTATTGTTTTGGATAGTGGTTTGATACAACTGAGTGACTTGCTAGGCATTCCAGAGAGCAGTTAAGGGTCAACCAGGTATATAGGTCAGACCAGGTAAGGGCGGCAGATTTCCTTCCCTAAAGGACATTAGTGAACCCAATAATCCAGTAGTTTCATGCTAAAGATTAACTGAATTTAAATTCCATAGATGCTGTGGTCAGATTTGAACTCCTTTCACCAGATCATTTGTCCAGGCCTCTGGATTGCTACCATTCCTAATGTTGTTGTCAGACCTAAAAATAAGACCTTGAAACCAAAACCCCAGTCTATGAATTGTTGGGATAATCTGACTAAAACATTCAGATTAAAAGTGAACGTAGCAAGCTATAGTTTCAGTTTCAGCATATTGATTGTGCTAATGTCAGTGAATCATTAACAAATTTAGCATTTACATAACATTATGCAGAGTTGAAATCGTATTCTGATCTTGCTTCCAATTTTGCTATGCTTATTTTTGCAGGTATTTGATCAGTATCTAAACTTTATCACTTTGGAAGATGACATGTTTGTGTTGTGCAACCAGAACAAAGAGCTTATCTCATATCATGGTATTGACTCTAATTTCTTACTTATTATTTCTATAATTGATGTGTGCATCAAAAATGTTTTCGCAAAAATTGCTCATTAAGACTCGAGCTAGTTTTCGATAGTTCAAAATATCAAACGCACAAGCTACATAAATCATTCTTGGAGTAAGATATAGTTGTAGAAAAAATGAAAAGTTGTGTATTTCCTTCAGCTGTGAGGATGGGCTGATCCAGACTCTGGGCGTCTCTGCAGATGAGCCAATGATGCATTAGAGTTGGTCTGTGAAAGGCGCACATTAAAAAAATTATTTTATCTATCTGTCCCTGAAAGAAAGAGTTACTGTAAGATGCTCCACTGGGTAGCCTAAAACGAAGAGATTTAGGGCGGGAAAGTGGAGTTGAGGTCGATGATTAGCCATGATCATATTGAATGGCGGAGTAGGCTCGAGGGGTCATATGGCCTACTCCTGCTCTTATTTCTTATGTTCTTATTTTTCCCATTGGGATGCACGTCTGTTATATATTAAAAACAATGAATGGGTTGCAATATTCCAATGCAAAATGCATTGAAAATTCCTGTCAGGCACTGTCTCTAGCAAAATCCGTTTTAAAAGTGTCAACATTTCGATAAAGTTACACCTGTAGGTAATATTGTAATAGGTCTTTACAATTTTAAAAGATCTGTCACGTGACTAACTACAAAACCCATAACTGGTACTATTTGTTGGCCCTGACAGCATGCAATTGCACTACAAAGACATTAGCAGAATAGTAATCTCTTAGCCTTTATCAGAATTCATTATTGTTAGGATGAACGAAAAACATTTGTTACTCTGAAACAAACTTTAATTTAAATATATCTGGAAAGGATTAGTCCTTGCCTCTGCTTGAGAAAAAAATCAAATGCACTTCCCAAAGCAGCCGGACCAATAGCGCACCATTGCCCAGTTATTGACGCTTTCTCCGGTCTCATTATGGCCCGCCCAGTCAGCTCCTAATGTTGCACCTCCAGCGCACTCCCCGGTACCTGTTTGGCCTCTTCCAGTGTGTCTTTAGTTTTTTAAAGGCACCCTGATCCACTATAATCCTCATCCTCTATTGCCAATCACCTTCCCTGTCCTGCTTTCCCCTTCCTCCTCCTCTAGTCCTCTCTCCTCCCTGCCTTCCGAGATATCTAAACTTTGCACATGCTTTAACTTTTTTTAAATATTACTTCGTATAATTGTACATCTTGTTTCAGCAATCAATAGACCTGATATCACTGATACTGAAATGGAGATCATTATGGACACCCTGGTGGACAGCCTCTTCTGCTTTTTTGTTACGATGGGTAAGTACAGTGCAGTAAATCCCTACATATGTTGCTGTGAGCCCTTTTAAGACTGGAGTAACATGTCAAATGGTTTAAAGAAAATGTTCTGCTTTTATGCATTTCTTAAATATTGGCTTATAAAATGAGGTATTAAGAAAGGTACCAAAAATTCTGTTATTTTAATGAATATTATTTGCAGGAACTAGTATTTCAAAAGTTGGAGGAGCAGTAAATCTTTTACTACGTTAATTGAGATTAACTGAGTGTGCCAAATTTACAGAATACAAGTAAAACGCTACAAAATGTATCGCTAAAGACTAATTTGGGTTGCCCAGTTGGGACATCAGTATTCTGCGTCACCGAGTGGTCGGATGTGATGTATGACTGCACCTCCACAGTCCACATCCATTGAGTTTCAGATCTCATGGACAGCATTGTGGAGAGAAGCCAAGCAGAGGTGAGGTGGTTCTCCACAGAGGGAACCGTCAGACTGCACTTACACAACTTCTACTGTCCAGTTCAGAGTGGTATTGGGAAAAGCTTGAGTTGATGGTGAGTGGTGTGAAGCACAGGAAGAAAGATAACAAAAGCAAAGAAATGTCAGCCTCGTATTTAAAAGTAAATAAATAAATTTTGCAACTTTTACGTCTTGTAGTCTGATTATCTTCTTTACATTAGGTGCTGTTCCTATTATACGATGCCCTCGAGGAAATGCAGCTGACATGGTAGCAGTGGTAGGCAATGCATTTTAATGTCCTTCAATTTACATGATAGAAAATGTATTTTTTTTTTTAGAAAACTATACGTGATATACCATCCAAAAGGTTGCACATATGTAACTATCATTTATAAAAAAGTGACATCGGCTGGTGTTAAGTCTTGTTTCCAATCAGTCAGTAAAGCAAATCAATTTAATTAATGTGTGGTTGGTTCAGTTGGTAGTATTCTCACCCGAGTCTGAAGGGTTTGAGAGTACTGCGATGTTGGATGAGCTGTTAAACTACAGTCCCATTTGCCTGCTTATGTAGATGTTTAAATATCCCATTTCACTATTCAAGGAAAAGCAGGGAGTTTTATGACCTGGGAGTGTTCAAAGTTGACAGCTGATGCCGAAATAGAAAATGTTCTTTTGCCACCACTAATGCCCTCAACTTGAATGCAAAATTCACAGAAAAGAAACCTCACTTCCGTGAATATTAAGTTAACAAACCTGATAAGGGGGGATACCACTGATCGCAAACTCTTAGTTTTGAAAGGAAGCATGCTGGCCAGGGTCGAATGCTGGCTTATGCAGTAACAGTAGCAACAACAACTTGCATTTATATAGTAGCTGTAACGTAGTAAAAAGTCCCAAGGCACTGCACCGGATGTAATCGGACAAAAATTGACACTGAGCCAAAGAAGCAGACATTAGGACAAGTGACCAAAAGCTTGGCCAAAGTGGTAGATTGTAAGGAGCATCTTAAAGGAGGAGAGAGAGAGGTGGATCAACCCTGGTTCAATGAGGAGTGTAGAAGAGCATGCCAGCAGCAGCACTAGGCATACCTAAAAATGAGGTGCCAACCTGGGGAAGCTCCAACACAGGACTACATGCATGCTAAACAGCGGAAGCAGTATGCTATAGACAGAGCTAAGCGATCCCACAATCAACAGATCAGATCAAAGTTCTGTAGTCCTGCCACATCCAGTCGTGAATGGTGGTGGGCAATTAAATAACAGGAGGAGGAGGCTCCATGAACATCCCCATCCTCCGTGATGGCGGAGCCCAGTACACAAGTGCAAAAGACAAGGCTGAAGTGTTTGCAACCATCTTCAGTCAGATGTGCCGAGTGGATGATCCATCTCTGCCTCCTCCTGAGGTCCCCAGCATCGCAAGCCAGTCTTCAGCCAATTCGATTCACTCCACGTGATATCAAGAAATGTCTGCCCTTGTTGACAGTAGGCTCCTGAGGTATGGAAAGTGGTCCACGTTGTCCAAGGCCTCGTCATGGATTTTGATAATCGGGGAGCAGTACTGTGTGGCGGGGTCAGATTGGTAGAGGACCTTTGTCTTACGGATGTTTAGTGTAAGGCCCATGCTCTCGTACTCTTCGGTGAAGGTGTTGACGATGGTTTGGAGTTCGTACTCCGAGTGTGCACAGACGCAAGCGTCATCTGCATACTGTAATTCGATGACCGAGGATGGGATGACCTTGGATCTGGACTGGAGGCGATGGAGATTGAACAGTTTCCCGTTTGTTCTGTAGATTAGCTCCACTCCAGCGGGGAGCTTACTGAGGATAAGATGGAGCATTGCAGCTAGGAAGATCGAGAAGAGCGTTGGTGCGATGACACAGCCTTGCTTGATCCCGGTCTGTACGTGAATTGGGTCTGTGGTGGAACCGTTGGTCAGGATCATGGCTTGCATGTTGTGAAGCAGGCAGAGGATGGTGACAAACTTTTGAGGGCAACCGAATTTGAGGAGGACACTGCATAATCCCTCACGGTTGATGGTGTCGAAGGCCCTTGTGAGGTCAAAGAAGGCCATGTACAGCGGTTGGTGTTGTTTCCTGCATTTCTCTTGTTGATGCACGGTGAAGATCATGTCCATTGTGCCCCTTAGTGGGCGCAATCCGCAGGAGATCCAGCAGCTAGCCGACAACCACAATGTGCATGGATTCTTAAGCGCAGTCAAGACCACCTATGGCCCAAGCACCCAAGGTCCTACCCAACTACGGGCCAAGAACGGAGAGGTACTTATCAAGGACAGAGGCAGTCAGTGCCTGCTGGAAGGAGCACTTCGAAGATCTCCTTAACTGAGACTCTGTCTTCGACGCGAGTGTCCTCAACTCCATCCTACAGCATGCTACCCGCCACCACCTCAGCACAACCCCAGCCCGGCATGAGGTTGAAAAGGCCATCCGATAACTGAAGAACAACAAGGCCTCGCGAGCAGATGGAATCCCCGCCGAGGCGCTAAAACATGGCGGAGAAGCACTACTGGCGCAAATACATTTCTCTTATTTGGCAGGAGGAGCGCATGCCAGGGGCTCTCGGAATCGCCGTAATCGTGACCATCTTCAAGAAAGGTGACAAGTCCAATTGCGGTAATTAGAGGAGTCTCCCTGTTGTCTGCCACAGGGAAAGTCATCGCAAGAATCCTCCTCAATCGCCTTCTCCCAGTGGCTGAAGAGCTCCCCCCAGAGTCGCAATGCAACTGTACAGGGCGTTGGTGAGACCGCACCTGGAGTACTGTGTACCGTTTTGGTCTCCTTATTTAAGGAGAGATATACTTGCATTGGAGGCAGTTCAGAGAAGGTACACTAGGTTGATTCCTGGGATAAAGGGGTTGTCTTATGAGGAAAGGTTGAGCAGGTTGGGCCTATACTGATTGGAGTTTAGAAGAATGAGGTGTGATCTTATTTAAACATATAAGATACTTGGGCTTGACTGGTTAGATGCTGAGTAGATGTTTCCCCTCGTTAGGGAATCTAGAACTATGGGGCATAATTTCTGAATAAGGGGTCGCCAATTTAAGATGGAGATGAGGAATTTCTTCTCTCTGAGGGTCATGAATCTTTGGAATTCTCTACCCCAGAGAGCTCTGGAGGCTCAGTCATTGAATATATTCAAGGCTGAGATAGACAGATTTTTGAACTACAGGGGAGTCTAGAGTTATGGGCAAATGTAAGCAGTCACACAACACCAGGTTATAGTCCAACAGCTTTATTTGAAATCACAAGCTTTCGGAGCGCTGCTCCTTCTTCAGGTGAAGTGGAGAAATGCATAAAGACACAGCTTATATAGTCAGAGAATCATGTCAGATGTTTACAGGTAACCTTTCCAACTGCCATTTATCACACCTCGGCAGAGAGATAATCACAGCAGTCAAAGGTGTGGATGGTGTCCAAACAGGTCAGTCAGGGAAACATTACATCAAAGATCCGCACCCATGAGGACGGCCTCAACCGAGATCTTGGGTTCATGTCACGCTACATGTAACCCCACCTGATGCAGGGTCATCCAGACTCGAGTCGACATTGGCTTGTTCTCTCTACACAGATGCGGCCGGACCTGCTGTGATTTCCAGCCAAAAAAATGTTTTTTGTCTTTTTTTGTTTTTCATACAGACCCCAGCATCTGCAATATTTGACCCCTTGTGACCCCACCTCACTGTTCTTTGATGTAATGTTTCCCTGACTGACCTGTTTGGACACCATTCACACCTTTGACTGCTGTGATTATCTCTCTGCCGAGGTGTGATAAATGGCAGTTGGAAAGGTTACCTGTAAACATCTGACATTATTCTCTGACTATATAAGCTGTGTCTTTATGCATTTCTCCACTTCACCTGAAGAAGGAGCAACGCTCCGAAAGCTTGTGATTTCAAATAAAGCTGTTGGACTATAACCTGGTGTTGTGTGACTTCTTACATTTGTCCACCCCAGTCCAACTCTGGCATCTCCACACCATAGAATTATGGGGAACAGGCAGAAATGTGGAGTTGAGGCCAAGATCAAATGAGCCATGATCTTATTGAATGGCAGAGCAGGCTCAAGGGGCCGAATGGCCTCCTCCTCTTCTTTCTTATGTTGTTATGATTGCAGCGTGTTCAGTTCCATTCGCAACTCCTCAGATAATGAAGCAGTCCATACCTGGATACAAAAAGACCTGGACGACTTTTAGGCTTGGGCTAATAAGGTGCAAGTAACATTTGCGCCACACAAGTGCCAAGCAATGACTATCTCTAACCACTGCCCCTTGACATTCAACGGCATTATGATCATCGAATCCCCCACCATCAACATCCTGTGGGTCACCATTGACCAGAAACTTAACTGGACTAGCCACATAAATACTGTGGCTACAAGAGCAGGTCAGAGGCTGGGTATTCTGCGGCGAGTGTCTCACCTCCTGACTCCCCAAAGACTTTCCACCATCTGCAAGGCACATGTCAGGAGTGTGATGGAATACTCTCCTCTTGCCTGGATGAGTGCAGCTCCAACAACACTCAAGAAGATCGGTACCATCCAGGACAAAGCAGCCCACTTGATTGGCACCCCATCCACCACCTTAACCATTCACTCCTTCCACCACCGGTGTACCGTGGCTGCAGTTTGAACCATCTACAAGATGCACTGCAGCAACTCGCCAAGGCTTCTTCGGCGGCACCTCCCAAACCCGCAGCTTCTACCGCCTAGAAGGACAAGGGCAACAGGCGCATGGGAACACCACCACCTCCAAGTTCCCCTCCAAGTCACGCACCATCCTGACTTGGAAATATATCGCTGTTCCTTCATTATCGCTGGGTCAAAATCCTGGAACTCCCTACCTAACAGCACTATGGGAGTAGCTTCACCACACGGACTGCACCCGTTCAAAAAGACGGCTCACCACCACCTTCTCGAGCAATTCGGGATGGGCAATAAATGCTGGCCTTGTCAGCGATGCCCACATTCCATGAATGAATATTTAAAAAAAGAGGCAGAGAAGTTTAGTGTGGAAATTCCAGAGTGTAGGGCCTCAGTAATTCAGGAATGTGTCATTTGATTTAAACCCAACATGATTTTACTCACCAAAGTCTGACTTGCTTTGAAAAGTAAGCGATATTGAAATAGTTCATGGATCAGTCTGAGGATTTGTAACATACTCAATAAATAAACCAGTTTTGACAATTTTTAATGAAATTTCATACTAATGTGGATCAAATTGGGCCAGGCAGCACCCATTTTTCAGGTGTTACACTGCCTCCGAAGTCCCCATATTGGGTAAGGATAAACAAAAGGTGTCCTTTACCCTTTCCTGAAGCAGGTGTTGTGCCTTTTGCATAAGCAAATAAAGGGCCTGATGCCTGCTTCAGGTCCCTGCTGCAACATTGGTTTGCTCCGCTGAGGGAAAACCAACACTAATCATCACATCAATAAAAACAATAGGTAAGGAAACAAAGCCTCTGACCCCCTCCGACCACCCCCCCCCCCCCCCCCCACCACCCGATGCCTCCTTCAACCCCCCCAGGGATCCTTTCTACAACCTCTCTTCCCCCACCACCCCCCCCCCCCCCCCCGCCCCCGGATGCTTCCTCCGACATGCCCCCCCGATCCCAAGTCCAGTCACTTGCCTATGGGCCGCTGTGCTTGCTCCTCCCGCAGTGTCATCCTCATTGTAATGAGTTCTGAAGCCCAATATCCAGGGCTCCTCGGACCTCACCATTTGTGCACAAGTTATTAACCCTGCACGGGGGTGGGCTCCTGAAAATGGGTGCTCCTAAATTTAAGCCCCACTCAGTTTTGTGGTATTATGGAGGAAAGTTTTGCTTTATCTATCTGAAAATCTCAGTATAATTTTTTAGGTTTTTAAGGGAATTGGTTAGGAAATCAAATATTCAAGCTTATTGTGCAAATACATACTTCATGATCCAATATATAATTTGAAATTTACATCCTTATTTCTATGTACAACAGACTATATGAGCTGTCATATCTAAGAGTTTTGCAATGATTTCCTTACTTTCAGCTATATATAGACATTTCTGCAATTCAAAATAACTCCAATTTATTTTTAGAAATTGGATAAGAAATTGCGAGAAAACCTGCGAGATGCCAGAAATAGTCTCTTCACAGGAGATAGTCTTGGTGGAGGACAATTCAGGTACAATATTGTAATTTAACTGTGTTCAGAAATCATTCCGGGGCTGTAAGAAAATGCTTCTTTGAAGTTGAGCAACATTTAAGCAAGCTATGTAAAAGTATTTGCATTTACTTTTTGTAAATCTGGTTAAACCACTGAATGTGAGAACGAGCTTCTGACAGAAGTTTGGAATTGGTGGGACAATTCTGTTGTAATTTCTACTGGTTTATTTGGATTCTGACCCAGGCAAACTGGAAGGTCAATAATCCTTAATTCTGAGTTTTAGTGAAGGGCTTATTGTTTACTGTTTGGGAGCCATAAGCATTATATATGATATCAAAAGCTAAATCATATCTGTGCTCTAATGTGGATGTTACTGTTGCAAACCTAATGGCCTCGATATTAACCACCACCCCCCACCCCCCCCCCCCACCCACAATGGGCGGGAGAGGGGTGTTGGGGAACGCGACACGCCACGCATGTGCCTATCGGGATGTCCAAGTGTCGATCGTGGATAGGCGGGACGCTTATGCACATATTGAAATTGGACTCCTACAGTGCGATTAGGAGCCTGATTTGAATTTAACAGCTGCTCCATGGGTTTCCTGGGGGTCAAAAACTCAGCAGTGAAACGGAGGTGAGAGCTGCCAGTTCCACAAGATAGTTGGCTCTTTTAGCACTCCTTGTGGGCCAAGAGGAGCAAGCGTGCTCCCCCAAGTCCCTCAAGGGAGCCTTTGCCACCAGCCTGCCCCCGATTGCAGCGCCCCCCCCCCCCTTGATCGCAGGCCCCTCCCCCGATCGCAGCCTCGCAGCCCCCCCCCCTCCGATTGCAGGCATCCTCCGCCCCCTGCCCCCCCCCTCTCCCCCCCCACCCCCCCCCCCCCCCCCCGGATCGCAGGCCCCCCCCCCCACTCCCTCGATCGCAGGCCCCCTCCCCCATCATAGAAACATAGAAGGTAGGAGCAGGAGTAGGCCATTCGGCCCCTTGAGCCTGCTCTGCCATTTAATGAGATCATGGCTGATCATCCAAATTCAGTACCCTGTTCCTGCCTTTTCTCCATATCCCGAGAGAGAGAGAGACTGGGAGTGAGAGAGAGAGAGAGAGACTGGGAGTGTGTGTGTGAGAGAGAGAGAGACTGGGAGTGTGTGAGAGAGAGAGAGAGACTGGGAATGTGAGAGAGAAAGACTGGGAGTGTGAGAGAGAGAGAGACTGGGAGTGTGAGAGAGAGAGAGACTGGGAGTGTGAGAGAGAGAGAGACTGGGAGTGTGAGAGAGAGAGAGACTGGGAGTGTGAGAGAGAGAGAGACTGGGAGTGTGAGAGAGAGAGAGACTGGGAGTGTGTGAGAGAGAGAGAGAGAGAGAGAGAGAGAGACTGGGAGTGTGTGTGTGAGAGAGAGATTGGGAGTGTGAGAGAGAGAGAGAGAGACTGGGAGTGTGAGAGAGAGAGAGAGAGACTGGGAGTGTGAGAGAGAGAGACTGGGAGTGTGAGAGAGAGAGACTGGGAAGTGTGAGAGAGAGAGAGAGAGAGACTGGGAGTGTGAGTGAGAGAGAGAGAGACTGGGAGTGTGTGTGTGAGAGAGAGAGAGATTGGGAGTGTGAGAGAGAGAGAGACCGGGAGTGTGAGAGAGAGAGACTGGGAGTGTGAGAGAGAGAGAGAGACTGGGAGTGTGTGTGAGAGAGAGAGAGAGAGACTGGGAGTGTGAGAGAGAGAGACTGGGGAGTGTGAGAGGGGGAGACTGGGAGTGTGAGAGGGGGAGACTGGGAGTGTGAGAGGGGGAGACTGGGAGTGTGAGAGGGGAGACTGGGAGTGTGAGAGGGGGAGACTGGGAGTGTGAG